>NC_140922.1:20437514-20800014 GCF_045865225.1 Trachurus japonicus
GTTGCAGGGAAGTGGTCTGGGTGGACGGTCAAAACTTTGCCCACTGAGACCAGATTTAAGGGTCATCCTGAGCTGTATTACAGTAGCTATTGTGCTTTGAGTTTTCCCGTATATTACCAACTGAATTCCTAAACTAACAACTATTCAATGTACCTACCCTCTGATACATTCCACTGAAATATTTCTTGAATCAGCCTCCCATGGCAGCAGAAGAGAATACGAAGATAAACTGACAATGAAAATGAAAAATAAGTAACTAACCCTCTCCTGCTGAGACGATCATGTGATAAATAGCCTTAAGGAAATATCTACTGCATTAAAGTTAGACAATCAGTGACAAACATACACAGGGTTATTGAACAAATAAATAAAGAATGCCCAACGTGTTGTCAGCCCATTCCTCCATCCCAACCACCTCTGCACTATAGAACAACATCTCCTGACTTCCCCCTTTGTGACTGTTAGTATTGCATCATCAATGGCCACGAAAGGGCTTTGGCACATGGTCACATTTTATTTGTCCACTATTGCTTAAAAAACTGACACTCACGCACACAACTGCAGGAGGTCACAATAAAATGGAACAGTGGGTCATAATAAGTTGCTTGCACAAGCGATGTATTGCATCAGTGTTTAAATGGGAGGGCTGTCGCAAACATAGCCATGAAAAATGTGTATGCTTTGATTGCACAAGTCGAAATTGTATGACAAAATTAATAACTAACAATAAAATAAAACTGCCAGTTTTACAAATATAATGCTTACATTTAAAATGGCTAAATATGGGTATTGGGTAACCGTGTTCCTCTTAAGTTGTATTGATGAAAAAAATTGCATGGCTACTGTAATTCAAAACCCAGCAACCTCTAACCTGTGCTGTCTGTGCTCTCACAAGAAACAGACTGAGCCAAAGTATTTCACATTACCCTTCTGCCGGTGAGTGCGTGGCCTCTCTCCACACTCTTCACTGAACTTAGATCAGTCATTAATTACTATATCAAAAGGATGTCAGCACAAGGCCTGAGCTGAGTGGACTTTATATTGTTGCAAATTTAGAGTGCATTACCTCAATACCTGTGATGGACTGCTGGCCTTGTTGAGAAAAAAAAGAAAAAGGAAAGCAGAAAGAAACATTACATGAGACTCTGCAGGAAACCCAGTGCGACCAATGTAAACAACGCACAAGACAAAGAAAGAAGCAGCAGAGGTCCATAACTCCTGTTGCTGCCTATTGGGAGCCAAACTGTTCCTGTGTTCTTGTGAAAATTTAGCCTGCAGAGGCACAAAGCACTTTGCTTTATGTTCACTTCCAGAGTCCTTCTTTTCTTTTTCGCCCTATATGTTTTTTATTCTGTTTTCTTTATCTTCTGTTTTGTTCATCTCACCCTCTCCCAAGTCACGACAGTCCAGAAGTTTTGAGGCAGAACTGGAAAAAACAAAGTCTGAGCACAGTGAAGAGAGTCAAACTCTCTGTGGCATGGTTATTTTAGTTTTAAGCTGTGTGAAGGACACATGACATGCATGTACAGTATGCTTCTGCTGTCCAGGGCCAAAGAGATTTCTGCAGTCCGCCCAGGTCCAAAAGTCACTGAGAAAACTTACTGACATGATATCCTTGAAGGAAGAACATTGAGACAGTAGGAAGGTGAGCAGTTTTTTTTATATTTTATATATGTCCAGGTTTTGTTACACAAAGCCCAGCATAAACACATGTGTCCTTCCTGTGACTGTGTCATAAATAGCCTGAACCGAGCATGCTGCGACTTTGAAGTTACACATGGGAAACTGCAGTGATATACAGCTGGCTTCAGCTGGGGTACCCCAAGAGATGCATGAAAACACACACACACACACACACATTCGCACACATACACATATGAATATATTCCTTCATACAGTGCACACACACAGACACACAATGGCAACCTCTCCATTACCCCGGAGGTGTTGTTAGTGGTAACACACATTGTTTCACACTAGGAGGGTCATCCTCTCTGGAGCTCAGAGAGACAGTGAAAAAGGAAGAAAGGTGTGCTGCATGTGTGATTGTGTGTCTGTGTACACACAATTTCAATCACTAACTACAATTAAAAGGTAAATTAGGACTGACAAGAGCCATCTAATTTGTTATCACAGTATGTGTCATGTGTTTAGTCTGCTGGGAGAATTCATCTCAGGAATTATCAGCTTAAACCAGGAAGGAATTTGTATGCAGGTTCCCAGTCAACCTAGATTTGAATTTCAAGCATGAATGCTGAATTTAGATTGAAACATTCAAATCAGTATCAATCGATGTCTATTTTGTATTTTCCCCAAAATACAATAAATTGCCAGTGTTTTATGATGTCGCTATAAAGGATAATAATGCCTCTCTGTGCAACCATGCCCATGCCATGATGTAACGATTGGCCAGAGTCTGATTATTGTACAGCAACGCTGGAAGAAAACATGCTGTAATCTGTCCTGGCTCATTCATCAAGAGCATGCAAATGCACCTCTAGGTGGCACCATCATCATGTGTGAAGCTGAATGACTGTGATGCAGAATCACAGCAGCATTTGCAGCAGTAATCATTCGATCATGTCATAAAAAAAAATGCAGGCAGTAAAGTGTGTTCAACCTGGAGGACATCATGTCTCCGTTACAAAACAAGGAAGAGCCTGACCAACTCACAGCTAAAGAACAACACAAGGCCCCGTCTGTATGAGACAATGAAATAAAATTGACAGTGTTTTTTTCAGAGGTGGGGGGAGGGTTGGGTGTGTTCAAGCAGAGAACAGGACAGTCAAATTCTGACAAACAAGGTGCATTTCTTGCTTTAGTTCTTTAGTTCCTGCAGACTTTGGCCTCAGGAAACATCTGCAAGCCTGTGGAAGGGGTTACAGAGATGGAGGACAGGATGACAACCACACTGTGAATGTGTGCGCAAACACATGTGCATATTAGGGACTGAGGACAGGTTGACAGCCACAGAACCCTGCTGTGGTCTAATCCCTTCACAGGTCACCGAGGGTCACATGCAGGGGCACATGTGTGCACACATGAAAGAGAGGGAGTGTGTGAGTGTGTGCAAGCAGCCAGTCATACACATGCGCATACAGTACACACACACACACACTTAGACATAGATCTTTCCACCGACACACTACTACAGAGGTGGGGAGAGTTGAGCAGCACAGAGGCCCCACTGTATGTCTAAAGCCAACTGTACATTCCTTTCTGTCCCTTTGGACCTTCTATTGCACACAGCACCACATCTGGATAACTGAAACACCCCCCAAAAAATACCTGTGTCTGTATGTGGGAGAAAGTGTGTGAGAGGAATGAGACTTCAAGTCATGCATATCACCATGAGGTTTGCAGTTTTCATTTATATTGAGGTTTTCATTGTAATTTCAGAGGCCTGCTTAGCTTCTCTCTAAATGTCACTTTATTTCTGTCTTTCTAATCCACCCTTGTCGTTTTGGTTCATGAGCTCGTGGACATATGATTTGATATATTCAGTGTAGTGTTACTTAGGGTTGAGTTCTCCAGCAAAATGTCTTGCATTTGAGTTATTTCCTTTCAGTCTGTGCTAAACATTTGCCCAGCTCAAAGCGATGCATCTGTTCAAAGTCGGCTCGAAATCATCATTCATAAAATATGCTCATGAGAACAAAATCCTACTGGTGCTAACAGCAAATCTGCTTTATAAAAGCTATTTATCTTTTCAACAATTTTGAGATGAGAGATGGAGTTTGAAATACAATATAACAAAATTTCATATCATAGAAAAAAAAAAACCTTTCGTCTTTGCCATGTCAGTTAAAGATAAAAAGCAACTGAGCAAGCAAGAAAGGAAAGAGTGGGTGAGTGAGCCTGAGACGTAGACATGCAGAAAGATCTGCACAGCTGAATGAGTTACAGCGGGCTGCTGATAGTTTCTGACCCTGCTATGTCTTGCTGAGGGCTGCAGGCTTTGAGCTGAATCATAAAGAGTTCTGCTGCAGCCCTTAAGACTTTGGATACAAGGTTATGAAACCCCACAGTGGACTTATCAAGATCTGTATGTTGGATCTCTTTGATTTTGCTGTAAGACATCTGAAGTCCAGTGTATCCAGGAGTTTGCTTCGTGTTTCCAATCACTAAAGCAACTGAGTGATTTAGCACAGGAGGGCACACTTTTTTTTTTCTATTTTTTTTTTAGAAATGTATTTAACACTGTGAGCAAAAGCTCTCACCTTCTGTCAGGGAACCTCCACCCTGGTGAAGTCCTGATCCTGATCATACCTTTGCTGTTGTGGCCCAAACCTCCATTTAATTTTGTCTTGATTTTGTTGGTAACCTCGCTCTAAGCTTTACAATGCGTCCTCTTCAAATGTGCTCAATTACAGTAATCACAGAGCAGCTGTGAAGTCTCTTGTCCTTTTCCTGAGTATTTCTTTCGTCTTAATATGGCCTTTCTCCACCTCTCCATGCACAGAACACAAAACTCTTTATAAAGGCAAACGGTTCATTTTTAAACTCTTTGCACTCAGCTGTGAGTGTTTAGCTTCAATAAAGCAGCAGGGACCTAATGGGTCAGTAAGAGAAGATGGGAAATATGGGAAACAGTGCCTTTTAATTCTTTGGGAAAGTGTTCAATCAAGCAAGTGTTTTCCATGGAAACTTCGATTTGTTTTCATACACAAGCAGCGTTTTGCAGGGAGACCGTTCTAGTTCCTTTGATACTGCAGATGTGACTTGATTTTAAGTCTGTCATGTGGGGAAAAAATACAAGAAAACCATCAGTTTATTATTTCATAAACAGTCTTTGAAATATGTATATGATGATCAAGTAAATGAGAATTTAAACTGAAAGCCTTTGCTAATTAGTCCTGCATTAAAGTGTTAAAATGTGAAGTAGCTCACAGATAGCTGGATAGTCCAAGTAGCTAAAAGGATTTTTATAAGACTCATCTGTGAGTGTTTAACATTAACAAAGCAGCAGGTCTAATGAGACAGTAAAACAGATTGAGCTCCAAGCACATGGCGGATTTCAGCACTTGTCTGGGAGGTCCTTGTTATAGAGTTTTCTCAAAGATCGTAAGGTGTACTGGTGATACTGTGCAGGCTTTCCAGACCATGTTATGGCAGTATGAGGTGGTTGAGGAACATCCCATTAGTTTACCAAGCCAACGTGCATGACACACTGTAGTGCAGCAGTTTGACATGAATCACAAGCTTCGCTACTTATCTTTCCCGTCTCCTTTAACCTTCCAGTTATTCTTTCCTATCATTAGAAACTATCATTAGAATGATATTTTAAAGAAAAGATTGCATCTACTCAAAGATATATCAGCTCATTATATTCAGGCAATCTCATGAAATCACTTCCACCCACCGGGGCTCACTGACTTTAAACACTGTGGTAGGAAATCTGACATCAACGCCTGCCAGAGCATGTCATGATGTCATGCTTTGACTTATTGTTACAGCTTCAAAGTTCATATTTCATAATCTCTATAGAAGATCATCACAGGCACATGGCTCTTTCCATTTTATGCCAGCTTTAATTCATCTCATTGTCTCACTGCCAGACACATCTCTTCAGGGAAACCAGTGGCAAACAGGAATAAAGGTTGAGAAAACAATCAGAGCACTTGCGCAACTGGGTTTTAAAAATAGAGTTTTGATCATTTTATACATTGATTCTCCTTAGTCCTTATAATCATGTTATATCGGACAGAAAATGAACACGGTTTTGGTATTGGGGTATTGCAGTGGAAAATTTATGTAATCCACAGTGAAGGTACAATCTGCTAATCCCTCATCAATAATACATTATCTTTCAGGAGATGTATAACATGTTCAAAAATTGGGCTTCAAAATCTGACAATGTGCGGTGTCCTAGTGTATTGAAAGCATCATTAAAACCATACACAAAGATATGTAGGCAGCGCTAAAACGATTTAATCCTCTCAAAATGTAGGGTATGCATTGTTATCACAGTTTGATGCAATAATGTAATGTTATATCATTAAAAAAGGTGTACTTGAACAGGGTTTTGTATGTGTAACCGTAGATTTGTAAACTTTTACATTCTAACACTGTAACATTCTCTGATGACTAAAGCCCCACTATGTAGGATTCGCGGTACTGGTACTCTGGTTGAGAAGAGCAACTGTCTGCTGTGTCTTTCCCAAAGAAGCACATAACAGTAGCCTATGTGAATTTGTTGCCAGCGCCAGTGCCGTCGCCACTGTCTTTACCGATACTGGTCTTGGTGCCGTTGCCAGTAGCCGTCGTTGTTGCCAGTAGCGGTGCAGAGCTAAGCTCCAGAGCTCGAGGGAAGTTGGTCAGCCGTGCTGCCCAGCTCAGGGCAGTGTGTGGGTGAGAGGAGCAGGGCTTGAGCTCGGTCTCTGGAGCTCAGCGGAGCTGCGGTACCAGAACCACAGAGTGCCTATCCACACAGGAAAGTTAACCCCTAACCCTCTCTTCCTGATCTGCCCCGAGCTACAAAAACCCCATGGGTGAAAGCGGAGCGGCTGCTGCTCCAGCCCAGTCTCTCCACTCCTGTCCCCCACACTGCAGCACCCATCCTGGGCTACACAGTGTTGGCTCGGCCCGCTCCGCTGTCCTGTTTCAATTACTCCATTTAAAAGTACAGTGCTGCAGTGTGGGGGACAGGAGTGGAGAGACTGGGCTGGAGCAGCAGCCGCTCCGCTTTCACCCATGAGGTTTTTGTAGTTCGGGGCCGATCAGGGAGAGAGGAGGACCGACAGACTGGGCGTCTTGGTCTCGCTGACCTGTGGCGCACCAAGACCACAGAGGTCAGCGAGACCGAGACGCTCCGTCTGCCCCGGACCTTCGGCTGGCTTATATGCTCCAGCCAGGTTCACCATTCCCTCACCCACACCAGTAACTTAATTAGGCTGCTTTTAAAAGAAGTAATCGGAAATTTAAAAATACTTCTCCAGAATAATTTGCCCAACACTGCTTCAAGGTTCTTGTTTTTCACCGTGCACAATCAAAATAACATGTTTGAGAAGAAATATTTGTTTTAGCTGCTGTTTTAAAAGGTTTTTCATGGGGCACGCGAGCGTCCGCGTCTCGGCTTCCATACTACGGAAGTGGGCGTGGTTTCATCTTGTTGTTTCAAATATTTTTTATTGATTTTCAAAAACAGAGGTCAAATATAAGGCATACATAGTTCAATATTTAACATTTAACATGACCCCCTCAGAAAAAAATAAAAACAAAAAATATATAAACCCCACAAATACCCCGAACAACCATTCCCCCCTTCACCACCCCTCGGGCGTGGTTTCATCTAAACAGGGTTGGAAAACGATAGACGCTGAGTGGGATCAGTGTTGACTGACAGTGTGGACTAGCCAACTGTGTTGTGCGTAGCGATAGTAAAGACACCAATTGGTCAGAAGCTGAAGACCCCGCCCTCTCTCCCTTGCGAGTAGCCAGTTTCTTTTGCGACACCCGTGTACAAAACATTACCACGTAGTAAACCTGTCAAAAGTCTGTGAGCTTGCACGCACACATGCTCCAGTGTTTCCCATACATTCATTTATTTGTGGCGGTGCGCTACGAATAAATTATTTCCGCCACTAGTTAATTAGCTCTTAAAGCAGAAGTAAGTGATATATTTGTGTTAATATAAGTCTTAAATAGTTATATCTTCCGACAGCAATCACTTACATAGAGTGTTTGGACCGAAACACGGGTCTGTCAGTCACTCTGCTCTGCTCTGAGCTGAAGAGAAAACATTTATCGTATCCTACAGTTTTTATCCAATGAGGAGAGAGAACGGCATGCAGGGCTGTGTGTGCAGCCAAGGAACGCCGTGAATGTGGTGACGTAGCGACGAGGACTGTTATGGTGCGTTCAAGGAAACTCGTATTTTTCCGACCGTGAAGTGGTACCAGTTCGATCTGGTACGAGTTCACCGGTCGGAAGTTACGAGTGGCCGTTATAGTGACTTTCACCGGTAAAACAGGTCGGAGAAACACGAGTGGGTTGCCTGAAACGCTACAAAGTCGTAAGTTGTGACTTGAAGCTGTAATTTACAATTTCAAAAGCCTGCCTGGAACGCAGCATTAGCGAAAACGACCGGACCACTTACTTCTGCTTTAAGTATTTTTGCCATACAGCTTGTGAAAGTGAGTTTGCAAGCCTGTGCCTGAATGCACAGACATCCAAAACGGAGTTTGCCAGCAGACAAAAATGTACAAGTCTGCAAAACAAAACTTACAGATACAAACTTTAATGCACAAATTTGCAAAATGACAGTTACAGATACAAACATACGTTTACAAAAAATCCATTTACAGATACAAACATAACTGTACACATTTGCAAAACCATGGTTACGGACACAAACATAAATGTACAAGTTTACAAAACTACGGTTACACATATAATACTCCATAATAATGTGTGTGTTATATCACAGTGGTGTAGGAGTCACTAAGGAAGTGTTACTCCATGGACTCTTCCACTATCCTCAGATGACTTTACACACCACACAACATCTGGTCCGGTGGTCTGATGGTTTTTAAATAAGAAAAAATATCAGCAGTCAGTGAGTTATCTGTGTGTTTAACTTTGACTTTCATTGAACAAGATTTTGAAATTGTGGTGAACTTAGATCTTATTCAAAGGCAAAGCAGTCTAATCAGCAGATTCCAGTTTTAAAAACACTTGCACAGAGTTTTAAAAGCTGGATGCAAATGTAGTCAGGTCGGCTGCACACATCACAGTTGTATCACACTTCTACAGTGAACTGCTCAGCAGCTATACTGTATTCTGTCAACAGGTGGAGCTATTCCACACAACATTGACCAGAGACATTTAGCCAAGCGTGACCCACTGTGAGGTCTTGACTGCAGTCTGCTAATGCCAGTTCAAAGTCTGGGATCACTTGCAAGACAGGTGGCCCCGACGCTGGCTTATGTGATGCGTTCCACCCTCGGTTATTGCAGCGTTTTCCATACATTTGTTTACATTTTCAGATTAGAATAGCACAGAGGGTTTAGCGCAGGGCTTTGAGAGGTGCATTTGCAGCAGTTTTCCAATGAACAGACAACATAGTGGAGCCAGTTGCTTGTGAGGAAATGAGATTTGAGTGACAACAGGGCAGCACATGAATTATGCTCAAGTCAGATGGACAGACAGAAGGTAAAGAATATGTTTTGCATTCTCATTTGTTTGCACTGCTGAGCAAAGCATAGTGAAGACAGGCAGGGGAGGAAAAGACAGGGAGGACACTTTTTCTTACAAAGTGTACCAATCATCAGGAACAAACTGTCAACGCCCTACTGTGTGTATAGAACTTACCATAACAAAATTAAGATACAGTGAAGAAATCAATATATGATGACATCAAAAACTTTTCCCCCTATCCTTTAAAATTCTGTTCAGCACCATCAGATATGTTTATTTTTTTTCACAATCTAATTATTTTCACAGATGCTGTTTGAGCTTGGACTCATCCCAAGTTGTCTTCATTGACACATGGGAAAGGTCATATGTGCGTGTGTGTGTGTGTGTGTGTATAACACGTAGGAATCAGCTCATCACTCATGTTTATGCATAATTTTCTCTGTCCTTCCGTCTGTCTGTAAACACTTTTTCATCAAATTTCTTTGAGCAACAAACTCTTTGAAGGACATTGCCTTTAGGTACATCTGCCTTCAAAGCGCTGCCTCTCTCTTTTTCTCTCCTCCTGTCTGTCTCTGTCTATCTCTTTAATGCTAAGCCTACACTTGTGCAGCAGGAAAACAAAACTCCTAATTTCACATCCCCATTGTTCAAAGCCTCATGCGCACAGAGATGCACAGTTGCGTGTGTGTCTTTGTGTGTGTGTGTGTCTATCTGAGTCTTTAAGTTGCTGTTTTGGCTACAGCAGGGCTGAGTTTGAACCAAAATCCTACAAAGAAGTTTGAAATCTGGCTTGGCTCCTCCAGTGAGCTGTGGTGGGTGCTATCGCACACACATACACTGAAGAGATGTGGTGGGAACACTATCAAAGCGAGAGATGCCTGCAAGGCACAGCAGCCTCAAGCCCAAAATTGATTTACATAGTGGGAGAGAAAGAGACGTAGGAGAGGAGAATAGAGGAAACACGTTAGGTTTAGGGAGTAGGAGACAGAGAGATACACAGAGAGCGCAATAGATTTTTGGATACATGCAAGTGTTCCCAGCTAAACTGAAAGCTTGTTAAAATAATATGGCCCTTGTTAAATCATATTTTTCCTTCTTGAGGGTTTTAGGGATTTAAGGATTAATAAGTGTTGCTGCTGTATCCGTCTCGATGCTTCACTTGTGTTAATTTCAACCTTGAATTCCAAAACTTAATTTCACAGCTAGGCTTTGCTCATTACAACATTATCAGCCTGTATCTTTATTTATTTATGGGAAGTCATTTCGGCAAAATAGGATGCCGGTCTAAATTTTAAATTGATGCAAAGGTTAAAAAGTCACATGTTAAGATACTTTTCCTTTATTTCTTTGTGTGTTTTGGGGACTGCAGCTATAGACCCAAAAGAGTCTTTTCAGGTAACAGCAGCGATGTGCTCCTGTGGTTGAGCCCCCCCATGTGAGACAAATACCTTAAACCTGAGTTTCAGGATGAGAGAACACATTTCTTGCTTGAGTCAGTGCAGAGTAAAGTGTTCAGAGTGAAGTGACCGGGCGCCCTGGGCCTGATGTGGAGCTTGCATAAGTGCTGCACAGATGCACTTCAGTGTGTGAACATACAACCTTATTCCTCAACTGCCACTTTCTGTTTTGACTGCGGGACACTGACTGCGGCATGCAGAGGCTCATTTGTAATTTATAATACACGTTCCATGTTATTGTTATTTGATAGATTTTGATAGGCCTTTAATATGCACACACTGCATGCGCTGTTGGATAATAGAGGATTATCTGGATAAAATAAAGTAATTCAAGGAGAAGACAATTTTCAATCTGGGATTTTCCTTGTGACTGTAATGGTACAAACAGACAATACATCTTCCTGACACTAAAGTATTCCGATCTTCCCACTTTTTTTTGATATTGCAGACGCAGATTTTTGGACATTCAGTGTGGTGAGGGCAACACTCCCAGTGAGCTTCTCATTTGCTGCAGATACATACATATACAGTTGATTTGCCTCACAGACTTTAAAGGAAACTTATTGTTAATTAGAAATCTGGGGTTTTGATCTCACAGTTCTGGTCGTGGCTCATGACGACAGTTTACTTGTCAATCTAAACACTTAGATCTCAGTTGACAGAAACTTCTCTATAAATAGGCCCATGGGGTGAGAAACATGAGCAGTCAAACAATCATGCAGGCTGTAAGAAGTGAGCAGTAAACAAGCCGACAGTTCAGCCAGAATGACGACTACTTTATACAGTATGTAAGGTCAAAGCTGGAGCAGGTCTGTTGGTCTGTGTACCATGACAGTTTGTGTAATAACTTTTCTGTTTGCTTTCTTTTTCCTTTCTTATTTCATTCCACATCCCTATTTATAGCTATGGATGCTTTCCCAGGTCTCAGCAATATCTTTAGTGAAGACGGTGTTGTAATAACCAATAGAACTGAGGAACTGACAGCAGAACCGGAGAAACACAACCCAACTTGTCCCCTTGTTCTTAGTCGTTGCAGGGATAGATTTACTGATCCACAAACAGCTGAATGACTTGGTGAAAATTAGACAAGCAGCGTGTTGTCAGGTTGGAGAAGTCTGTGAAACCAGAGTATCCCAGAGTTCAAGAGACCCCTGCAGAGGAATGTAACACTTGTTGCATGGAGGTGTTTTTATGGTGTATTTATCATCTGAGTACTGAGCAGGAGGAACACCAGCAGGACTTAGTGTGAGAGCCCTGTGTCTCATTCATCACTCCGTCCGCTAAGTATAGGCTCTAAGACATCGCTGCAGCATTGCTACTGTCTTGCTGATGACAAGAGTGGCTGTGGGTATGCTAAGGATAGACTGCAAGTTGACAGGAGCGACTGTGGCAGGATGGGTAGTACCTGACCTGACAAGCACAGAGTCTGAATACGATTGTTGACTGTGTTGTTAGTGAAGCTGTAGAAAGGAGACCGATGAGCAAGAGAGAGATGGAGAGACTCATTTGCATTGAGTGTGTCTTGCAGCGAAGGGGCCAAGCCTTTGTGATATCAAGTAATTATAAAAGTGTCTGCTTTATCAAATCAGTCAATCCATAGTGCCTCAAAATGAGACACGATATTGGCTCAAAACAGTCCACAGTGATGTACAGCACACTGACTCAGCTCGGGGCCTGCAGCTCTCAGACAGACACGGAGAGAAACTATCACTCGCCTGTTAACTCAATCACTGTCTGTCTCTCTTGTTTGTTTTCCCTCAGCATCATGCTCCGGAGATTCCAGCGGGACGGAATAAAAACAAACAAACAAAAAAAAGACATCAGACGGATGTGATAGATTTCACCTGCACTTTCTCTCCTGCTATCTGACTCACTCGTGTTTCTCAGAGCAGATTTGGGGAGAAGTCTTTCACAGCTTTAAGGGTTAACTTTTCAAAACAAGGACTGCAGTTCAAAGGTCACCATGGGCTACTAGCCTCTAGCTACACAGATGTTGATGTGTGTTTAACTATAGCATCTGTCTTGAATTCTTGCCTCTGCCATTCTAGAGAAGATCTCCACAGACTGCTGTTAAAAATGCTCTTCTTTCTTTCTTTCTTTCTTTCTTTCTTTCTTTCTTTCTTTCTTTCTTTCTTTCTTTCTTTCTTTCTTTCTTTCTTTCTTTCTTTCTTTCTTTCTTTCTTTCTTTCAAATGTTGGCTTATGCGCTATTAGGGTAATCATGCTCTGTGATTCAAGAAGACAAAATCTTTCCGGCTATCCAGCATTTATTAGTGACAAACCACAAACGTTTTGTGGTCCTGTCTTGTGTCCAAAAAAGTGACTTTCTTTATTCATGACACTCCCTCAGACTTTTTTCTCTGAATGTCTTTTAACATTTTATTTCAAAATCATACAAAGGCCAACAATTTGTTTGTTATTGAAAAGTGGGGTGTTTCTCTTTTTGTTGAGGTCAAATCGCCTCCTTTGTACTGTACCTTTGTTTTTCAGCCCCTCATAGTTTGCATGAGGTCATATACAGGGAAATGTAAACAGATGAAAACATGGCTCTTTCTTTCTTTCTTTCTTTCTTTCTTTCTTTCTTTCTTTCTTTCTTTCTTTCTTTCTTTCTTTCTTTCTTTCTTTCTTTCTTTCTTTCTTTCTTTCTTTCTTTCTTTCTTTCTTTCTTTCCGTCCATAGGTGAAACTTGTGTCTGTGTGTGTGTCCTGATATTAGTGCTGTTTTATTCTGTTTACCAGGACTTGTCTTCCTCATGGGGACAGAAGCTAGTCTCCAAAACGTAAATCATTAGATTTGGAGGAGATGTGTTCAGGTTCTGGTTAGGATTAGGCACATTGTAGCAAGGTTTGCTGTAGGTTTAGTATTAATGTCCAGAAAATTATTGTAAGATGATGTAATGTCCTCTGAAGTCATGAATACACACCTGTGTGTTTGTCCGTGTGTGTGCGTGTGGGTGTCTGCTTTGCTGATCCTGTTGTTTTCTAGCCGAGGTCATTGCAAGGTTTCATCCTCCATGTGCTCCAGAAGTTATCTGTTGTTACTTACAGTTTTAGTTTTTCACTTCTACAGTATGATATGTGACATTGAGCCATGGAATGTGTGGTGTCTTCGTGCGTTTTTTGTTGTGGAGATAATTACCCCAACTTATCACTGTCAAATGACTTGGCTATTTCTGTAGTGTCAGAAGAGTTGGGACACTCAAGCCATGTTTTCGTCTGTTTACATTTCCCTGTCTATGACCTCATGCAAACTATGAAGGGCTGAAAAACAAAGGTACAAAGGAGGCGATTTGACCTCAACAAAAAGAGAACCACCCCACTTTTCAATAACAAACAAATTGTTGGCCTTTGTATGATTTTGAAATAAAATGTTAAAGACATTCAGAGAAGAAAAAAGTCTTCTGAGGGAGTGTCATGAATAAAGAAAGTCACTTTGGACAGAAAACATGACCACAAAACGTTTGTGGTTTGTCACTAATAAATTCTGGATAGCCAGAAAGGTTTTGTCTTCTTGAATCACAGAGCATGATTACCCTAATAGCACATAAGCCAACATTTGTGTTTCAATTTCTCGCCATACTTATTTTATAAAAACAGATCTTGCCAAAATTTGGAATACTAAACAACCAATATCTAAAATAATTTATGATTTCATTATGAGGGTCTTTTTCGGTGCTTTTTAAGCCTTTCATTCCATATTCTGTGTAGTGCTCTTGAAAACACAATCTGGATTTAAAGTGCCACTGAAGCAGCTTCATGTGGCAAGCTAATGACATCAAAATGCAGATTGGGAGCTTTGGCTTTGGCACAAAAACACCTCTCACTTCTCTGACAACTGTATGCTCTATAACACACACACACACACACACACACACACACACACACACACACACACACACACACACACACACACACACACACACACACACACACACACACGTAAGCTCACTCATACAGACACACAAGCACAACTGTGTTAGCAGCTACTCCTCCCAAACGCCAAACACACACACACACATGCGGTCCTCTACTCACACAGTTTGCACAGTTAAATCAAACTGATTTGCTGCCATTGTGAGAGGAAATTAGCATAACAAGGATGGGATCAAATGAGGTAGTTACAGCTTGAATCATAAATTGCAGACTGAGCGAACGTGCGGCTGCAAATGGATTGTAGTTCACATCAGTATTCATGAAAAGAGAGAAATAAGCTTTAGAATGGGTGGTGGTATTTTTTTTTTCATTGTCAGTTTTATGTAAAAACCTCGTATCTCAATTTTTGTCTTTTTTTTTTGTTCAATATTTAGTTTAATTAAGTTTTATGAGTCGAGGACCAAGTGAAATTTTTTTTTACAAGAAAAGTGTGTGGATGATGGGTGGATACATTAACCATTTTCTTCAATTTAAATTATACGATTTATTTGTTTATTTATTCATTGAGGACATAAGATTTTATAGACCAGTAACATTACACGTTTCCATTTTCACTTCATTTGGAAGCCATGTGGCAACATTACCATGAGGATGTATGCATAATGTATTAAAAGGTATAAGCAAAGCATGATCAGCTAAAATTGTCTTTTTCCCATGACTAGTTACTGTGCCCTCAGTGAAGTCAGTTATGGGGTATGGGGTATTATACTAATATAATATCAATAGGTAAGGTGCTGCTGTAATCTACACATTAAGAGTCTGTTCTTACAGTGAAACATACATTAACGTGTTAGGACACAGGCTTATTGTCTGCTGCAAAACATGGAGACCATTAACCAGGATGTTATTTATTTTTTATTGTGCCTTTGACTTGTTGTCAATGAAACACTTATGATTAAGCAAAAGAAACAGTGTGATGCAGACTACTTATGTATCATTCGTGTTGCATTAGTGAGATACAGACGACTGCCAGAACAACTACATCTCTTTAGCATTACAAGTATGATAATCTTTTTAAATGTGGCTGTCGACCAATTACTTATTAATTACAACACTGAATTAATTATCTGTAGTCGCTGTTTGAATTTTAAGAGCTGGTGGAGTTTACATAGTGATATTTCAAACCATTTCTCTCTGTCTCTTTTCCCTGGCTCTGCTTCTCATTCAACATTTGTGCAGTCTCACTTTCCATTCTTTCTCGTTTCTCACATTTCTCACATTTTCTTTCTTTTTTTTTGCCTCTTATTCATTTTTCATTTTATTGTACAGTGAATGTTTTCATTCACTAAGCCATCTGTTGACATAATGCCAGCTAATAGAGTGTTAATATGGACCAGACATATCTATAGACGGTCTAGATATGTGAGTCAATTTTCTTCCCATACTGAGCTGGCCATATCTATAATCAAAAGCACATTTCACTAAGCAGTCTATGACCATGGATTAGTTAGTGATGAAACATAATGTCTGTGAGAGTAGATGACTATGAGTTCTAGCATTTGCTTTAATTCAAAAGAACCAAAAGAAGAGGTTTTTGTGACTGCTCTTCTCCAAACTCACTGATATTAAGCACACATCTCAAAGAATCTCAGAAGAGCAGCAAGAAAGCAGAGAATTCTCTCCAAGTGAGTTATGATAGATTCATCACATGTGCCAAAGTGAAATTCTTGTCCTGATCTGATGTCTTGAAATTTGAATAGTAGGAAATCCTATTTGTGCTTAGGAAGTGACAAATTGAAGACCAAAATAATCTCTTTTGAACGCCAAACACTCAAACACTCTGGCTGTAGCATGAATTGTGCTTCTGAAAAGTTTGTGGTTTGCTCCTTTGGAAATAAAATCTAGAAGAAAAAGACAAGAAAAACATACATGCTACTAAAATATACGGTAGTCTAATACCATGTTGACCATCTGCCTGCTCACTACTGTAGGTTGAAAATACTCATATGTTTGCCTGCACTAATGAATCCATTACACCACTTATCCCTGCACGGTCGCCAGGGGCTGGAGCCAATGCCAGCTGACATACGGCGAGTGCAGGGTGCAACCTGGACAGGTCACCAGTTTATCACAGGGCCGACCTACAGAGACAAACAACCTCACACACTCACATTCACACCTACAGGCAATTAAGAGTTACCAATCTAACCGTATGCTCATGTTCTTGTTCGTTTATCACAGACAGAAGTATGGTTTTCTTTACCTTTGCATGTTAAGGTAAAAAGAAAACCTATCAAATGTCTTTGGCATTAAAATCCAGAAGACACACTGAACATTTCCAATATACTGTACCTTATGCCCATGTTTTTGGACTGCAGACACAAGAAAATATAAACTCCACACAGGAAGGTGTGGCGACAGTGCCCCACCGTATTGCCCTTATCAATATCTACTTTTCTATTAGGACATGAAAAGTGTAAGAACATTGCAATCCACTACTGTACCCGATGTAATGAATTCAGCAGAGTATGTTGGGCAGAATGGAGCTTATATACTTAGTGGCCATTTGTACCTCATACAACCCCACTAAAATACTGAACTATCCCTTTAAGACAGGGTTTGAGTGACAGGAAAAATATCAAATAGCAAAAATACATGGGGTTGCTCAGATACCTACAAGATCTCTATACTTTTATCTTGACAGATACAGTAAATCAGACATACAACAACAACTGCATGTGCAAGTGAATTGAATTGAATTGAAATATACAATATATTATACAATATCTAAACACCATTTTGCTTGGTGACTGTTGATTAAGTAAATAACACCAAAGTTAATAACACCAATCTAAGTAAAGTGGATCCTTGTCTGAATTGCTTTCCTGTGTTCTTCGTCATGGGTTGAGAGTAAGATGCAGGTGATGATGAGGCGCGCTGACCCTCCTCAGTAAAATGCATGCACATACGGAGGCTCTGGCTAGAGTGTAAAAAGTTGATGTTGATAACTTGCATAATGAGTACTTTAATATGAAAAGGTTAATGCCATATATTCCTATGTGACATTTTGCTTACTAAATATTCACCATCCTGGATTTGCAGAGCTTAACCTTCCATATGAATATGAGGTTATTGAGAAATACATTTCAGCTTCCAGTCATGACTGATATCACAGAGAATCCAGATATTAGCTCATAAAAAAAATGGAACCCAAAACAGAAAGTTTGGTCTTAATCAAAAAAGCCTTTGTTACTTATTCTGCTCCATGGCTGATAGTGACGTTTCCCTGAATCTAATTAAGCCTGAGCCTGTAAGGATAAAAAAGTAAGCTTGTTAATACGTTCTGGGAGTAATGAAAAAAATAAAGACAAAGAATAAAATACACACAAGTACTGTCTCCCGTTTATTGCTTTAGAAATGATATTGGATCTAATAACCCAGAGCTGAGAGACCACATTGCAGGCTATCATTACACCAAAAAAAAAAAAAAAAAAAACACCTGGCAATTGAGGGATAGAGGGAGAGAAGGCGGACATGGAGATAGATGATAGATAGATGGTTAGGGACAGGGAAAAGAGGTGAAAAGGTGTGGAGAGGTAGAAACACCAGGAGGGCAGGAGAGACGGTGGATGGAACGGACAAGGACAACGGAAGTAATAACCCACAAGACGTCCTTTGTCGTCACATTTTACCAAGACTAAGAAAATCTCAATTAAAGCGATGAAAGCAAATTGCATCAAGTCAAAGAGCCCAAGCTGAGAATGATTAATGAGCTATCACAAACCGCCATGTGTTTATTAACCTGGAATCAACTGTTTGGGTCAGATTTTTTGAAAGTTAAGTGGTGTTTGACATGGCAGCTCAGTGGCACTACTGTGCATGGCAGATTGCAGAAAGGCGTTAATGACAATGATACCCAGAATGCGTCGGGGGCTGACACACTTAGAACATTTTCTAAACCAAACAACAACTACAAACCCTTAGCGATGTCCTCCATGGTGCTTTGACATGTTTTCAATAGAAGTACTTAGAACCGATTTTCAATTTCAAAGACAAATTGTAATGAGAAAATCTATGGCTTCCTAATGCATATTTTGTCATCTGCATTTGTAGAGATTTAGACCACCCACGTCATGTTTTACTTTGCAGTGAGCTGCAGAAAAAAACAAAAAAACAAGGCAATTATTCAATCTACTAGTTCATGACCTGTGTTTCTAAAACTGCCAGGCTCTAACTCTGGGTTCAGACAGTTCATTCAAATGATAATCCTCACTTCAAACAAACAAGTCAAAGGCCTCCTGCAGTCAGCACTTCAAAACATCCCATCACCAGCCTCTTGCCTCTCCTCATCATCATCTTCACTTTCATAACAATATGGATGCATATACCGACCGACCGACCGACACACACACACACACACACACACACACACACACACACACACACACACACACACACACACACACACACACACACACATATACAATACCCCTGCCACAAACTTAAGTTAATACACGCAGATGCAACTGCAACTGCAAATCTCCATATGAGTGCTGCACAATAGCACATCTCAGCATGCAGACTGACACACACACATCTACACACACACACACACACTCACACACACATTTGTGCATCTTAACAAACAGCCACAGTGCCAAACATGAGCTCACACTCTGACACATATGCACAGGCTCAGGCACTCCTCCTTTTGAAACTCCATATACGTTTCTTTGCAACAAGAAAGGAAAAGACTGGGTGGGGGTGGGGGTGGGAGGTGTGTGTGTGTGTGTGTGTTGGGTTGTGTGTGTGGAGGGAGGGGGGGCAATCTCTTCAGCAACCCAGAGTCTTTACAGTGAGTCACGGTGAAGCCGGCTGGAGAGAGATGGAATATCCTACCAAGCATGGATCGTAGTAATTGCCTCTGTGTCTGTGTATGGGATAGAAAGAAAGAAAAAGAAAAATTATGTGCGAGTGTGTGTGTGTGTGTGTGTGTGTGTGTTGGCAACACCACCTCCAGTCTGAACTGATGAGCTCATTATTTTTGCTCCCAGAACCCCCTCCAGTCTCTGGAAACAGCAACACACAGCGGTGCTCTCTGTGAGGGTGTGCGTGTGTGTGAGAGAGGAAGTGTGTGTGTGCAGGACTATGGCCTTTCCCTTGGAGTTCTGCCTCTGAACTATTTATTGTAAAAGCGATAGGGATAAAGAGAGGTGGGAGCAAGGAAAGTGAAAGAGAGATGAGCAGGTAGAAAGACAGAGACAGTGATGATGTCAGCAGCAGTGAGAGGTGAAAGTTATTAAGTCATGATGATGATTTGCGTGATTAAAAATAAGCTTTGAAGATTAAAATGTAGCCATAGACAGTGGATCGTGTGGGGATGTGTCTTCCTCTTGTGCTCAGTGAAATATACAAACATTACAGTTGTTAGATCAGCGCCGCACCACAACTAAACACTTGAGGTCTTCTTTACCGTATAGATGCCCCCGGTCATGACAGCAAGAAGCGTCCTGCCAGAGGCTCTCATGCAGCTAACAGGCTGATACATGGAGCTAAATCACTTAGATGACTGCAGAGTCACTGTATAATTACGGTAGTATTTCACATTTCTTCTTACCAAGCAAAGTTAGGGAGGTACACACACACACACACACACACACACACACACACACACACACACACACACACACACACACACACACACACATACAGAGGCATCACATCCCTATCATTTTGATAATTAATGCCAATATAATAAAAAGCAGGACGTCTAAATTTAAGGCTTCATGCAAGACAGACATCATATGGCAAAAGTAAGCGGCGTGATACAAAACAGACATACACACCCAAATGTGCTTTCATGAGTGTGGAGAAGACTCTCTCTCTCTCTCTCTCTCTCTCTCTCTCTCTCTCTCTCTCTCTCTCTCTCTCTCTCTCTCTCTCTCTCTCTCTGTTATGCTTTCTTCACTAAGTAGATGTGAAATTTACATCTTTTATTCCATTTTTGTTAATTTGTGCATCTTTTAGATTGAGTTTATTTGATTTTGTATAATTTATTTAATCATGCTTAACTTACTGTAGTTTTTTTCCCCTCAGTTTGTATTTTTTCCAGCTTTGTTCAGGTCAGGTTAGGTAAGATGAGCTGTTTTTTTTGTTTTGTTTTTGTTTTTTAATTTTTTATTATTATTCCACTTGTGTGTATGTGAGAAAATCCCAGACAGCATATGTATAATTAACAGCATGATAAACCCTGCTGTGTTAAAATGCAATTAACACCAGCAGTCATCTCTCATATCAGAAAATCACAGGCGTGAGCAGGGTGGACGTGTGCTTCATCATATAAACCGAATATTCTCTGTAATCATATTTAGAAAGAACCTATTTGCATCTTAGCATCTGTCCTCCCATTCAAAACCCTATCTATCAATCTCCTCTGCTATGGTTTTGCTTTTCTACCCCTTTTTTCCTCCATTCCTTGTCCCTCTGTATGAAGATAAATTCATCTCTTCAGGGGTCAGTGGGAGAACAGAAGCTTTGGTACATTTACTGGCCGTCTGCAGGGATGCCTGGCTTTCATTTCAAAGTCCAGACCGAGAGCAGCGTGCAGTTTTCACTTCCTGGTCAAGTTAAAACAACTTGGATCAGATATAGAAAGATGTAGCGTCTCTAAACATTTCTCAACCAGGTCCTGCTTCCAGGTACATTTTCATTGTGCTGAGGTATTCTGTTACAGAGGTTGTTTATTATAGAGAGGAAAGTGCCAACGTCATTTTATGAATGTTATCATTCATCGTCTGGGGTCTGGTTCACATAGACCTTCTGTGGGCTCGTGATTACATCAGATGTGGCCGTGAGAGAAGCGCAGCCGCAGGAGACAGCTGTGGAGAAGACGCACATGGTTTGAAAGGATTGACAGGATATTCCTGTTGAAATACGTGAGCATTCCTCAGCTGATTTGGCTGATGACGTCTAAGAGTTAATTTTGTCAGAGATAAGGGCATCTCTGTCCTCTCATGGGTAGTTTAACCTTACGTGCATCCACATGTGCTTCCCACCATTTATTTACATGTTTAGAGAATTAACATTGTACAGTAGCTGAAAGAGGTTGCCATGGAACATTAGGAAGAAAACTGAAGAAAAAAAAAACGTGTTACGTGCAGACAACAAGCCAATCAACACCCTACAAAAAAAAAAAAAAATCAGCTGACATCAACTACAGATCTTCTGGTGGAGAAAACAAAGCTCATGCAACATCACAACTTCTGGCCCGGACATACCATGATAATATCTAATAATCCTGGGGAATCATTTATTATTTGAGACTGGGTAAACCTCGGTGCAGTGCAGCACATGTATCATAGTCATAGATCTGTGCTTTAATGATGATGTGGCGACAATGTCCACTCCTTGTTTTCCTGGGGCTCCAACACAGGACCTCTCTGTCATGCCTTGTCAGCAGCTGGAGCTGCAAGCCTCATTTACCAGATTCAGATCAGTTATGTTGCGCCACAGTTTAACTGCTGAAAAGTACAGGAAAATAAAGAAAGATAGCATCTGAACTAAAAACAAGCCCATAAAAATGTCCTCCAGCAGTGGCTATTACTGTGTTGTATAAGGCTCTGAAACGAAGCCAGCTGTATTAAGAATCAAGTATTATTGCCGGGTCAATAAGTTGCTTGCAAAGCAGTTTTTTGTTGAGATAAGAACTGCCTTTTCATTTAGGTATCACGTAAAGTAAGAATAGATAACAAGCAGCTGATGTGCGGTATGGATGAAAATAAAGACAAGCAGAGGGTAGACTGTTAATCAAAGATACATTAGCAACAAGGGAAGAAATCTAGACGGATGATTGTGTTTTCAGCTGGGAAACGGACAAAGGTAAAATGGTTTAAACAGACACGTGTGGCCTCATCTGTATTACAATATTTCTGTGTTACACAACCAGAGCACCTACAGGCCAGGCCAGGGAGGAGAGAGTTCCCAGGTCTGCTGCAGCTGTGGACATGACAGCATGGGAAAACAGTAGGAGAGAGGGATGAGGCAGGAAGGAAGGGAGGAAGAAAATGTGGAAAGAAAGAAAGAAAGAAAGAAAGAAAGAAAGAAAGAAAGAAAGAAAGAAAGAAAGAAAGAAAGAAAGAAAGAAAGAAAGAAAGAGATGGGGAGACAAGAGGAGACAGAAATGAATGAGCTGCACTGTGGGAAAGTGGACTGGGGCTGGAGTTGAGCTGGAGTTGAGCTGGCTGTGTCCAGCCGCTGCTGAGCTGACGTGTTGCAGCAGTAAAAACAGACCTGCTTCCCATGACAGGGCAGGTTGGCTCTGCTACACTGTTTCCCCTTGTTTCCAGCCTTCATGCTACATTAACTAGTAACATTTACCAATAATTTAATAATATTGATAATAGGCATATTTCCCCAAATATCAAACTACTTATTTGAAGAAGTCAGCGTCATGAAATCCAAGTTTCAAAACTGTGACCAGATTTTAGTCATTTAAGAACTCAGTCGCTCAAAGTCAGCTATACTGAATATACAGTAGACGTGGCAATGTCACTCTCAGTATCTGTATTTCTTGTTAATTTGTGTATGAATATTCTATTCAGAAAATCTATGAATCTATGTCACTCATTTTTTTTTTTTGGAAGAACATGATCTACACAGCCATTCAGAGGGAAAGCAGAAAGCTACAGAGAGCCACAGAAATCCTATGAAGCAAGCTTTAGTAAGTGAATTTGAGTAGCAATGAATTACTGTAGAAGCAACTCAAAGGAAGCTTTGCACAATGCCATGCTGAACTGAAAAGGGGATGAAAGAGAGTTTGTCAGGAAGCAAAAGAGGGAGACAGTGAGCCAGCTTCAACCAGAGGCTGTGCTGTTTTTTGGTTAGTCAAGAGAGAAAAAGGGAGCGAACAATAAGAGAGACTGGCGTTCAGCTATCAGTTATATTCCTGTTACTACAGCCCATCGAGTAGTAGTAGTGTGAATTATGACGTATCACTTCACATTTCACACCCCATCACCGCGTTGACCATTGAAGAAGTGAGAGAGAAGAGGAGGAGAGGAGAGGAGACAGTTCTCACATCATCGAAAGCAAAATGACCAAAGATTTTTTTGGGGGAAAACCATCCTCAGCTGAGGAGGTGGGGCTGAAAATAGAGGCTGTGTGTGCTTATATATGTGTGAATGTGTGTGTGTGTGTGTGTGTGTGTGTCGGGAGGGTGGGTGGGGGTTAGCCACATGACTGACTGGCACATTCGCAGCCAATCCCGTACAAGCATTCAGGTTCACCGCTAAGTTTACTGGGTCAGTACAGATGTGAGAAGAGGGAGGCAGCAGGAAAGGGAGGAAGGGAGTGTACGTTTGGTTCGGTCGGAAGTATCTGTGAGCACCAGTCACAGACGCTCATTCTCATTCTTCAGCATCCTCGCAGGCTTCACTGCTCCGTCTGCACAAACTCTCTGTCAGGCTCAATCACTTATTTTTATCATCATCTGTGTGTCACGTTCTGTCCTCTGTGTCCCTTATGCAACACAAATGTTTTGGTGGATCCTTTATGGGCTGTCATCTGTATCTCCTCTTATTCTTTTAATGGAATTTTGAAAATGCAGAATTATTATGTCAAATAAACAGATGTCAGATTACTTTTCCTAGCAGAGAATATATTATTTTCTTTTTTTTTTTACTGTGTGTGAGGTCACATTATCAGAGAGATGCACTAAAAAGCAAAAAACCGTCACTGTCGTGGATTTGGAGGTCGGTAGCGAAATGGAATATTCATTGACAAACATGTTGATTTTGTCCACAGTTTTTTACATTTCCCTTCTCCTATCCCTGTGTCCTTATCATTCATCCTTGTGCACTCTCTCTTTCCTCTCATGTTCCCTCTATTCCTGCATCTTTGTTTTTCACTCCTGTCTCATTTCTTCCAGCTCTGCCCCCTTCTATCTTCTACCGCTCTATGTTTGCTGTTATTTTAGTCAGCCAGCGGTGCATATGTATAAACACCTGTCATCTGAATGTCAGTATTTGAGCTGTCAAGAAGGGTGCTAAAAAGGGTGAAGAGTGAGTTATGTTGCATAATGATTTTGGGGGGAAACAACATGCACAGAAGTAATTTGAGAGGTGCATTAACTGAGATCTTCCTTTATTTTATTTTATTTATTTATTTTTAACATGGCTTGTGCAAAACGGAATCAAAATATACTGTATCGGTGGGTGTGGGGGGGCAAGAGAAGAGTAGATGAAACAGAGATACTGCACAGGAAAGAAAATAAATCACACAGAGAGAGATCAAGAGTAAAATATGAAGAGAGTAGGAGACGCTGAGAAACACAAACAGGGGAAATAATAATAGGCTGAGGCAGCAGAGAGATAAGAATGAAATGTGAAATGGCGGCTTGATTGGGATGAAAATGAGATGACACAAATGAGACAGAGAGGAATAGAATTGATATGCTGTTCACTGACAACACAAAGGGTGCCACACACATTCCTTCATAAACAATTTAACTGTATTTCCCATATAACACACTCTTCAGTTATTCCACACCATATGCTTGTCCCATTTACTTATGGTTTCACATGCAAGCGGTGCCGTGACTATAATTTAAGAATAATTTGTTCCTGCCGTTTCATATGCCTGTGTCTTATTGGCACCCATATGGCCGAGCAGTGTGGCATTCAGTTTACATACAGTATGCTCCTATTCCAACATTGCCATCAGATAACATTCAGCACAATCACACTCGATATTGGACTGGCTATTCTTTCTCTCATAGCACGATGTTTTTCTGATTACCATCAGAGGCAATATGGGGCACCGCAATTCACTTGCAAATGCAGCATGTATAAGACCGCATTATGCTTTTATTGGCGACTGAAAACATTTCTAATATAAGGACAGACACAGGGGGAGGAATAAGAAGGCACTGTGCTGGGTGCAGCCTTCAGTAATACAATTTTGTGTTCAGCAGCAATAGAAGACTCCCCCCTGTGCTGCACATATACTGCACTGGCCTGTCAAACAGCCTTTTATTATGAGAGACAGACAGGGAGAGAGCATCTGAGACAGCAGGAACAATTACAGTATTATTTGGGGTTTGGTTATTTCCTGGCACCCTGTGTGTGTTTATGGGAACATGCAAGTGAAGTGTGTGTGTGTGTGTGTGTGTGTGTGTGTGTGTGTGTGTGTGTGTGTGTGTGTGTGTGTGTGTGTGTGTGTGTGTGTGTGTGTGTGTGTGTGTGTGTGTGTGTGTGTGTGTGTGTGTGTGTGTGTGTGTGTGTGTGTGTGTGTGTGTGTGTGTGTGTGTGTGTGTGTGTGTGTGTGTGTGCGTGCCCTGTGTCTTTTGCTACATTTTCTTCTTGGTTCACTTAGATAACACAGAGGAAATGCATGTGTTTCTGAGCACTATGATACAGAGGATGTATAACAGTGATAATTTCTTTTCATAATATTTTCTAACCTGTGAATTGTTGCTTTATATTTTGTCCAAGGATCATCTTCACTGTTTATCCCTTGCTCTTTCTCTTTGAAAGGTGTTATTCACCTCACTATATGTAATAAGAGTGATATTAGAAGTAAAATCCCCTCTTGTGTCAAGTGTATTTTCATGAAAGGAGACATATGAGCCAATGGCTAAGATGATGACGATGATGAATATACTTAGTGCTCCTAAGCACTCCACTGCTAATTGTGTGGCATTTAGATGTGGCAACCTACTGTATGATGATTCTTTTTGTATATTCTTTTAACTATATGTGCTAATGTGGGATCAACATGGCAAATTTTAGTGAACATGGTTCACTGGGTTTGTTTATTTCTTGGTTAATCCCTATGTAAAACCATTTCTGTGCAGTCACCTGTTGTTTTGGCAGAGCTGTTCTTTGAATAGAAATACTGTACAATCCCCAGTCCCTCAAAAAGACTGTAGACTTTGCAGGGCTACAGAAAACCTGACCTTCTCTTTAATTTGGATTTCATTCTAGCTAATGGATGATAATGACTCAATTCTTAAGAGAAACATTGATTTAAAAAAAAAAATGAAAGCACCAGCAGTTGCATTCAAGTATATTTTCCAACTCCAAAATTGGCCTTTTTACTCAAATTAAGGAGGGAATTCTAGCCGGAGCGCCTGTTGGCTGTGGATCAACCAGGTCCTCTCAGGTGTGCCCAGTCTGGTCAGTGGATAATTTGTCAAGAACATGTTCCAAGAAGCACGTTTCACTGAGTTTTCTAGTACTTACCAGTAAGTCCAGGAAGAGGGCTTTTCACATCTGTTCATGTTCCAGATGTGAAGGAAGTGGGGCTCTATACTTTACTTTAAAAAGTTATCTGCATCTCACAGCAAACAAGCTTCTGGGAACAGGCCGCACATTTTTGGAACAACTGCTAAGCTCTATTTGTCAACTTTAGTGTCTGGTGCTGTGAAGACACAGCCTCATTGAGTGCTTTGTAACCAGTTCAGCGGCCGAAGGCTAGAAGGCAGCAGAGTCCACCACTTACAAAATGAAGGTAAAATCTTTAATGAGTTAATATTCACAATAATGACCTCAACATCGAAACCCTACTGTCAGAAGAATGTAGTTACGTGACCACACCATAAAAGCACCGGAATACCTCTGTGCTTGGTAACCTTAAAAAAGACGTGTTAATAGCTACACATGGTATGCAGTTGTACACAGAATTAGCTCCTCTAATTTGGAACCTCCTTTCAGTATATCACTATGCTGACAAGGTATTAACAAGGTGGCCTCTACTCTACAGTGTGAAATGTTATCTGCAGTACGGTTGTTGACACAGAACAGTGGCTTTGGCAAAAGGCAGATGTGAGGGACTGGAAAGGAGAGGCTCATAAAAAAGAAATAGTGATAATAATGAGCTGCTTCAGATGCCTGTAAATGAGCCAAAGCTTCTGATAGCATTGAACCTCCTCGGTTAAAAATGACACTTCTTTACAGTATATGAAGTTCATCTTCAGAGGCAAAAATAATTATTAATTCCCAAAATAAAACAAATCATGTTTACCTAAACTTCCTGAAGATTTCATAGGGCTGACGCAGCTGGTTTTGTCAGAATCCAAAAACATGAGCCACAAATGTGTCTTTTAGAATCATTTTGAACACACATGAAAAACATTTTCATTCATTGCCTAAAACTGCACATGATGTCATCCTCTTGAGCAGTAGGATGCCTTACTCCTCATTCTCTCATTTTACTTGCTTGCAAATGCCTTCCTCTTTTTACTGTACTTAAGGATCAATCAATCAATCAAATTTTATTTATATAGCACCTTTCAAAGCAAATAGATGCCGTTCAAAGTGCTTTATATTTTGACTGAACAATATATATATAGGAGGTAAAACAAGAAAAACAAGGAGATTAATGCACGAAGATTAAAAACAACAAGAAAAAATAAAATATAGCAATAGAAATAAAATAACAACTTTTAACAACAATAACTTTTTATAAAATAGAATAGAATAAAATGGATGGAAGGATGGAAACATTATTTCCTCACGTAATGTCCTAAAAACATGTAGTTTTCCTGCTGAAGCTCCTCAACCTGTGAGAATCAGGATCATCCAGGGTGAAATAACTGTCAAATGCATTAGTGACACTGAAGAGTTCATTGCTGCAGATGGAAGTCAATGGAAAGTAATTTGCTGAGCTCCAGACGGATTTAGGCTGTGACATATTGTTTGATGTTTGACTCCCTACTGTTATACTTTACTGAATATGAAATGACACAGTAATTATGAGGTAAAAGCCTGGCAGCTTTAATTAAAGGTTATATTCAGCCATATGGAGTGAACAATTAAATAACTACTGTCATTTCATATTCAAGATAATTAAAACATCAAACAATGTGTCACTGTTCAAATACATCAATACAGAGAATCACAGAGAATGAAGCAAAGAATGAGCTCCAGTAGGAAAACAACTTTATTCTGTGAACGCTGCTGCAATGCATCACAGTGACATAAAGTCAAGAAAGCAGGCTCAGTCCACATATGGGTCAATGCGTTATTACATCATTCCAAAGCACTTAAAGAAAACCCAACACAGCCACCACTTCCAGTGATCCTACATGACATGATGTGACATGTGTTAACGTTTCCTGCTTCAGCCACACAGCTATTTCTCGAAGAAGCCACGCCACTTGTGTTACGTGACACATCATGTCATATCAGATCTGATGATTGATGTGGAGAAAGGCATAGTGTGGCCCCTTACATTAATGAGATAACTGCAGCACCGAAGAAACTGACGAAATTAAGTATGTTTGAATTAAACACATTAATGAAAAAAGGGGGGGAAAGAAAGAGAAAAACTGAGATGCAATTAATCAGTCAAAGAGGAGAAGACTTTAATTAACCCTTGTCCAGTTTTTCTAGTCTATACACCCTCTGTGTCCTCGGGGTCAAAAATGACCCGCCTTCACTAAATCCTACAGTAAAGCATCTTAATTGAATTTTAAACCAAATCTATTTTGCATGAAGAAACAACCTGTCACTCATCACTAACTGAATATCTGGCTTTCCCCTTTTCACGGTGCAGAAAATCTGCATTTAATCGTTGGATACCACTCACCTTTATAATAACACACCTGTTATCATTGTTTTCTTTTATAAAGTAAAGGTTTATTATTATTATTGTTAAATGTACTCTATATCTATTTACATTTCTTTGCACTTAGGCTCAGAAAGTAGCACATTGTGCAAGTAGCTTGTGTGTGTGTGTACTACAGTATTCAGATGTGTATCATCAGATGTGCAGCACGTAGTATTTGTTTTACAGTCATTTTACAGGGCAGGTCAGGGTGGGGGGATGCTCTGGAACACGCTCCTCTTAATCCGCTTATCAGGCATCCAGGTTGAGTTGATCTTGTTCCATAACCCAGAGGCATTGATTGCAGACGTCTGATGTCATAGCAGATGACTAGGAGCAAGTGGGCAGCCATCCTATAGCTGTAGGTTCCAATCACCTTGTCCATGTTGTCCATGCCTCCTTTGTTGTGGTTGTCGTCCAGGATGATGTCTGGAGGCATCTGTTGGCTGAGTCAATAAGAGGTGAAGAAATTGTCACAGACTTAAAAAAAAAAAAAAAAAAAAAGAAGGGTTTACATGATGGATAGTGGTCATCACTGTCACCTTAAAGCTGGTACGTTATCTGTGTGGAGTTTGTCAGTCAAGATGGGATTGTCTCCAGCCCCTGTGCGACCTGCAGAGCATATGCAGAGCAGCTAATGGATTGTATCATCCAACCAGATCCTCTGGTTCTCCTCCAGGCCTCCACTGGTCGGCTTCCCTGTGGCACCGGAAATTGCCCTTTCCAGAGCCTCATCGTGGGACCAGTACCCACTCATTATGATAAGTAGAGCTGCTTAGGCACGCGGGTCAGTCTCATCCATCCTTTTCTATTTGTCTCCATATTTATGAAAACCGTCCAAAGTTGTCGTGTATGGCTAGTGTAGAGTGCTGTGGCCATGTCCTGGACACAAGTTAGTTAGTTTCATTCATTGTCCACGATGTGGAAATTTGTTTTTGGTCTCATAAAAAGCTGCATGTCTAGAGTGCTTTGGCATGATCCTTATGACATTCTGTGCTGCCACCCTGCCCTGGTTATTGTATGGTGACAAAGACTGTGTTATTTTCCTGTTCTTTGACAAAAAAAATGTCCCTCCTGCAGCTCAGAGGATTTCTCCTTCATCTGAGGATGATGCATCATGCTCTGGGTTGTATTCTCCATCATCTTCAGACACACCTCCCTCCCTATAAATCATCTCTCTCTTCCTCCAGGACATCTAAAAAAAAAAAAAAAAATCAGGTGTATAACCTGTTGGTCACTGAAACATACAATCATGGCTTCAGCAGGGAGAGAGTGGTAGAGTATTGTCATCTGTAGCTTCTTTGCAGCCTTCAAAAAAAAAAAGGTTTTCCCTTCTGTTAAGGTCAAAGGATTGCACATTAGGAAATACAACTATTATTGCAACATTGTTCATATACATATCATTGAATAGCACATTTTAAACATAATATGTAACAGATACGGTGTATTAACAATGTAAATTACTTTCTATATCTATATTTAAAATGCTCTACCAAGAGGCAGCTGCTTGTTCATCAGGCAAACACATGCGCTGTGCATATAGTATCTTGGGCTCCAATCTGGGCTCCCATCTTCTTCTCCACTCTTTCCAAGAGCTATCCTGTCATTACTCACTTTTCGCTGGTATATTTATAACACCACGTTCCAGCAGATTGGAAGCACACGTATGAATAGGGCCAAGCTGAGCTGGAGGCAGCCCAGGCGGAGGCCAGATCTATGAGTACTACCAAGCTCTTTAAGATGAACAACTCCTTTGAGAAGACTGTAGGTCAATTAAGCACCCTGAAGAGGGAGTAGAAAAAAACCCACCACAGTAGAGAGTACATGAGGCATGTTTATCCTGAGGTTAATACATAACTGCAAATACAACATACTTGTATTCAGTTTTTTGTATCACTCTGTAAACAAAATGACTCAACTTTGGGTCTTAGATTTCTTTCATCTACTGAGTAACATCAGGCCAGAGCATTATATATTAATTTTATATTATTCATTTGTTGGGCTCTGCAAATAATAGAGAGGATATTTTTTGGTCGTTGACGTCACAGATGCTAGTGCGCCAATGGGGAGTGGAGAATTCGTCAGTGAGCTCATGAGGCCAAACCAGGCACTTTGGAGATTGTATTGCAAACTAACTGAGAATATTGTCAATAATTCTTTGTGTGTGGAAAATGTAATAATAATGTTAAAAAAGTGGCACGTCATAACATTTGAACTGCATGTGTGGTATCACCTCCCTAATGCATTTCGTCAGATTGATTTATTGAATTAGTCTGCAATTTTGAAATTTCCTTGATAAAAATACCCGTGTGCGTGAAGAGTCCAAGATTCTCGTGTTCAGCTTGAGCTGAACATGCAGGTCAAGGCTGAGAGGCTGACAGGAAGTTGGCAGAGAGGGATGAGGAGATGGAACAAATCAAGAGGAATAGCCAAAGGGGCAACTCACTCTGTGCTAGACCATCCTGAACTCCGTGGTGGTGAGAAGCAGGAACGACGCTGTGAGGATCAAGAAGCAGCTAGAGAAAGACATGAATGTGATGATGACTCAACTGAGCCAAGTAAAGCCAATCGCCAGGCTGTGCAGGCCCAGAAACAGCTCAGAGATGTCCAGGAACAGCTCAAAGTGGGTTATGGACTATTGATTTAACAGTGCTGCAGCCAAAAAGCTGTAACCAATAGCTCAAGTTTTTTAAATGTGCTTCTTTTTCTGGGGTATAGAACCAAATGAAAAATCATTGCATTACAACAACAAACAACTTCATGTGGTTGTGAAATAGCATTTTTGCAAAGAAAATCTAACTTACTATGATCAGATGGATCTGCTAATGTCTTATTGATAGAAGGCAGATGTCAGATTCACTGAAGGGTTTACTCACTTAAATTACAACCACTACTTTTTCACTCTTTATTAGATGAGCAGGCGAATACTAAGTGCAGAGTGCAGGTTCAGGATGGTGCATCTGGAGCTGGAGGAAGCTCAGAGGATGGCAAATGTGTTTTGTCTTATTTTCCAATTGACTTCAGGCTTTAAATTAATAAAGCACAAAACAGTGACAGGCTCATTTGATATCATAATAACATTTGCATTACATTACATTCATTTGGCAGACACCTTTTTTCCAACGCAACTTGCAATAAGTGCATTTGGAGAAATGCTTTCACCTGTTATGTTTTTGTTATATTGATCAGGTGCAAATTATGCAGCAGTGTTTTATTTCCTTTTATCTGCTTTGTAGCAACAGCAGATTCTCATGTTTTCAGTTCTGTTCCATTAGGAGGCGAGGCAGATGAATACAGAGAGAACACCCAGATGGGCATTTCAACAGTGCTGATAAAATTGCTATTTTATTCACTGTTCTCGTTATTGTGCACAGTGGACAAAGCAATCTCTTGGAAACAGAGAGGTGATTTTGATGCCAATCTTCTTGTCACACACTGGGTGACCAATGGGCCAAAATCCCCAAAAAGCATCGCAATCATCTAATAGCAGTGGAGCTTTTCACTTAGACACAGTGAAAACCAAGCCACCGCAGTGGCACTAAACCGCACAGGCTGAATTTGGGCTTGACTTTGAATTACACGACTTCAGCCTAAGTGGAGTGATTTACAGGATCTTATCTCTCCAAGCCCAAAAATTTCAGCATTATGGCAGCAATAAGCCACAATAGATACCTGCAACAACACAGAGGTAGTGATGAAAATTGCCTTCGGGCTGCGCTGTAGGAGTGAACAACAGAGGAAGCATCTATTTCGTATGTACATCAGTGGCAGGTACACACACACAGACACCCACACGTGTACAGTACACAAAAATACTGACATTGATTTGTACACATGCGCAAACACTCAGGCACACACACAACTCAATAGGTGGTCTGACAGAAGTGGTTTATTGTGCATGAATGCTCCTCAAATTTCACTGTGTTGCATCAGCCAGCCAACTGTGTTTTTGCTAAATTAGTTTGCCCTTGTTTCCGAGAACAAATGAAACTGCAGAGTGTGCCGAGTAAATGGCATTTAGATCTCACATTAAATGCGAAACATAGCCGTGCAAAATTAATGTAAAGGTATATGAACATTATTCATTAAGATTTTGAGCCACCAACACACATTGTATTACATACGATTGATTTTTTATAGGTTCTTAAAAATGTATTTTAAAAAAAGATGTTTTTCATCCACAATAAATATTCTTTTACATTTACAACCGATTTGTTAAATATTTGTTTTTCTAAGAAAACAGCATATTTATAAACTATACGCAAAATGTACCTTTGATACACCTGGAGATAAATATGTAAAATGTCTTAAAAAATAAGGTCAAAACAGTCAGAAAACACTTTCTGCACCAGTTTGATTATGCAGATATGGTGATGAGTCTTTCCAGCCTTGTTGGTCTCTGACACTCGGTTGGTTTGTTGAACTAATTAAATGATTAATCCTTTCATTACTTATTCATTTATTTGTTCATATATTTACTCATTTCATCAGTCATTCACTGAGTCACATAATGTGATACAAAGACTTTAACACCATCATACATTAATTATATTTTTCCGGGCATGATAAGTCAACATTTCACAGTTGTGTTCAGCTCATAGTTCAGGGGATGTTGTCTGTTGCCCTGACAAAAAGCCAGCTCTGCAGACACAGAAACATTTATACATTTTGTCTCCATGCTGAAGCCCTCAACAGGCTTCATTTTGTTGAACATAAGTAAGCACGTCCAGGGGAGGGGAGGGTGGTGCATACACACCTGTAATCTTTTATTCAGGTGTATAAAAGCAACACAAACGCTGTGACAGCAAAATGAATGTATCACTTCTAACATGTCGAGCAGCCCGATCATGAGTGAGCAGTTCAAGGGACACAGCACCAGAGCCAAGACAGCAGAATAAATGAAAATGTGATTGACAACTGCAATATGCATGATATATTTACCTACAAGAGCAATGGCGACAGGCTGTGGTATATGTTGTGTACGTTTATCTGCAAACGTTCTGCGTCTAAAAACATATCTAATCGTAAAATTCACACAGGAGTTTACACCAACACAAAACAGTCACAGCAAATACAACATAACCCCATGATAGCAAGCAAGTTTCCTGCCTTACTGCAGTTGTGTGTTGTGCCTCAAAAACAAGTGTTGTGTTTGTATCCGTGTATTTTATCAAAAAAAAGTTCTTGTTCTTGGGTCTAGGTGATCGCTGGCACTGTAAATGTTTCATCATTCTTCTGCCTCCTTTCTCAGTAAAGGAAAAAATAAAATGCAGAAAGTCAGTTGCTTGTGTGTGCATACTGAGACACAAAGCTTATATATTGTACGCACAACATACACATGCATCCTCACATGCACTCACTGCTGTCAGGCCTGGTTTCTTCAGCGGTTATCAACTCTGTCTTTCATCATGATACAGAAAATGTGTGCAGGGCATAGTGACAGTTTCACATACACAAGCAGTGAATTAGGCCCAGCCGTGCTGATATTTTTAGCTATTGAAAAACCTCTTTTTTTTATTATTTATTTTTTTCAAACAGAATTTGTTTGATAGTTAGTTTGGGTGGTGCTGTTTTTTTATTGTCTTTAATCTCATCTCACATTCTGTGCTGTACTGAACACACTTTCTTCTGCACAACGCCTAGCGGTTTTGTTCTAGTCTGGTCTCGTCTGGTGCTTTGGTCTAGATTGTTTCTATTCTATTCTATTCTATTCTATTCTATTCTATTCTATTCTATAGCAGCACAAAAGAAAATGTGTACCTCTCACTGTTACAGTTACGTTTGTGGTGCCAGAATTCAACCTCCACCCCTTTTCAGATATTTTTAACTCTTTGACAGTTTTTCCAACAGAAACTGTCTTTGAGACAGAGTGATGGTGAGAGTTGTGGCTGTGAATTTTCCTCTGTCTTGTCGTCTCTCTTTTCCCCTGTGCTGTGTTAGATATCTGTGCTGTCTATTCTATTTTAAGCCCCTCTGTTCTTCTTCTTTTTCCATGTTTTCGTATGCCATCCCCACCCTGTCTTTCCCATCCCGCGTGCCTCTCTTTAGTGCTCCTGCTGTACCACATTTGTCTGTTTGACTCTGCTCTGGTCTGACCTTCCTGTTATCTGCTGCATTTTTAGTATCTTACTTTCAGGTGCAGTGAGTGACAGTTATTGGTCTGGTGTCAGTGGCTCAGGCTGAGGCGTTACCTCTCTTTAAGGCTGATCTCATTTCCTGCACACTTCCTCTGTGGGGTTAACGGCTGGCAGGCTCATACACATCCTGGCTGAAGTAAATGGCAGGGAAAACAAAATAGGAACCATTGCTATCATAGGAAGGAATATAACATGTGGACAGTGACATTTCTCCATGTAGTTGGCTTCAAAACCCCAATTACTAAACGAGATAGGTAACAGCTGTCTGCCAGCTGTGGTGACAATAACTCTTCCTTAATTGTTCCTTAAAATCTTGTCTTTGCTCATCACCGCGTCCCACTTCTGTGTATGTGTCTAAGCTGTCACTAGGCAAAAGAAGTGAAGGTAACATCAATTTTGCTTTCTCAAAACTGAAGTATACCCTTCTAATTTGAAGGGAAAAAAACATTTTGAAGTAAAATACTTGTTCTGTTCGAAGATTAATGCTATTAACCAAAAACCTCCTTCAGAAAGTTAAAAAATAGGAACCAAAAAGCCTTGTACTGTCTAATGGCTTGAGAGGCCCCAGGCCACAGTGAAGAGCCTGTAGCTGAAGGGGAAACGCAGCAGGGGAAAATGGAAAGTGAAGTGCAGCAGGATGACGTTTTCCAAAAAAAAAAAAAGGAAGAAAGTTGCACTCCAGAGGTGATTATGTTTTTCATAACCACTTCTTGACAAAAACACCTATTAGAACTGACTCTCAGATTTAGTATGTCCTTACATAGAAGTACAGGAAAGAAATGGGACATTTTCAACAGAAAAGACATTTATAGGACTAATGTTTCTATAACTTACTGTTTGCCCTTATTAAACTACTTGTTGTTAGTCAGGAACAGTAGAGCAAGGGAATCCTCTATATCAAAACCTATGTCTATATTACAGCTGCCATGCTGGGATATCTTAGCTCTTTATTCATTCACAAAACTGATGGTACAGTTTTTTCTTAAATATTTTAAGCACAATGAATGATTTAGTTAAATGAAGGTAGTCGTTTGCAGATATAAGTACAACATGTAGGACAGAGCTCAAGGCAAAGGTGCTCACAGATTTTTGTTCTGCTCCGTGTTTCTCGGTTTCTGTAGAATGAATGTGACGCCAGCAGTGATGGATACAAAGTATGACAAACTGGCCGAGGAATTAAATCACTTTACGTGACATTTAGATCCAAACAGTTCAATTCCAGTGAAATCAACTGAATCATGAATGATTTATAGAACACTGTATTTAATAAAGTTAATTGCCATTCAGTTCATATGGATAACATTTGCAGACATTACCTTACCTACCGTTCAGTTTGACACCATTCAATGTGTAGAACTATATGATAATTTTTACTCACTACAGTCAATTCAGTGTGTGATCACCGATTCTTGTGTTCATTTGAAGGGGTTGTTGGAAGAAGACTCAGCTCAGCCTTCCTTCCTGTTTTGTATTTACTTGTGAGAATTTTGGGTTATATATCATCAGCATGCTCTGCAGTGTACAGTAATATAGCCTTTCATTTGAGCTATAATGGTATGTCCCAATGTCTTTGATTTTCCTGTCTGGTAGACTGAGTGGGGGCCCAGAGCAGAGGGAAAGGAAGTGTGATAAACTGCCCATGGAAAACATAGGGGGCCCCTATCTGGCCACTTTAGCTGGGGTTAGTAACCACAGCCAAAGATGGAAGGAGGCAGATAGAGAGGCCTCTCCCTGCATGGGTGTGATAGGGCTAACCAAGCGCTGGTAATGTTGATGTTCACTGGCTGAAAATGCGTTTTCTTATATAAAGAAAGCATTTCTTTCCGGGTTTTCGTCCATGACAAATTACACATGACTGGCCCGAACATTTAAAGCTTTTAATTAGCCATGGAAGCAGGGTGGCTCAAGGGATGGCATTGTCAGACGGTCAGTCTACCACTTTGCTCCAGACTGAAATATCTCACGGTTCATGGTTCCCTGATGATATCACCTATTAACTTTCCTGACCCTTGACCTCTCCTCTTGGCGATGATGATTAGGCAGACATTTTTTGGTCTTAGTGAAATGACAGTTTTTACATAGATGTTCACGTTACCCAGAGGATGAGCTGTAGCTACAGTACTTAGTCATCTCCTTACTTCCAATACCATCACCACAGCCAGTACCAAGGTTCAGCTGAACTTTGTGTTTAATGCTAATTAGCTAGTGTTAGCATGTAAAGACGCTTAACCAGGATGGTGAACATCATAAACGCTAGCATGTTAGCATCATCACTATAAGTGCATAAGGAGACTGATGTTAGCATTAAAGAGGAACTAAGCAGGATTTCTCCCGTGGCTATGCTACATTTTTACCTTAATTAAAAAGCTCCGGAGTAATTGTGATCATTAACTACATGACTTGTGACTTGTTATGAGTGAGAACGGAGGCTCTCTGTCTTCTACCTGGCGTCTCACGGCTGAAAACCAACCTTGCAACATCAGTGTAGTACCTGGTCGCCGCCCCGGTGTCCCAGCTCTCGTCTCTGCACACCGCAACACAAACGTGCTCCGTAACGCGTAATCTTTTGTTTATGACGGTTAAAACTACACAAACACACACGCCATAACATCGCATATTTTATGTAACGTTATCCACCGCTCCATTTATTGATTTTTCACCGGCTTTGTTGTAAACAAATGCACAAGGGGCGAGAGGAGCGTAACCAAAACAGCGGAAAAGCGAGCAAATAAGCAAATTGGATAATTGTTGACAATTCTCAAGATTATATCCTAGGTACACCTATGATTACTGCTGAAAGGTTGTTCCTACCATTCCAGGTAAAAGCAATGTAAGCGACCACAAACAAGGAAGCTTGAAAAGTCATATTGTCTCATTTAAAACATCATTGAATGTGCATGAAATGCTTTGAATAAAATTATTTAATCAACGTTACATTCATAACTCTTTACAATATCCATTAATAATCAATGACTGCTATAATGAAAGTGAAACACTGTACATATACTTTTACAGTCTGGGCAGATTTCTCCACAGAGCTTTACATATTGTATGAGGACATGGCCTCAATGTTGTCTTTGTTCCCCTGTGACCAAATTGAGATCATTATTTCTTAACAGTTACCGTGCACATGCATGAATGTTCTTGTACTCGGGTTGTCAAATCTTTGTACCAGTACAATTCCTCAGATTCATGCATTGTTCAGAGTGCATTCAGTCTCAAGTGTACAGTACATGAAAACCATTAGGAAAACACCTGTAAAGAGCAGCACAGAGAGCTTCATGGAATAAAATGTGGATTATAAACAGACATCAATGATACAGGACTTAACTACAGTATATACAAACTTGCATTGCTTTGAAAAAACATAAACAAAACTTTCCAGCTGGAGTTGTCATGCTTTTCATCATATAACACATACAAAGTAACATCTGTGCAAAATGATTTTATAACTTCAGTGACACCCAGTGAAAAGTCACACTTCAAAACTGCCAGTGGCCGCACAATCAACCTATCATTTAGCCTCAAAGCCACCATATGTTGCTGTGTACAGAAAGTTGAATACTTAAGTTGAAGTTGAGGGAATTGACAGTGGAGATGTCATTAAATGTTACAAAACGTGACAAAAAAACAAATCAAAACACAATTTAACTGTTAAACATGCCCTCTTCTCCCGTTAGTGTTTTTCCATCATGCTGTTCTCTTTATCTTCGTTTTTTTTTCTTTTCCATTTTCATGCAGGCTACCTCCCATATCTGCGTCACAGACACACAAACACAAAAAGAAAAGACACATGTACAAACATGAATACTAAAAACACAATACTTGAACACATTCACATTTTAGGGAAAATACCACATAATTAAAGTAGCAGAGACTTCACAAGGAATAATAAACCTCCAATCTGTCAGTTAAATATTTTGAGCACTTCACTGCTGATGGAGTGGGTGGGTGCACCTGTATGTATGCGTCATAGGAACATGATCAGCTCCTGCGTGACAGTCACTGCAGCAGCCAGCTGAATTGAACTTAGGGGTGTTTTCATAACAGGAAGCCCAAATGTGAGCCAGCTATGGCCCACATGCTCCAGTGCAGACTATAACTGCATCTAGGTTTTGGGTTTGTTTGAATTAGCATGAAGCTACAGAGTGATACAAAAAGAAACAGCTGTGCAAGTGTGCTTGCACTTTGCCACATTTCAGTGTCTCAATAACATGTGCTTATCTTTCACTTGCAGTATTGGAAGGCATGAAGAAGTCTTAAGAGTGTCTCTTTGATATATTACACTACAAGTCAGTGATGATTTCAGTAGACTTAAAAACTTTAAGCAGGAGCAGCTTGTCCTGTAGGGGATGTGCAGCTTGGTATCTGTCTGAGGACCCCACATGTTGCCTTCACTGTACAAATAACAATTAGAGGCACATTCACTAAGGCTGTGCCCATTTTCTATTGACAGTATTCTGAATTACATAATGATATTAGTGTTCTGGGACACCCATCATGGGCTCTTTACTCAGCCTTTTGGAGACTGTGGACTGCAGCCAGAGTCTGAATCTGACTATGTGAAATGAAAAGAGCCTCATAAATCACCAGTCTTTTAATACCAGAGAACTGACATATAAATCACTTGCAGTCTGCATTATCCCTAGGGGGTATATCTGCTTTGCACTGTCAGGCTGTCTGTTTCCCAACATGTCAGTCTGGAAGACTTCACATCAGGATCACTATTATTATGGCAATCCTAACATTTAACAGGGCATGGTACAAAATATCCCAAACTGTGTCAGTGTCTCGTCAGAGAGGCTGGATGCCTGTACTGTATGCACAGTAGCACATTAAACTGTACAGTAGTGAACCTAAATACAACATTTAGTGCATTAAGTGGTTAGCAGGAGCTGAACTTACGATGGTGAAATTAAGTATTAAGTATCTAAAAATGTAGTCACATGAGGAAGTAGTTATGAAAACTATATAAAAACAACTAAAACAAACCAATGACTAAAGGGACTGTTAAAAGAGGATATTACGCAGAAACCATCAAAGTTAAACACAGACGGATATTATGAATTATGCTTAGCACAGCAGTTCGACCAAATTACCCACTAGACTGTCTCTCATATGTCAGACAGTCAGACAGTCTAACTATATCAGTCTGTGTCATCTAACAGTGAACACTAAAGTTGTGACTCACCAGGGCAAATCTGAACACTCTCTCTCACACAAACACACACATACACACACAGGGCCACGCACACTGATACAAAGAACAATTGTCTGATGTGATTAATTTTTTGTCAATAGTCTGTTTATTATTGTACAACAGTTAAATGAACTGTTGTCCACGGTTCATTGTAATAGTCTTATCTTATCAAGTTTAATCCTCAGCCTTTTTACTCTGACTCAACAACATGGTGGTGGAGGTTTTGTTCACCAGAATATTTGTACATGGTTACCTCCATGCGTCCTTGTCATCATGTCTATGGTCACGCAAAAACCAACAAAAGCTTTTGATTTATACCAAAAACATGACCACATGGTTTCTGACTCACGTGGGTCCAAACAAGCAAAAACAAAAGCAGCCACCAATCAACACAACAACCAAGTCAACTCGCACAAAGATGATGTCGAGGGAGAGAAGAAGAGAAGAAGGGGGTGTGAAGGGGGAAAAAAAGAGGCATTGTAAGAGGAGAAAGGAGGAAAACAGCCCTAAACAAATTAAATTACATCCCTTCCTCGCATCTTCCCCTCACTCACTGTCTTCCTCTACCTCCTATTTTCTACTCCCTTGTTGTGCTGTTTCTTTTTCAACCGATTTTGCTGCCTCACTTTCTCTTTACCCCTCCACCCCCCTCAATTCTCTCTGTCAGTCTCTGTCTCTCCCTCTCTCTCTCCCCATGAGCAGACAGGCAGAGACAGGGAGGCTGTTGTTGTGCTTGCAGTCTGACACTATCAGCTCATAAATCCCTGTCAACAGCTTGTATGTCTCCTCTCCTCTCGTCTCCTCTCCTCCCTCCCTCCCTCCCTCCACTGGTGAAGGAGTGGAGGAACCCAGTGACCTGCCAATGAGGGTTTGACTGGCACAACCACACAGACGCGCGCACACACACACACACACACACACACACACACACACACACACACACACACACACACACCCTAACATACACATTTTGGACAAGGAAGCTCACACAGAAACTTGGATGTTCTGCACACATAGATAGATAGATAGATAGATAGATAGATAGATAGATAGATAGATAGATAGATAGATAGATAGATAGATAGATAGATAGATAGATAGGTAGATAGGTAGATAGGTAGGTAGATAAGCTATAAGAAAAACTGTTTCAATGATTCCTCATTCCTCTCCCTCCCTCTCCTTCTCTCTCTCTCTTCCTCCAACCCTGTCTTTCTTTCCCTCGGGCGATGTTTGCCGGCAGACAGTCGTCACTGACAAGCGCTTCCTGTGGTTGGGGTAAACACCTGGGTAATGAGGCCACAGTGCACAACAACCACCAAAACACACTCACACACACACACACACAAAAATAACACTCCACCAAGGTTTTCAGCCCTCGTGCACGGCGTGTGCGGACACACACTGTCGGCACACAATCAGGTCATGCCAACACATAGGGGCACATACAGTCATGCATTCACACATAGGCACACAAATCCTGGAGATAGACAGGCACGGGCACGCATACACATAAACACACACTCAGCCACACATGCATACTGTATGCTTGGCTCAGACTGCTAAACAAGCACTGAGCCAACTCAGCCATGTCAGCCAAAACCTAATACCCAGACTGTCCGCAGTGCTAAAGGGCATGCTGCGGTGAGTTGAGGTGAGGGGGAACGAACCGAAGTCAAGCTTCTTCTATTCCTTCGCCGTCACTAAAAAGTGTGTTCTCCAAACTTAGACACAAATCTCATCCCCAAGTGTTGTCAGTGAGAAACTCAGTTTGAACAATTTGCAGTCTGCTTAAAGTCCTGACTGACTCCAGAGCAACATGTGAGAGCAGCTGCAGCGAAGTGCAGAGCTGTCAGTCTGATGGCTGTGTCACTAACGCTGTATGTCACTGGAAGAGTTTTTTTTTGTCCACTGAATTGATGAGCCATTAAAAGGGGAATCCACTGACCAATCTCTTAGCCTTATGCACATGTCACTCATGACAGGATAATTAATGTATGACTGACAACATAGGAGACTTAATTTGCAGCTAAATGATGGTCCTAATGGTCTTGTCAAACATGACTCTCACATCATAACTGACTGTTAGACTGAAGATAAGTTGATGAGTGAAGTTGCACTGAACGCACTCATTTGCTGAAAGCAGCATTGGAAATATCTGCTTGTTCTCCAGTCCCGGGGACTATTCACATTCAGCTCAATGTTGCCTGGACACATCTTGTGATGTGAAAATGAATCAGTTTTGGAATTGCTGGAAAGTGTTATTTTATCACTTTTGAAAGAGTCAGGCCAACACTTTGTTCTTGCTTGTCTTTGAGATTCAAACGACTAAATACATGCTGGATCTATCTGGATACGCAAAGATGAAACTGATATCGATCTTCTCATGTGACTGTGGATTTGGCAGTATACACACTTCTGTCTTTTTTATCAGTCTTCTTTTCTTCTTTTTCCCCCTGTTTCCTTCATTTATGGAGAAAATGTTGCACTAATTCTCAAAGCTTAGAGCGTCGGACAACTTAAGAGAATCATTTTGAGGCAAAAGAGCCGGGCAATTTACCCAGTAACTGCAACCAATAGTGCATTTTCATGCCACTCTTGTTTCGTACAATGTTCTGTCATCCAGATTGATTTTTGTCACAACAGAATCACACATTACTGCTTCACTGCCTCAAAATATTGTGCGCATATCAAAGTCTCAAGAATGTTCCGTGTCAAAAGCACTGGAGTGCAAGTGATTCACTCAAGAATCATCTTATTGTGTTATCTCTGGACAATACGGCGCTGCCTGCATCTCATGTGTCAGAGGAACAACAGGGAAGCCCGTGGTGAATCATCAACCCTGCCAGACTAACAAAGCTGGAAAAACCTTTTGCTGAGGTTTTAATGTCCAAAGGACGTCACACAAAAGCTTTTTGTGTTGTAACTTTGGCAAAAACAATTTTCACACTGTGATCAGTATGAACATATACATGTGTACATATGGCAGTGTCTGGTTGTGTGTGTGTGGCTGTGTGTGTGTGTGGCCCACACATGTCTTTGTGTGCAAAGGAAACGGCTGACAGTGAAAAATGTGACCAATTCTAATTTTAATTGCCAATGAAAAAAAACGGCCTCAATATTTATGGGTTCTGTCCAGATGAACAGAGGAGAAGGGTTTAAGCATGAAAGCATATTCCTTATCACAATTAAAAAGTGCTTTAACATGACTGCAATCCCTTGAAGTTAGATTAGCAGTAATATTGGAGAGATCGGCTCTGGCTTCGAACAATAGAAACTGAATGGGGAAAAAGAAATTATTTAACAGAGCCAAAGGTAATGCTTTCTTTTCGTTGTCGTTACCTTTTTTTTCCTAGAATTATCCTTATGCCATTTTCTATGGAACCACATTTTTCCCCTTTCTTTTGAACATGGAATTAATTCACGTGTACATGAAAATATATACTTGGAGTCCAACCTCAGGACTTGATTGAAAGAGGAGAGGAAAAAAAAAACTACTTTGACAGCACAGTTTGAGATCCTTTTAAAATCATTTGACGCTTGGAGCTACAGTAAAATAATCATCCCAGTTGTACGTGTGAAGCATGGCTCCTAAAGTGGTACGCCAATGTGAGTGACTTAATTGTAAAGATCTGAGACCATATGGTTACTGTGCAATGCAGCCTCTTACACACAAACACACACAGGGAAGCATACAACCACACACACATTCACACCGAAAAACAACGTGCATTTCTGAGTTCAATTTCCCACATTACAGGAAAAAGAAAATGTAATTTAGCCAGTCCTTACATAAAGAAAGACAAACCCATGGGAAGACACAGGGCTGCAACTGAGAGCTGTGTAATTAGAGAGAAAGAGTAGAGACAAAAAGAGAAGGAGAGCTTAACCCCAGGCACAGAAACAGGAAGAGAGAGAGAGAGGGAGATGGAGAGAGGGGGTGGGGGGGTGACAAGGTTGAGAAAAATCATCCCATGTTAACCTGAAAGAGAAAAGAGAGAGGAACAAGGAGGGCAAAACAGCAAACAGCGAGCAGCTGCTGAGGATTTACATGCTGTAAATTATTCATGTAATCAGCTGTAGGAGCACAGACACAGAGAGAGATGGAGACACAGACAACAAGAGAGAAGAAATATATATCTGGTCTGCAGAGATGTAGGGAGATGGAAAGAGAGAAATGTGCAACGACAAACATCTATTGGACAACAAAGAGAGGATGTAACACTTACCCTCACAGTCCTGTCTAGACCAGGTGACCCTGTCTCCTCCTCCCCGATTCTCGTTTGGATACACCTGGAAGAAAGAGTAAGCGTGTTTACATAGGCGTGTTATTCTCTGATTACAAATACAACTTCAGGTTTCTGTTGTCAGGGTTTTGGATGACGACTAAACCTGTACCACAGGATGATGGTGTGATTTTGTATCATCTTTGAGCAGGTCGTCAACAAGCTTTGAACATAATGCCAGGATTTAAAGCTTTCCTTTTTCTTTTTTTTTCTTACTGCGCCTTCACAGCATTTCATTTGTTTGTTTTCTATATTTATTTAAAATCCCCAAACACCCACAGTGTTTCCTTTTAGGTCAAGCACATATAGCATAAAGTGTTTTCAACTGTAGGTGTATGTGCAGCGCGGTGGTAAGGTGGTGGGAGTGTGCAGCCTGAACAACAACGCTGACCTTAAAAACTCCACCTGTTATCAGTGAAAGGAAGAAAAAAAAATACCATGGTGTCACTGCGTTGCTGTTTCTTTACCAAAATGTTTCACGCCTTGCTCACACCACAGTGAGAATGAAAGTGAGCTGCTCTCTGCTGTGTAAATAACTGCGGCGCAAGCTACGAGTTTGGACTTCTGCTTTAAATTGCTGTATGTTTTACACTTTACAAAAAGCAACAGAGTCAGGAACATTAATAAGGTATTCAGTGTATGCTGTAGCTTCATATGCTGATTACAAATATCCCCGCAGGCAGGATCCTGAATATTAACACCAGAGATGAACAGATACAGAGAGCAAAACCTATATGAGCGTGTTTGCTCATATGTAACAACAATTACATACGAGTGTAGCTCACTATGTTGGATTGGTATATTTTTTGCATTTTCTGTGTTTAGATAAATTAAATGGATGGAAGTAAAATGAAAAACCCTACATAACGTATCATGTCAAACTTCACGCAGGATTAGTCTCACTTTGTCGATATACAGTAATATCATATTTTCTTTTGCTAAAGTTGGTAAAAGAAAAATGAAAGCAAACAGAAAAAGTAAATATGCATGACTGTGTAATAGGAAAGATGATACACAAAGAGTTACAAAACACTATCACAGAAGAAACATTACATTATACATTCTGAAAAAGGTTTCTCTGACTGCCTCGTAAATTATGTCACCACTTGTCTTGCTCCTATTTTCCCCGTCACCCTCTACTATAAACTATAGTATACAGAATACATAAGAAATACCACATAAAAATAACGACCTCGCTGCACTCATTGCACCCTCTCTCTCTCTCTCTCTCTCTCTCTGTGCTCAGTTATACACTCCGACGCCCAGGAGCTTTTTGAGAAGATGCTGATCCACAAATTCCCATGGGTTTGGTGGAGTGGACCCGAGCCAGTGGAAATTGCAAACAAACACTGGAGCTGCTGTGTGTGTGATGCGAGCGCAAACAACCTCAAAGCCCTCATTCTCACACATCACATCTGTATGTGCGATTGTGCATGTGTTCGGGTGTACGTGAAGGAAAAGTGAGAGAACGCGAGTGTGTGTGTTTGTGTGTTTGTGTGTGTATGTGTGTTTGATTGCAAGGCCTAGAAGGCGTTTCAAAGGCATTACAGCATTAGATTTATGAGGGCATTCTCAGTAACACTGGCAATAAAACAAAGATCCCAGCTCCTGTCAAAAGTTCATATTAGGTCTTAGAGTGGTGAGAGAGTGTGGGAGGGGGAGAGAGCAAGAGGGTGGAGGGTAAAGAAAGAGGTAAGACTGGGGGACAGGAGAGCAACTCCGAGAGACATTGAGAGAGGGAAAAAAGAGCTGCAGAGCAGAGAAAACAATTTCAAAACAGGGAAAGAGAGAAGCCTCTCATGACAGGCCAAAGGCGAGAAAAGGCCACAACCAACAATTCAAAGAGCAACCAAAAGAAACAGTCACCAGTCCCCCCCCCACCCCTCCCCTCCTGTCTCTCCACCCCATGGTTTTAGTGGCCAAGCCCACACCACATTATGGGTCCCTGGGTTTTTTATAATGGCTGGGTGTGTTCTGATCCCGCACTAAAGTCATCTGCAGTTAAATCCCATTCCTAATTAGTGGTGGGAACCAGAATGAAAAAAGGGAATGAGCAGATCGGGTGAGGAACAATTAAACAGCACTAAGGGAAAACAATATTTTCAAACAATATTTCACATCATGTGTTGTGTTCTGCTGCCACATGAGGCACTTAGTGAAATCACAGTGCTGTGGATTTCAACTAAAGACTGAGAATATGGGTCACATTGCATCCCTCTCCTCTCCTGTTGCTATCTGACTTATATTAAATAGGTTCTTTTTCCATTGTTGACATGTGGGATGTTGGTAGGACATGAATGGATGGCAGCATCTTGAGAAAGTTTAAATGATACAGCTGTTGACAATTAAACTTGTAGGGATGTGTGAGTTCCATTAAAAACACATTGTTTAATGAGTAAATAAAGTTATTTATCTTGATTACTGTAACAACTGCAAACAGATGTGAATGATGAGCAACAGTTTGGAGGTGTAGAAGACACTATAGAATATAACAACTGTGTATGGTAACATACAGCACAATGTAAAGCATTCCATATTCATACAGCAGGTTAACCGCACAGACAACTCTGACTGAAGTCAAGACTCTTAGGAATGAAAGGTGTCAGTGTTGATTTATACATATATAATTGCGTTGTTACAGTTGACATGTCTGTCACTGAAACATGGCTCTGTGATGGGGGGTTGGTGGGCGTGGTGGGGGATTCAGGAACTGAGAATTCAAGGTGCAGCTGCACAAGTTTACATAATGTGATCTCTGATGGTATCGCTAAAGAAACAAGACGTCCAGTGAGTAATTCTCGCCAGTGAATTCACCAGTATTAATAATAACACTGAAACAGGAACCAATACACGTCCACACTCAGACACTATTCTAAATGTGCCCCAGTGATGAATTATTGTTCTGGTAAAATCAAAACCAAAGCTCAGACATAAACAACACATCCTGCTGGATGCACCAAGTTTGGCCGTCTGCTGTGAGCCTCATGGAGAACAACAGTCTATTGACTATGTGGGGAAATCCCTGTGACAGCGCGTCTGCAGTCTATCTATAATACCCCACTTTCTGTGAGTGCTGAGCAGCTTCTCCTACTTTAAGATACATTCCAGACTCACATATTTCTTTGCCATTTATTTCTTTATAAGCTGCTCTCCATCCCTGAAAACTGTCTCCATACTGTAAATTGGATTTTTAACTATTGTGGGGCTACATCAGCTACAACAAAAGAGACTTTAAAGCCCATGAAACCCATAGTTAGAGAAAGGCTGCGTATGTCAACTATGGAGAATGCTGGACTTTAAAGTAATGGGAATGAATCACAGCTGTTGCAGGTCGCAAATGTAATGGTTTTTGGATTAGAATTGGATTGATTTTTTTCTTTTTTCTTTTTTTTTTGTAGCAAGATGCGACACAATGCTGACTGTTCAGCCTCACCCTCTGCTGCTTATGTGTTTCTCAGTTCGCTGCAAGGAGCACATTGTAAATCTCACATGACACATATCATAACATTTGATCTTGTGAAACTTGTTAGTTCACAGACAGGCTCTTGGCTGTGGCACAGTGATCCAGCAAACCATTATCACTCTCCGGCGTACACTGCGGCAGTGAGCTAATGTTTGTCTCTGAGTTAATTGATCTAGGCTGCAAGCATGCATTCAGCTCTTAAATGAAAGGCAGCGAGTGTCAGTTTTTGATTATGGATCGCTGTTGTTGGCAAATGGTTGGTAAATGAATCCTATTAGAACTAAACGCATTTCTGCAAAAGTTTTTGTCCTGTTCTTTTATTTGTTTCTGTCTCTTTCCATTTCCTCTCTATTTTCTAGTCAACACAGTTTTTTTTTCTTTTCTTTCTCTATGTTATGTTAGAAGCCAAATGTGCTGACTCGCAGCATGGACATGATGTCAACACACTGGTATGCTCCTCCGTCTCTCTGGGGGTGGAAGGGCGAGTTTATATTTGATTGACAGGTGGTGAGTCAGGCCACTCACTGTGGAATGAGTGCAGAAAGCAACAAGGAAAGCAGCGAGAGGGAAAGAGGGAGATTATGACTGAGTGAGTGTACCTACTGAGCAATTAGGAGTCAGATTAATTGGTTGGTTGTCCCTTCATTGGACCGTTATTAGCCAAGGTGCTCCTCTCTGGAAACCATTTAAATGTGAGCTAATTGACGTAATTGTCCTGAAGATGACAGAACTCCTGTGGTAAAACAGATCACAGTACACTGCTGCTCTGTGGTTAGCAATGAACTAAATGGTAATTGACAAAATGTTGCAATTCAGTGAGAGGAGGCAGTGGTGAGAGGAAGAGATGAAAGACAGCAGGAAGGGAGCGAGGACAGAGAGTTGAAGCAAGAGGAAGAAACAATATTGTGTGTGTGTGTGTGCACGCACATGTTTAAACAGCATGAAGTTGAGGTCATGGAAACTTAAACGCCTGTGTGCTTTGGCCTGCGGATTAGCCAGGACATGCCTCTACTCTGGCAGGAATGCTTCATTATCACACACACACACACAGACACACTATACACAGACACACACACACATGCACACACACATGCACACACAAGGTCAGGCATGGAAATTAGAGAGTGTTTGAAATGACCTTGTGAGACCACTTCTACAAACCAGTTAAAAAGTTTATAGGATTTATAAATGATCCATCCCAAGCACATATCACATAATATATTGAAGCTAGGTGCATTGTATATTTATGAACTCACTAACTCATACACTTTAAATCTTGATACTTTGTTAATATTTAAATGTGTGTTGAATATTTGATTGTATATAATCAATGAAATAGTTATTATCAAAAAAGGAGCATATATTTTTAAACCTCCCTATCAGTGTATTTGTAACTCATGTGATGGAGCATTCATGCTGAGCATCTCGCATATCGCTGTAGAAGATCAGGACGAGTCAGCCTCCAAAATAAGCTGTCATGGAGATTAGATCCCATCAGCAGCATTCAGGATTTTGCCCAAGTTTGCAATATCGTTCATTAAAAAGACATCAAATTATGTGACAAAATGACGGGGAACTATATGTTTTCAGAGATATGATATAAACCAATTAAGAGCAGTGTCTTTGCTTGCATGATCTCCGAGATGATCAGTCCGATAAACAAGTATTCACTTACATCTTCCCTGCTGAAAGAGGTTCTTTGGTAACTTCAAGTAAAGCAGTGTCTCAGTGCTGTGTCTTGCCACCAAAAATCAGACAACTTCCTGATTTCCAGATCTTGCTGATGCGAAGAAGTGGCTGGGTGAGTGCAGATATTTCAAGCATTTTATCAGAGAGATTCAACAAAAGTGTGAAAATGAAGTGTTCCTCAGCTTAAGTGCTGAGTGGCTTCAACTTAACACCATTCTGAAACAATGCTTTAACCATAGTTCCTTTTTTATGTATATTTTACATTATTAACAGAGCAGGTGCATGGGAAATAAAAAGGCTTGCGTTAAGTTGAATAGAGTGTGACACATCCATAATTAACATCTGTGCTATATCAGATTAATACAGTTAAATTACATTCATAAATGTTTTCATATAAGCCCCCACATCCCTGCTTCATCTGGACCGTCTGGAAGTACAGCATTTGAAATTACTGCAGCCAATAGAATTAGCATACCTAGACGTTATGATTTTTATGTAAAATTTTATTATGAAAACTTTGTTTAGTCTGTGTGTTTTAAAGACATTAAACCAATGAAAGCAAGCATTTAACTATAAATTAATGAGCATATTTCCTGCTGAGTGCTGTACATTCTCCAATGAGATAAAATCCACCCACCACCTGGAAAGTATTACAGTAAGTTACAGTGCGGCATATCTTTTCCCTTAGCGAACAGGAAACGGCTTATTTCTCCTGAGTAGACCCTGTCCCGGCTAGGGAAGTGGCTAACCACATGAAGCTGGTGTGATCCAGTCTGTTTACACACGGTAATTTGCACAGGTGAGAGAGGATGGGCCGCCGGGATGAATACAGCAAAGCCTTGTTTAGCCCTCACCATGGAGAACTGGGGGTCATGAGTGGAAAGTTTCATTCATCGCGCCCAGACTTGAGATTTTTTCAGCTTTGAAATCACATACCATATGTAAAATAAATATTCGTTCACAGTTTTAGAAATAGTTCAAAAGTGTCATTTCAAACTGCGAATGGTACGACAGCAAAGGACGGGCAATTAAACTGTATTAAATCTGTATTTAATTCTGATTGACCTGAATATACAACCACATAATACACTAAACACACACACACACACACACACACACACACACACACACACACACACACACACACACACTGCAGTCTAATGTAACATGGCCTTGAAATCTAAGCGGCTAAAAGTGACTTTATAATAACAAACTTGCCTTGAGCCACACCTGTGGAAAACACAGTGGTACAGTGGTTAGCACTGTCCTTCAAAGCAAAAATGTCATGACTTTTCTTTTTTTTTTTTTTTTACACTACATTCTACATTTGTTGTTGTTTTTTCTTCCATATGTGTAGCTTTGAATCAGGTCACTTTCCTCCAGTGTGAAGACATATCAGGTGAATTGGACTGGAAAGGAGCTCCCCACCCCACTCCATAGCACGCAAGGCTGGACTCCAAATATACTTTCAAGTGAATGAATTACAGTCACAATTAAAAAGAAAATCCCCCTGTTTTTTTGTTTTTTTTACAAACATGACTTGTCTGTCGGGACTTTTAATTGGAGCTATTTCAATCTGTCTGTCGTTAAACATCTTTAAATGTGGACTCGCCTGCTTCCCTTTCTTGGCTTTCCTGTGGACAAGTGGTCAAGTGTGCTCATTAGGTCTGTTATGTAGACTGCGAGTCTTGTGACAGTGTTGTGGAGCTGTCGCTGGCAGGGCAAAGACACAAAAGTGTCAGTCTGACCCGGTCACATGGGCCTTATGAGACAGGCACACAAACAGAAGTAAACACCCTGACATGCCTCCTGCAGCTCTGCGTCATCCTTGTACTAAGAGAGAAAACACACAGAGGCCTCGTTGTCGAGATTATTTTTAGTGAAAAGTCGTTCTAATCTTAGTACATTTCTTCATTATCCCCTCTTTATTCTGCCTCTCCAACCTCCCATCTCTCCTTCCACTCTTAATTTCATTATCTGAGGTTGCTGCCGGATGTTGTGTTTCAGGTTTCGTCCGCCTCCCAACCCCTCATCAAGGTTACTGTAGAAGGTTACTTTTTCTCACTTTCCTCCATCCTTTCTAAATCAGCCCACCATCCATCCTTACTCCTGTTGTTTCGCCTTCGTTAGGAGGTTATTCAGACTTATTTACAACTCTCCCTCCCTCTCCTCTCCCCCCAATCACTCATTCATCCGTCATCTTCACTGATCGTCCATCACTGATGCAGCCATCCCTCCATCTTTACCATCCGTCTTGAGCGGTGGTTGTTTATGTGTGTTTGACTCAGTGCCACGCTGTTTACTGACCGTCCTTGCTTTTTCTTTTTCTTTTTTTTTTCTTTTTTCTGGACTGCTCTCCTTCAACTCTTTAGCCTGTCCTATTCATTATAACTTCTTTCATCCCTTTCCATCCATCTATCATTTCAGAGCAGAGTTTTTGAAGTTTACTATCTATAAAAATCACTGCTTTCTTTCTCCATCCCTCCATCCAGCTCTCTCACCTTTACTGATAGTTGAGTCCTTTTTTCCGCTACCTCTTTCGTCATCCCTCTCTTCCCCGTCCCTCTTTCTCTCCCTCTCTCTTAGTGAAGCTATTTGAAGTTTATTTGGGTTTGTTTATCCAACATTTCTCATCTTACCCTCCCTCATTCCCTGCCAGTCCACTTCTCCACTTATTCCCTCTACATTTACGAAAGTTATTTCACTTGCAGACCATATGTACTGTAGCTCCCTGTTTGTGAGATCACATACAAGCAAACGTTGCGGTCGATGCTTATTTCTCCCCTCAGATGAAAGGATGCAGAAAAAAAATCACAAATATCTGACCAAAACAAACCAGGCTAGACAGTCAACACCACCCCATATAATGGGACTGTGGATGTGAGTGAGGGGCATGAAGCATAAAGTTTGAAGGGAGGCTGGCTGAGACGCAGATGCACATAAACACACACACATACATGCATAGTCACACAGATACAAACCCTGTCGGATGTCCATCCCACACTTCAGAATTTATTTTATTTTTTTCTGCTTTTATTTATGCAGCAAATCCTCTTTCAAATCCAGCTCACACCCATTCGGCTGACTGACCGGCTGCCCTCTGTTTCCTTTCAAAGTGTAGAATTTCATAGACCTTGAGCAAAAAAAATGGAAGATCGGGTGAAAGGGAGAGAGAAGAAACACAGCTAAGGTAATAACCTGATTTCGCCTCAGTTGGTTTTGATTTAAGAAAGGAAGAGTGTGTCAGAAAAGCAGCAGGCGCTCTCCTGTCTCGATTTCATGCCAGATTTTTTGAAGAGAGGAGCGAGGGAGAGGGATGGAGGCACGGGCTGAAAGGAGAGACAAACTGAACAAAGAGAGATAGAGACAGTGAATCACACCCCATGCCAATGAAATGAAGTGAACTGACACAAAGAGACAGAGATACCATTGAGAAAATGAGTGCGCTACAGAGAGAGAGAGAGAGAGAGGGGAAGGGAGATGGAGAAGGACGAGTGGGAGGGTATTACCAATGAATGAATTTTTAATAGCTCTCAGATCAGCCATACCAGGAGCACAAACACAAATAAATACCTCACCTACATAATTTTAACCTGTTTTGATAACAATGTAGCAACAGTATGTTATTTTTTTTTTCCTACCAGCATGATTCTTAATCAGTCAGCAAACATGACAGTGTACCTGACACCAGATAGCAAGGGAGACACCCTGACAACAAGACAGGCAGGGACAGAGAGGCTTCTGGGTAAACACAGCCTTGCATGCCACTCACACCACACACACACACACACACACAGCCAGTTGATTACCCCAGGTGTCTGTATTCACACATGAGGAGCATTTGAATTTTAAACTCCTCCAAAAACATGTGTCAGCCCTCGCCCATCTGTCTGTCACCCTGCAATGCCCTGACAATAGCACGAGCACAAATTAATGTAAAGCTGGAGGAATGTGCCAATTTAGCCCAATTTCCTGCTTACAGCATCAGACTTTTCTTTCAAATGTGTATTTTTTTAGCATAATACATGAGGCGTGCCATTTTCCTTGCCAAAAGCATCTCCATATCAACGAGGATGTCCCAATTTGCCGATCCTGAAGCACATCCCAATTTAGTGCTTAAAACATTACAATTTTAGCAGCTATATTCAAATGTACACCTCTGCACAAGAAAAAAAAAAGCAGGGGGGGCTACTCTAGAGCATTTTGCCACTCACGTTTTCTGTTTTTTAAGCATGTCAGGAAAAAGAATAACTAAAAATAGTTCTCACTCTAGCAAAGATATTCTGGTTTTATTAGAAGATCTCGGTTTATCATTTGTGTCAACCTGGGAATATCTGCAACTTCAACTGGATTTATTCTGTCTTCATTTTACCTGAAGATGAATTTGTCCATGTGCTTTCTATCAAAGTTTCACCAGAAGTGAGCAGGACTGTTGTAGTCCGGTCAAGCAGAGGATTGAAAGAGTGTGTGGTTAATATTTGTGTTATGTAAAGTGAGTATAGCAGAACTTTGTTCAGCTTTGTTTAACTATGATACACATGACCAGGTTAAAAAGAAAAATAGAGAGAAAGGCAAATTCAACTTTGATTTCAGGAGAAGGGCCAGTCCTAATGAATTAATAGAAGTATTAACTGACTAACAAAAGCAAAGTGCAGCAAGTGTCAACTTTACCATTATTTATCTTAGGCAAATACATTTCTCCCTTGTCTGTTATGCTCTCATTGCAACAGCTATAACTGCCTCAGAATCCGTGCAGGAATATCTTGTACAATAATAACACTATCAGCATAGCATGATGCATGCAGCTTATTAAAAAAAAGGAAACAAAAAAAAACAGAATAAAAAGCTGTATACAAGGCTTTCAGTGTGGTGATGGTAATTGCTTCCTTTGAGGCTGGTAACTGTCAACAAGACAACCTCAGGCATAATACTAAAAGATATAACAATGATGAAATAAATAATGGAGCCCATATATGTAAGTCAGTGAGGAGTCAAGGAGGAGAAGTAGTCTTCTGAAAATCCAAAATCATCACTTCTCAGTTCTTATTGTTTAATTTTCATCCCTTATGTTTGATTGTGCTCTACGGTAATTATATTAGTGGGAGTTGTTATTCACAGGTTGGAAGCAGTAACTCAGCAGCTGGCTTGTTTAAGAGCAAAGCCAGGAAGGTACATTTTTGTGATATGCAATTGTATGAAAAGCACCATACACATACATATTGGTTGTATTTCCTGCAAATGTAGAAATAAGGCAGAATAATTGAAAAAAACATTCTATGCACCTGTGCAACATTTGGGTCTGTTTGGTTAGCATCCAGAGGAAGAATGAAAGCGTGTAGCTTACGTGGGATTCAGGAGTGGTAGCCTATTTGAACAAAATGAGGAAAGAGTGAAGAGCCAGGCGCCCAATGATACAGGTGTTGTCTTTTTTTTTTTCCAGTGATGGAATTCAAATCATTTCCCACCCTTTGCAACAGAGGGGTAAAATGATCAATATTCAGATCCTTCTCTGCTGTTCAAGACGTCTGCTGAGTTTTCAATTTTATTTGTAACGCAAGGGATTGATTTAAATTCCATCCAGCAGTGTCAAAATGCTGTTCCATCTTTGAAGGGCAAGTTTTAATAAGGTTTTATTAAGTAAAATGGATCAACGACCTTTGAGATTTTAGGGTTTGGTTGTTTCTCTGTTGTATCCTCTCTCCCAGTGAGATTAAATCATAATGCACCACACTGGCCTTGTGCAAAATGTGATTAATCCGACTTGATTTAATTAACATATAATTCTCCACCCCCCCCTTAATTCTGCTCCTGCTTTACTTTCTAACACAAAGTAGCAGATGTAATCAGAACAGCTGTCACGTTTCTGGTAGGATGAAGAAAGAAAAGAAAAAGAGACAAGAGGAGAATGACTGTAGGAAAAATACAGTGTTACTCTGTAAGCCTGCCTTTGTTTACCCTTGTTTATGCTTAAATCCATGGTTTTATTGTTGCCTTTAAGAATGGTAAACAGCTCTGCTTTCCACTCCCTCCTTCTATCCAGTCATCCATTCATTCATCAAGCTTTCTTCACTCTGCTGCAAATGTTCTTTGGGTCAGACTCTTGTTTTCCCTGCCTGTCAATTGGCCTCTTCCCCTCCCTTTCTTTCTTTCTCTTTCCCTCAGTTTTGACCCTGTTTATATAACATACAATTGTGTCCCCTTGTATGCGTCTGTGCTGCTGTTTACATACACAGTGCATATAGTGCATAGGAATTGACACATAGCACTGTCTGTCATTTGGCTTTAAAGGAGCTATGTGCAAGTTCAGCCAACATTAGCATTAACAGCTGTTTACTCGCCAGTCTTTCTAAGAGCTGCAGTGATTTTGTTTACAAGAAAAGAAGTTCTTCTTCCTCAGGGCAGACTGGACGATACAGTGACTCGCTATCGGAAAGGCCAACTAGAGGAAGCTTTGCTAGCTGGATAGCACGCTAGCCTCAGCTGAAGAAAATACAAAGCAAAACAAAGGGGTTCCTGTCCACTGCTGGATACTGCTTGATGCTAACATTAGCTAACAATAGCGAGTTGTTATTTTAACAACTTGCATGCTGATTCTAACTACATTTGTTTAAATGGCTCACAAGGATATAAAGCTACAACTATGGTCATAAAAATAATAGTAGCAGCAGTCGACTGGGAAACAAACAAACATTATGACACACTAGATACAGGATATCTGAGGGGCCATATTTGTTTATGTGACTTAAAAATATTCATGGGTGATAATCTGTGGATGTACTATGTTACTGTTAATGATGCTCATCAAAAATAAAACGGATGCATACACAGTGTATGTAGAGTGTGTGTTAATGCAGTATAAGCACTCACTGAAATGTACAGCTGTAACATATTTAACAATATCATATAGAAGCAGTGGTATTCCTTCCTGCACCTATTCTTATTACTGAGGGCTCTAACAATGACTCAAATTAAAACTCCTATTAATCCGACAGTGTAATCCTTCCATTGCATGGAGCAGTCTTTTCAGCTTGAGTGTGGATTAGAGAACAGTGAGACCCTGTGTTGGTGGTCACTGGTGTATAACACCTCATAAAGATAATATGCAGGGTGTGTGTGTGTATGTGTGTGTGTGTGTGTGTGTGTGCATGTGTGTTTCCTGCTGTGCTGGTGGTCAGCATTGTATAGCACAGAAAGCGTGTGTGTGTGTGTGTGTGTGTGTGTGTGTGTGTGTGTGTTGGGGGGTATGGTGTACATGTGGATAATGTGCTTCTTTTCTTCCTTTGTGGTTACCTGGTGAAGGGGAAAATCCCTATGAGGTGGTCTTCTCGCAATGTGGACTACAAAGAAGGAGGCCTGTAACAGAGGAAACAGTGAATTAATAAAATAAGCCCCCTGGGTGGAACACTCTTTCTAGTCAGAGAGCTCAGAATTAGCATGGAGGGGAGAGTTTGGTTGGAATAAACAGAGGTGGAGACAAAATACTAGTATTTAGTAAAACTTGATGCATTCAGACTGTATACACCTTGATTCAGTAAGGGATTACAAGTAGCTATAGTCATCTAATCTCATGTTTTTTCTCTCTGTCACCAACACACTTGCTTATCCACAGACCTTATTTGGGATGATCATCCTAAATTAGTTTCTTTTTATTCTGAAAAACAACTCAAAATCAGCCTTTTTTCTCCTAAAGTAATTGAAGCAACAGAAGACTCTTTGTCATCCTGCCTCCCTCTTCACCCTCTCTCCGGCAACTCATCATCTTTCTCATACTGCATCCCTTATTTGTATGTACAGTATCTCTAAGTATCTATAAAATCCTAATTCCAACCCTCATAGTGACAGGGTAAGCAAATACACCTCTTGACCCCACTGCATCTCATTCCCTGAGATCATTTGCTAAACGCAAATTGGAACTTGTGGGCAAAAATGCAGATGGCGAATGGGAAATTTAAACAGCAATAATAAAAAACATTTATATCCCTCTGCTGCCGTATAGGAAAATCTATATGGCACAGCCTTCATACAATCATGAAAAGATATTGGTCAGAGATGCACGGCTGCACAGCCCTCACCGGAGCTTGGAATGAATGTATTCATCACGCACTGTTGTTGCATCCCAAATGGGGACAATCTTAAAAGGTGGTCCTAAACATAAAAACAGTTTATCTTCATTTGAGGCAACGATGCATAGTGATGTTTGTGTGAGTGTGTGTGTGGCCATGAATCTATAAAGAGATGTACAATATGTACTCATGGCTGACTTTTATTGCCATGAAAACAGGAGCCACTAGTCTACAGTAGCAAACCATCAGATATTGTTCCATGAGCTCATAGTGAAACCACATAATGTGCAAATCACATGTTTTTCAAACTTAGTATTATTCACACATTTATTATTTTGTCGGTGTTACCCAGATGATGGGGTGGTTTTAACAACAGAGAAAAAGACCAGGAAAACTAAACTGAATGGCTTCTTAATTTGGAAATGCAACATGTTGCTGATATAAAGGATGTTTACATTTTGCTATTCATAGTTAACATTGCCATTTTCACATAGCAGTCTTGACACAAGTGAGGGCATTATAACAATGGTTAAACCATTGTTATACAAGAAGAGATTACAGTCCCTTAAGTTCAAGAAAAGAAGGGCAAAAACAAGAGGGTTACTTTCCACCAGTGGAGAGTAGAGTTGTTCAGATTCTGATACCAGTATCGGAAATGCCTCTGAAAATGCTGGTACTGATATCGGCGAGTACTGGAGCCAAGGCACCAATCCGGTACCACGTGGACAGGCATCTGTTTACCAGTTAGCACCGTTAGCGTGGCTACAGTCAAACTCTGGTACGGTCTGTTTATAAAACGAAATGACCAGTGCTACAAATTAGGGCTGTCAGTTTTTAGAAAAACGAGGTTCGAACGAATATTGAATGACCCGTAATTCGTTCGGATATATTCAAATATTACAATGACCCCCATGCCCCCCCCCCGCCGCCGCCGCCGCCGAAGCACACACAGTCGCGGTGTTTCATTTTGAAAGTTGACCGGACACTCTCGTTGTTTCATGTTTGACTTCCTGCCCAGCTTGATGCGATTGCTCGCGGCTCTCACACAAAATAGACCAGACGCTGCACGGTGCGAGACGGCCGCGGAGGTGCACGACGCGACACCACACCAGCGGTTAATATGGGCACAGAAAGAAAACCTGCTCCGTTTCTCGGCTATTCGCGGCCCTTCCGCGTCCGGTGGACGTTCCGCGGCACTATGCAGGCACTGGGCACTGCAGCCAAAGACGGCAAATAGAGTATCTTTGCTGCAGCCTGCATATCGAGCAGGTCATTACTGCTCGAATACGAACTTTTCCCCCCACATTCGAACGAATATTCGAATGTCGAATAAAAAGTGACAGCCCTACTACAAATTACCCGCATACTTGTGTAGTGTGTACAGTACGTGTGTACTGCGTACGTGTGACTCCGACTCCATTGTTAAAGTTCAGCATATGGTATTAGAACATCTCTAAGAGACATCTCTTGGTGAGTAAAAACATAAGTGTGATACTGAACTAGCAGCATCTTGACTGGACTAGAAAGTAAACAGCTGTTGAAATTGGATATGAAGCAACAACAAAACTACAACGATGCTCCTTCACAGTCCTACTTGCTTTCTAAGCTCTCTGCGACACATTTCTTGTGTAGTGGCACCAACATCTTGCCCTTATATCAGCACTTCTTGTGATCTCAGCGCCATTTTCTCCTGCAGCACTTTATCCATTTTTGCAGGCCGACTGGAATATTTCCCCAGCCCACCAAAACCAAACTATTTTTAGAAAATCTTGCTGTATTCATGCAGGATAGATGTACCCTGGACGTTCTGTAAAAAAAAATATGGGTGGGCACACACAAAGTGTCAGGTACAGTGCAGAACAAAAATCTCCTAATCCCCTAACTCTTTGCTATTCATTATTATTTCACAGGGCAGTCGTCCCAAATACATAAGGCCCTTACCCTGCTCAGCCCAGTCTGCCAAGCTCCAACTCTGGGTTTGATGTTTCTCCAACATCCAACAAGCTATGATTATTTCATTCCTTTTTTTAACATAACACATCAATTATTCAGCCTTTGCTAGACCAGATTTGATTTTTTTGATTTAACAAAAATGACTGCGCGCACGTGTGTGTGCGGGCGCGCCTCCACCCCATCCAAGGGGAGACTGAATATAAAATGTTCCACTAAGATAATACCTCATGCCTTAGATGAGTGATGGATGGTGAAGAGGGTGGAGTAGAAGAAAAAAGCAAGTACCCTGGAATAAATGATAACTGCATTAGCATAGGATAGCAAATGCTCCTTTCACTCGAAAATAAATTGCCTCCCATCCTCATGGCAAGCTGTCCACACAACAAGTGTAACTGTGACAGCGAGTAGTGTGTGTATGTGTGTCTGCGTGTGCGCAAGTTTTCTTGTGCTCATTCCTCTGAAGTGCAGCACTGCTGTAGCGGCACCGCAACACACATAAAAAAGATTAGAATATTACACATTGACACAAATCCATTACCCCCAGCTTTTGCAATGCAATTAAGTAATTTCAAACACCCATTGGGTAGCAATAGTAAACTTTTAGTCCCAAAATGTATAACATTTCTCGAAAGTATTTCATTGTTAAATTAATTAGCACGCAATGTACAAGTCTCTCATCAATTCATACCTTTACAAAAATGCCTCCTTTATCCTTTGGCCTCATTTCCTCTCTCCTTCTGCCTTTCCCTCTCTCTGTCGCTCCCTGTCTCTGTCTCCTTCTCCCCTGCCATTCCTCTCCTCTCCTTACATCCTCATCTCTGCTAATGAGCCCACTTAAATCTATGCCAAAACACAAACAGCAAGAGAAGAAGAAATAGGTGCAGTGCTTACTGGAAGCTCTGTTTGTTAAAGGATTCATCATGTGCTGTTTTCAATAAATAATAAATGCAAACGCTGACTTTTGTCTGCAGACGAGACTTCGGGACATGAATTATGCATTGTTATTCCTGGATAGGGCAATACAGGGACAGGGTGGCTTTGTGTGTGTGTGTGTGTGTGTGTGTGTGTGTGTGTGCAGTAGATCCCTGGTGCAAGCTGTGAATACAGTTTCTGAATCTTGCAATCAGGGCCCTTATGTGGACACGACTCTCTGAGATGACAACTCTTAAGACATTGTTTTGTGTGCAAATACATCAGTGTTAAGCCCCTGGAAGTTCATTTTGACTTTGTGTTCAAACTTAAGTCATGCAGAGGGATCCAAAACTGCACTGTTCAACTACTATCATTGCTCATCAAGTCTTTATATTGGTTGAACGAAAATCAGGATGCGTGTGTGTTTTTATTCTCGTGTCCTGTGTGTAGGAGGTGTGTGAGGTGGCCCTCCCAGCACATTTTGTGTTTACAATATTTTTTCCATTTGATCTCTACTCTCTCCCTTCTCTCCTCTCTTTTCCTGCCTTTTTCCTACTCTGTAATCATTACGACAACAAAGGAAGCCACGTTCCCGCTAGACAGTGCAAAGGTTCCACTAGCGATGCTAAAATGTACGTGTGCATGTTTTTTGTTTTTTTTTTCCCTGCTCCTCGTCTCTTGTCACTGTGGAACATGAGTGGAAAACTTGATTGAAAATCAGGAAAAAAGGGAATAATTACAAAGGGGAGAAAGGCACCCATCCACCCGCTACAGCAATCATCAGTGATCTCTGCTGTCATTTCACTCCGCAGTAAATAAATCATCAAAAGAAACAAAGGGGAAACAAATATGCAAATAAACCCCCAAAAAGGCCAGTAACATCGGCCTACCGCCACATGGGAAGAATAGTGGTGGATTATTATCATGGCAGGTTATGGTTGTAATGAATCTGATTTCCTCTTGTTTCATCTACCTTGACAGTACTGAAGTCACACATACACTGAGAGAGAGAGAGAGAGAGAGAGAGAAACCTGAAGGGATTTGACGGTTTGATTGAGGAGGGAAAGGAGGGAGGGAGGGAAGGATTAAGGACAAGGGGAATGGAAGGATTGAGGGAGGGGGGAAGGAAAGGCAGGGAAGAGGGGCAGTCGACATTGGAGGGGAGAAGAAAGAGATTTGGGAGGGGAAGGGAGGAAAGGAGGGAGGGAAGCTTTTGAGGTTGTATTCGACAGTGCTGTGAAAGGTAGCCATCAAGGGCTTTGATGAAAAGTGCAGGCCTTCTAAAGCTTAGGAGTGACAGCATATGATTTGGTCAAAGCATGAAGCTTTTCAAAGGTAGACATTCTCACTCCCATTCATCTCTCTCCGGGTTGAATATAACTTTTGGGCTGAGCTCTAGCAAAATTCCCGAATTGGTTTGACAGATAGACTGCATGTGGTATTGTCCCTGCGACTTACAGACAGTGGGCAGGCTGGAAATGTAGACATCCTGAAATGAAGGGGGGATTACATGTAATGTTTCAACAAACTGTCCTAGATCAGGAGCTGTGGCGAGAGCCCCAATTTTTTTTATCAAGGAAGTGACACAAGATGTGTAATTCTGTATGCCTAAAAGAAACCTCATTATCTTTGCCCTTGGTTCTTCAAATGGTAGCCATATAAAAGTATAACAGCTTAGCATGAAATCATGTGTGAGGGTGTTTGATTGACAAAGTCCAAAAACCTGTCAGATGAAACATTCAGCTGCCTGGAAAAACCCTTCTTAATTCTATTTTGAGCAAGAGAAACACTGGAATTAAGTGAATTTTACACACTATGAAATCAGCTTTTTCCACTCTTCGTGCCACAAACACGCTTCTTATGGCTATTATGTGCGTTTTCTACATTTGGTAACACCTTAACACATGGCCACTGCTGCACATAGCTCTCTTGGAGTGGTGCTTGAGGCTTATTAGCCGCTTGGCTCGGTAACAGCAATATGGACACAGGCTTTCTGAGCCAAGAGTTGTTAAAAACTGAGGGCTGAGGTTTACAGGCCTAGGTCAGTGGTAACAGGCAACAAGCCTGTCAGATGATGCCGATGTGTCATTTCCACACACGCACACACGCGCCAGCGCACACACATGAAATACATTATGCTGGAAATGGCATGCACTTTAACACCTACACACAGATGGACAAACATACTTATAATGTAAAAGCATGCATGTGCACAAAACATGCATGCCTACAGTATATGCCATTATGTCTGATAATGGTGTCTGGTTCTCTCTCTCTCTCTCTCTCCCTTACACACTCACATACACACTCTCTCTCTCTCACACACACACACACACACACACACACGCACAGATAATAGTGTCTAATTTAGGCCCTCATATCTGTAGAGTTCTCCAGAGGACTAGACCTCATCAGGAATATATTGGTGACCTACATACTCAGAACACACAGACAGACAGACACACGCACACATACACACCACACACACACACCCGCATGCATGCTTTGGCACTGGCACAGACATCCATAGTACTTCCAGGCAGCTGCAGTGTGTGCCTGCATGCAGACACATGCACAGGAACATACCGGTGCAGCCGGGGAATAACGGTGCCAACAACACAATCAGAAACAGGAACACATACGAACACAGACATGTACTGTAGGCGTGTAAGCATGTCTATGTGCTGGATACATGTCTGCGTCCACCCACTCTGTAAGAAACACACAGACATACAGTACAGTACTGTACGCCGGAACAGATGTGTCCCATCCACTAAAAGCAGTCACACTTTTCTGCTGAGGGCAGATCTGTCAGAGATATGATACAGTAACTGCACCATGTTTCTGGTGGGAATCGCTGTATCTATGCTGTATTATGCATTCTGTTGGCACCAGACAGACCTCCAGTCATCATTTATCATTCATGGGCATCGTCTGTCAGCTTCACAGTCTACTAAATGGCCGAGAGGACCTGACAGCGAGTGGGAGAGAGAAAATCTCTACTAAACATACCAGGAGGCCTGACTCATACACAGCTATCACCACTGCAAACACCTAGACAAAGAGTAAAAGAGACTGATAAAAAGAAAGGAGAGTCAGATGTGAGATGGCATTGAAGAGAGAGACGATAACAGAGCTGATGATTATTACCTCTCTCATACAGCTCCTAATACCTTTCAGTGACCCGGGGTCATGAAACTGTGTTTAGTGGCAGGTTTAAGAGAGGTCTGGAGCCCCTTGCTGTAAGTGTGGAGACATACCCAGACATTTGTGGGTGCCTGTCTGCTCGGTGCTATGTTTATAAATGGCTAAAAGAACCTGACTCATGCATACTGTGTTGGAGGCTGTTTGAAGATCGAGATGGAACCGAGGTTAGGACCACAACTGGTGCAGAAATAGGCATTTGAACAGCATGGAAACACATTAACTATTTTCACGTTTATGGGTGGTGAGAGGGACTTGGCACAATGGCAAAAATGGACCTGACTCAGACATGGCGGTGTCTTTGCTTAGCACCACAGCTAAAATGTAATGGCAGCTTTGGAGAGCTGGTGATGGACCACAACTGATGAAGTAGTCATTACAATTAAAGCAGACGTGCTGCCTCATCTATAGTTTTCAACATTCAATGTGGGGTCATGTCTGTCAATAAAGACCACCTAAGGATAAAGTGGGAGTTCTATGACTCATGATGATAAGAACCGGCGACACGGCGGAAAAGTTGATCCTTCTTCACTCACATAACGCGCCTAGAAGGCAGACCCAGTCAGTGATTGTGTAATTATCTGTTGCCTCAGTAAATCAGATGCTAATTACAGGCAGATTGCATGCACAAATTGAATGAAATTTGAGCTGTGCTTTCATGTGTGTAAATCTGGCCCTGAGTCAAAGGACTCAGGTAGTTTATTTCATTAATGGCAACGACTTGTTTGAGGCAGGAGAGTTGAAACTTTGGACTCAGTAAGTTGATCAAGATGTTAATTAAATGTCAGACAGACTGACACGAGGGAGCCACTACAAGCTGCCCTCCAGGAGGACAGAATTAATATCTGCTTTAGTAATTGCGGACAAAAACATAAAGGGGCTGATGGTAAAATGAGACCTCACTGCACATACACAGGACCAGTGGAGACCTATACAACACAACAGCAAAGGTAGAACAAAAAAAGAGGATGGCCCAGCAGTCTGCAAGTTCTCCGCATGACATAATATCACAGAACAGAGAAATGAAACACATACAGCATCTTCTATAAGCCTGCCACAGACAACAGCAATAAAATATGACCAAAGTTTTGGAAAAGTTACTCCAGGTTTCACGACCTTGCCAGAAAATGAAAACCTTCCTTTTCTGTCTCGGGAACATAGAAGTATGGCAAGGTAGTTTGTCTCCCGCTGCCTCCGGGCAAGACAGATACAAGACAAATCATCTATGCACCTGCACTTAGCAGCCTCACTGCTATACACAGTATAGATTTATACTATGAGGCGATACAGAGATACAGAGAGTGGCTGTTTCTTTTATGAGGATTTAGCAATTCCTCAGTATTTATCACCTGTTTCTGCTTTGATCCAGAGTTTGAATTTTTCATTAAGAAGAAAACAAATTTAAAAAATTGTGTTGCTTTGGCGGAGCTGTGAACTCAAGGACTGCTTTCTAACTACGTTTTACAATGATAGTTCTCCTTACCATTTGTGTACTTTATTATGCCCGATGTCTATTTTCCTTTACCCATCACGTCCTTCTGTGAATGCATCAGCAACACAAATGAAACATGTCCCCAGTTAAAATTGACAAAAACAAACAAACATGAAGGGTTCAGTCAGTCAGTGGTGATACGTCTGGATTCCCTCATGCTATTTTCATGAAATGAGACAGACGGCAAGAGAGAGGCACATTGAAAGGGACAGAGAACGTATAAGTGACTGATACAGACAGAAAAGAAAAGGGTGAGTGAAACAGAACGTGTTTTATAATCATACGTTCAGTGTGTGTGTGTGTGTGTGTGTCTGTGTGTGTGCTACCAAAGAGCTGAGCCACTGTTATGTAAACCAGTATGAAACATTCATGAGTGAACCATCGTCTCGTTCTCAACCCACAGGGATGGTGCATGAATGACCCATGGTGTGTTGGCTACTAATCTGAAACTCATCTACAGCGAAAGGAAACACTTTGAAAAGGTTCAGTCTGCTGCCGAGATATCAAACCTGAGGGATGAGAAAATACATGTTGGAGGGCAAAGAAAGGGCCAGACCTTCATTAGCATGAATGGGCAAAAAAAAATCTTACATTACCAGAGCAACTAAGTTTATGTAAAAAAAAAATAAAATAAAAAAACCTTAAGGAGAAATATGGAGAGGGCTGTTGGTGTAGAGGGGAGAAGATGAAGGACAGAAGCAGGGGTACATGAGGAAGAGAGGAACGAGAAGAGAGAGACAGGGATTAGGCAATAAAAAGACAGATGAGATCAAGAGACAGATCTGACGCGCTCAGGCAGCGTATGCTTTCTGAAAGCCTGGGAGCAGCTGAGCTAACCACACAAACACACACACACACACACACACACACACATGCACACATACACACACATGCACAAACGTTGTGATGTGGTTTGCTGTGACTTTGTCTCTGCATGGGTGTATGGATGAGATGCTTAGAGAAGGGTTGTACTGTAGGAAGTTGTGCCAGAGCTGCACCACACCAGACCCCGCCATCTTAAGGAGAAGGGGGACTTAGTGGGCTTTAGGCTTCTGTTGTGGTTTCTTTAATTCCACTCCTCTCTTCTCTCTCTCTCTCTCTCTCTCTTTATGACTCTATCTCTGTCCTTGCTGTCTTCCTTCTTTCTCAGTCCGCTCCGTTTCCCTTCGGCTGTTTTTCTGCATTTTCTCCTCTCTATATCCATCAATCTTCCCCTCATCCTTAACCCATCCATCTCTCACTTTCTAACAGGCAACACACGTCGGCCATGAATAACATTTGCAGTGGTCTAACGACGTGTCTGAATGCAGCCATTCAAATACTGTAGGCGGCGTACGGTAGATGTCTCAGCCAGCTCAGCAATCCGAGCTCAGGCAGGGGCGCAGGACTATGATGAGAGGATCTTTAAGAAAGCCTTCTGACAGTATGAACACTGGGCCCCTGAGATACTGAGGAGTCTGAGAGTCACAGCACTCCCACAAACGGTTAAATAACCTGATCTTTGAGACATGTGTGGACATAAGTGCAGTAACATGAACACAGGAGGAGTTTAGATTATGACTGTAATAAGTATAGGAACCTCCTGCCAGATAAACCACACTGCTCTGTGATCATAAGGTGGTGGGTTTTGTTGAGGTTTAGGGCGTCTGTTGTGGTTGCTTTGTACTTCAGTGCTATTCTGTTTTTTTTCTCTTTCCCAGGATAACCATGACATGCACTCAGCGTTCCTCCATCAATCAAACCTCTCTCTCTCTCTCACCCCCAGTCTTTTTTCTTTCCTGTGTGTGTAACTTAAATACCCTTTAATGGCTATAATATGATATTGACAGCAAATAGAGCTTGTTTTATCCTTTGAATGTTTCTGATTTGTAGTTTCTTCCCTCCCTCCTTTTCTCTGTTCTGCCATCAACCCCTATTTGTGTGGGAGAGAGAGGGAAAAAAAAGCTTTAGTCTACCTCATTTTACCTCATTCATGGGAGTAAATCTTAACCTGCTGTGTCCGTCACCAGGCACGCAGGCTGGATCAAGACTCTAGAGGTTCTGAGTAATCCCAAACTCACATATAACGCCCACATGTTTCTATATGCACACATAACCACACACATGAATACAGTCAGAGTTCTGGCTGCACTTATACACACATGGAAACTTACAATCAGATTTTTCTTTCTGTCTATATGAACACACACACACACGCTCCTCTACTATCCACCCCCACATCCCTTCTCCCCCTGTTTCCTAAACCTCAAACACCCACACACTGTGTCTTGATTCAATTAAACCACAGTCAAGTCTACGTTGTGACATACACCTCATGGAGGGAAGCAAGAGATGTGTGTGTGTGTGTGTGTGCGTGTGTGAATCAGAAGACATCATGACCTCCTTTGCCATGGCCCTTCCTGCTCATTGTGGTAATGGATGGGTGACCTTTGACCCCTTAATACATTCTCTCCCTGCCTACTTCTGCTGCTGTCTTTCTTTCTTTCTTTCTCCCCATCTTCTGCTCTTTTTTTGTTCTTTCTCTCACTTCCTGTTCATCTGTCTCTCTGTCTCACTCTCAATCTCTCTTCCCTAATGAGACAGGGACTGTCCTCCCTGTGGGGAAAGAGGTCAGTACCCCTGACACACACACACACACAGACACACACAGACACACACACACACACACACACACACACACACACACACACACACACACACATGCACCCACAGAGATAAACATACAGACATAGACTCCACACATGCATACACATGCAGATAGGACACATGCAGACATGCACACATCCATGCAGATAAAAGGACAAACCCCCACCACCACAGTCACACACACACACACACACACACACACACACACACCATGCACACACACGCACACACTGACCCAGAAATCCCATCTCTATTATGCAGAACATCAGTTAGCTGATGGTGGAGCTGATTATGCAGCTACCCTCAGCAAGCCCACAACTCCCTGGTGGATATCTGCCTTTAAAACCCCAATCCCAAATGTCTTCTTAGCATATCAATAGAGAATTATATATTCCTAAACAGTGGGACTTGCATACATACAGCTTTTCACAACTTTCTCATCTCATCATGTCACAGGATGACCCTGTTTGAAAAAAGACAAGTTTAGGCAAACATTTCACAGTAAAAGCATCTGAAAGTAACATTTAACTGTCACACTGATGTAAAGATTACTGAGGTTCCTCATCACGAGTTGTTACTCCATCTATCATCATGTATTCTATAAATATTGTATAAGAGACTGCACATATGTTATTTTCTGCTTGGAAATGAGCAAAAAAATGTGTACAAGTTTGCCAAAGTCTTGCATGTAAAAATTTTTATCCTTGGCCATAAAACTTTTTAGTTTGTGTTACAGCAGACCACTACATTTTGGGAAATTCAGCTGTTGGTCAACTCACCTAACAAATGACGACAATAAACTGCTCCAGTGCTCTATGCCAGGACTTGAGTCAGCGGTTTGATTCTCGGTTGCTCCTGTCCACATGTCCATGTGTCCTTTGGCCTTACACAAACCACACTGATCTGGTGGTCCAACCAATACTTGATTTTGGATTTTAGTTATTGGTTATTTCAGCGGTTGGTTTTATATTTGCTAATGTATACTGTAATGTTTAATTATATGACATATTACAATGTATCTAAAAGACTATTAGGTATAGTGACACTGTAAAATATTGAAAATATCCTAGAGACACACATTTTTGCTGCATTTTCATTGTATAAGTTAATGTTAAAATGGGACTTCACAGTGAGAAAACCAAACTTCTTATACTTTTACTCCACTTTTTCTCTCTCCACCCTCCACTGGCAAAACGTTAATCCCGAAAAGGTCAGTTCTCTTAGTTTGAATGTGGCTAGTGGCCTCAATCAGTCAACATAATGAGTGCAGAACAGTTATCATGGCAAAATCGGAGAGGAAACAGCCTGATGGATGACTTGATAGTTTCAGAATCGAAAATTTGACAGTAAGTCTTTTATTGCTGCGTGGTGCATTCATCTTAAATCTGAGGTTTCCAGCACGATGTGAACGAGTCAGCAGCAGCACGGAAACTAACTTCAGATCACTCTACAAATACCGTGGCTTGACCGGGTCCCAGAGGGCTGTGCTTTATAGATTGGTGCAGTGCAGGGGGTGAGTAGTGGTGACCCCAACAAAGATTGCTTGCTAAGCAAATAAGCAAAGTAATCTGGCTCTGTGCGTAAGTGTGCACATATGTGTGTGTTTGTGTGTGTATACATATACCATACACATGTGTATCTGTCTAGTGCCTGAACATGTCTGCAAATGTGTGTGTGTGTGTGTGTGGAATGTGGTCCCTCTTGCGTGTTCATTGATAATGCCATGCATTGCCATTCTGCATGTTTTAGCTTGGTAATTGAAAGGCCATCTGCGGTCTACTGGGGAGGTTTAGTAAAGGGTAAACTATGAAGCTCATTATTTTAGGAGAAGGAAGCCCCCTGGGGCCAAAATAAATAAGTTTGTGTCCAGTTTAACCTTCAGAAAACTCAATTACTATAGGTGAGGTTTATGCATGTGCAATATTCAATGCATGTTCCTCTGGAGTTAGTGCAGACTTGCATACATGTTCTCAAACAGCTGCAATAAAACAAAGTCAAGTTGACCTGTAGTTGTGGGCCGGAAATGACCAGAGGCTACTTCATCAAACAGACAGTGTTGCCTTAGTCAAAACTTTTGTCCAACAGAGTATGAAACAAAGAAAATTGGTTGCACATAGTGAGTGTGTGTCTGCCTTTGTATGTCTGCTGGGTCCATAAACATGGAAGCAGACATGACCTGCATGTCTCAGCAGTTTCCTGTGTACACCGAGGTCTCTGCCTTATTCCCTCTCTTCCTATGTGTGTGTATTAGTGTGTGTGTGTGTGTGTGTGTGTGTGTGTGTGTGTGTGTGTGTGTGTGTGTGTGTCCCAGTGGTTCTCCTGTCACTCCTCAGACCTGCAGACACTTTTCCACTCTATTAGTGTGTCTCCATGTCTGTGCACCAGCACATGTGTGTCAGCCTTTACATGTATGTGTGTTTCCATCTGTCTCCTGTCACCACCAGTCCTCTCTGCGCCATTAGGACCTGTTAAGATCAAGGGTCATTTCTCTAAAGGTCAAAGTTCACTCTCTGAAAGGTGAAATGTCACCGGGGTCAGGTCTGCTGTGAGGTGACATTGAACAAGTACACATCTGCAGCCCTGACAATTAACACCTTTGGGAACATCTCGCGTGGGCGACATACAGTTTACCCGACATAACGACATAGCACATTGCTCTCTGATGAGTAAACTGACATGGGAAGATTTTCTTGGTGGTTTAGTGGTTTCTCAATAAAACAGTAACACTAAATTAAGTATGTTGCCAAAAAGATATGAGCCCCTACTGGTTATGGCTTAAACATTTCTGACTTGAGAAATTTATTTTGTTGCCCAAACCCTTCCTCTCAATGATCCAATCCCAGGGACACTGGCATAAAACCAACACGCAGATGTTTTATAAATCTTTAAACTAAAACTCACACCAGCAGAATCATTTAAAAGAAACTGTAATACTGTATCACGGTCCTTATAGGTGCTTTTATTAGTTTACACTCCATTGATGGGTGTTGGCATTGCAGAAGCTGCTTAGAGGAACATTTTAAGAACAATAACTGTCTCCGTAGGAGAGGACTGCCTAAGAGGTGACTCATTTAACAGTGTCTTCTGTCAGTCTGGGTTTGAAAAGAAGACTTGAAAGAGGAGGAAGTCCAAGTTCATCCTGGAATTAAGCAAAGGGACTGTTTGGCTTACATACACAGACATCCGTTAACATGCACACACGAACACACCCGCACCCTCGCACTAGCACACACTTCCCAAACAAATATCTCACCCCAGCACCAAGTCAACCCATTCACCCTGCCCCAGCAGTTAAAAACAAAGTTTCCCCCCTCCAGCTAAACTCAGGCCTGACCATAATTGAGTCTGTGCTTTCAAGTGATTTTATTGAATTCCACTTCACTGCTGTATTTTTTATTGTTTTTATGTTGTTTTCTATACTGCTGCATTCTGTTTCATTGTGTGTGCTGTAATGTTTGATAACTTGGGAGGACTGGTGAAATAAATATCATCATGTGCCAATGCATTCCTTTCCTGTGATGATATTTGCTACTATCACTGCTGGGATATTTGCAATCATGAGATACAGCGATGCAACCACAGGGTTTACAGAGGAGCTGGAGGGATATATCAAAACTCCAATCCAAGCAAAAATCATAATATATTAACCCAGGTTAACCACCTATAATTTTTATGTATTCACTCATAAACCTAAAAACAATAAGGCACAACATGCACTCTACCACAACTGCATTTCGGTCTGCATTGTTTTCTTCTCCATCCATGGCTGTAACTACTCAGCCAGAGGTCAGGGAGTTGGTGAACACGCTGGAAAGAATGTAACTAGGAGATGAGATAAGAAGTAATTGACAGTCATTAATGTGCCATAAAAAAAGAAACTTACAATTATGTCCACTTCTCTTACACGTGAATGTATTTTTACGTAGCACAGATGGACGTACAAGCATATGGAAACACAACATTGGCAATGTGTATACACTACATATGAATGCTAACACCCAATACGCATGAATGCACTCAGCCTAGACAGACATAATGAAGGCTAATGTAAGGTTGTGAGTAGATGTTATCACAAAAGAACAAAGTAATGTTATCCAGCAGGGAAAGAGCCCTGAGCTGCTCCTGCTGCTTTTCTTCTCTTTCATTTTATTGGCAGGAAAGGAACCTTGGTTTCCAAGGTGAATCTTTGTTTTGTGGTATCGAGGTAATTTTATTGAATCAAAAGGGGGAAAAAAGAAGACAGGTTTATGCAGTGATCAATAAGTAGTTATGTTACTGTAATCTACAAAAACCTTTAAATAACAGGCTGCTTCTTACTTGGTTTCCCACATTGTGTGTGGATCACCTCCTCCTTTCCTGCCATTACATATTTACTCCTCCCCCGTCTGTCTCACTCTTGAGAGTAAACCTTTTTTTTTTTCTTTTTTCTTTTTTAACTCCTGTTGATAAAACGGTAGAATTACAGGCAGGGTTACAAGGGATAGCTATTGAAATATGGGCTGTAATAAAGCTCAATGTCAGCTGTGTGTGTTATCATCTCTGAAACATATTAGATCAATGTTTTGCACATTCCTTGATCATCTGTTCATGTTTTTCTTCCCTAAACCACTCACTTTAGTGAAAATCACTAAACCTCTAAATTTTCTTCCAGCCCACACAAACACAACTATCTAAACCCAAGGGTGTGTGGGACTGAGTGCGTGTGTGTGTGTGTTTCTCTCTCCTTCTGTGTGAGTGGGTGTGCATATGTATGAGTGTGTGTCCATCTTCTGCCAGGTTGAACAGGATGTGGGAGGTCAAAGGAGAGGGTCAGAGGTCAAAGCCTGACTAAATAATTACCAGATACTCTTTCCGATGGCACACACACACACACACACACACACACACACACACACACACACACACACACAAGCATGCACACACGTGCACACTCAATCAAACACACAGCTTCACGACTATATAGGTTGTTATTTTTGAGATGTCTGGACTCTGTCTTCCTCTGTGACCTCCTTAAGCTTGTGAACACACCTTCTCCTATACACAAACACACACTTGAACGAACTCTCATTCCCTGCCTGTCTCAGTGGCACTCACACACCCCGCCACCCTCACACACACACACACACACACACACACACACACACATTATTCGCCAGGCTGAAAGCTTGTCCCACTGACAGGCTATCAGTCAGGAAACAGAGGGGAGAAAAGGAGACGAGAGCAAGAGAGAGAGGTATGGTGGCTAGATTTAGCCTGTCAGTCACAAAAGGTCAAGGGTCGCGCTGAAAGCCCACTGACATGTATGCGCACACACATGCATGCATGCACTCACTCACACATACAACCGTGTTCATCAAAACAAGGTCAAAAGTGGAGGGCAGACAGCTGGCTGGGTTTACAGAGAGAAAGAACGAGAGCAGACTGCTGGGTAGTTTTACTAGCGTCTGCCCTTTAAATAGAGACTGGAAGAAAGTTTAAAGAGGGCACAAGTGAATGTTTACAGCAGGGCAGAGAGGTGCAAGCACTTATTTCAATTGTTCTGAATGAACTTAATATCGGTAACATACCCTCAAGAATTCATGGGCACGTTTTAAGGGAATAATAATAATCTGGTCAGCAAATAAAAACTCTTAAAGATCCCATAATGTAATTGGATTAAACGAGAAGTACAAACTTTTTGTTTCTATTTTTCGACACCAGTATTGGATATTTTAGGCCGCTTTTTCTGCCCTCCTTTGTAAACTGCTAAAACAGAGGAAGGAAGCAGGTAAAACGAAAAACAAAAACACTCCCTGTGCCAAGTCCTCTGTTTTTCACTTCATGTCACTGTGGCACACCTTGTAATCATCCAGATCAGTCTAGACCGGGACACGCCAATTCACCTCCTGTCTCTGGACTCAAAAAAAAAAATCCTGTCCTTTTAAGTCCACACACAGGTAATTAGTGCCTTAATGAGAAGACATGAGCAAAGAGACCTGGACAGAAATACACACACACAGACTCAAAGACAAATGGGTGTATCTGCACACTTAATCACACAAACTGCACATGTTCACAAACAATGTCATGCATTCAGACAGGTAAGGTTATACACACAGACAAGCACTTCCCCTAGACTCTCACCAACCATATGGCCTACAGGTCAAGTATTTGCACTCACAGGCTTGAGCCAAAACATGAGATGTTTATTGTGTCTGACTGCTGGAGAATGTGAATATGGAAGGAGAGGAAATACACTTAAAGCAGGTAGATGGAGATAGGATAGGATCCTGTAGTTTCTGACGGTAATGATGACTTTTACTGGTTCGTTCATTCAGTAAAGTTAATTACTTTTATATAAGTATGTTTACACACAAAGAGAATGTGACCGCTGCGTTTAACCCATCTGCGAGTCATGAATACACACACACACACACACAGGAGCAGTGGGCAGCTGCAGCACATCAACTGGGGAACAGCTGAAAGGGCTCAAGGGCACTAAAGCCTTGGATGTTGAAACCAACAAACTTTCAGCCCCAAGCCCACTTCTCTAACCTCTATGAGGTTCAAGTGTCAAACCTCAACACTTTTAAGGTGTAGGGTTTCTTGAAGACTGTGGTAGCTGTGTGCTGTTGTTTGTCAGGTACTCTGACATTGTTGCCTCATGTTTTTTTTTCAGTCAGTATTGTGTGGCTCTCTGTAGGTGGGGTTCATTGCCTTGTTCAGTGGAGCTGCATATCCCAGGTTATACTGTGGTTCCCAGATGTTTATCTGCTGACACAGAGATTCCAGAAAAGACCTAATTGATATTATATGATTTAAACATAGAAATCTGAGAAGACTTATGAAGTACACCATGGTTGAATCACCATAGAAGGCAGCAAAATGTATTTATATGAAAATATTCCAAAGGCCACTTCACATTTGTTTTGTTTTCTCAGTAGGCTTTTATTTATCTGCAGGGACCCCACATGGGGCCCACAACCCGAAGGATGGAAAAGCCCTTAATAATGTGACCATTCAGCATAAAACAAAAAAGGCTGAAAGACCGAACAACATGGGTGGTCAAGGTAGAGCAGCCAGGTGGGGTGAAAAGGAGGGCCGGAGGAAAAGAGAATGGAGACGAGCATGTGGTCAGCACAGCGGGGAAACCCAGTGGTCATTTCACCCATGGACACACACACATACACACCCCAATTGATAGACTTACTTGATAAAGTGAAAGATGCATGGTTAGCCAAACATGGAGACAAACAGTGAGGCAGGCCAGAAGCCAGATGAACAGATAAGGATGCATGCAAGGCTACAGTCACACACAGACACAGAGAGAGAGAGAGAGAGAGACACACGCTGGTCCACCTGGCAGGACAGGCTGAGTTCGGTCTGCCTGCGGGGATGATCAAGGGGTGAGCCGGGATACACAGCGATCTGTCTCATTAATGTTGTGCTGTCTGGGTCGTACATTTTTTTCACCTTTTTTTTCGCCCTCTCCCAGCTCATGTAAGAGTAATGCATTCCTTGTGATTTTATATTATCATCTAATCTCTCGACCCACCATTGATCATTGTGTGTGTCCACCAAAGGTGAATAATAAGTGAAGGTTTGTGTGTTTAAAAATTCAGCAGTGCACTGTATAAAAGTCTAGCGCTTGATGCAATATAGGTAGAGCATAGGTGAACGTGGAGGCGATGGTGGGGTTAATATTTCATTTGCAAGATCATTTATATTTTTTATAAGGCCGTGTCAAGTACACTACAAAAAACATCCATCTTAACAAGTAATATCATCTCACAATCAGCCTTGGTGAGAGGTCTGTGTGGGACCGTTTCCAATGTCGCACCTGCCTGCAACTCAGTATCTAATAAAACTCAGCCCCATCCCACAGGACGGAGAAGACACATATTGCCCTTATGGATCTTTTTAATCTAAAAAAAATGCAATTATACTTTCTCAGCTGTTTACTAACCAATGTTTTTTGTTTTGTTTTTGAAGAGAAATAGATACAATCAGATTTCAGACTAGCATTGTTTGTGTTACTGTTATCAAAATGAAACCATCTATACACAATACATAAAGTTAGGAGTTGTTCGCTAATCAGATCTGGGTGTGTAACGGTTTGTGGAAAACAATGCGTGATTGATAATTGTAATATAACATCAGTGATATGAAATTTCAGAAGATAATAATGATTCTGACTGCGAGCTCCGACCATCGTGAGAATAATTTTATTTTGGAGTCTCACAGACACGGTCTCGCAGAAAGGGAAGTGAGTTTTGGGGGCAGAGCAAGTGCACTGAGAGAAAAAAGGAACAACAAGATAAGATGCTTAAACTGAGGTGAAGACACGCCCGGTGCAATTTCAAGTTTCTTATGACCTCTGAGTTCAGGCAAGAGGATCAGCTGGGAACAAATACTGTACAGTCACAAGCACATGGCCACACACACACACAGGATCGCTTACGTTGCTTGTTAGCACGCTAATGACAAGATGCATGTTTAGGATGAATAAACATCATTTCAACTCCTTGGTTCTCTGCTCATTTGAATCCGTGGTTGATCTACACTGTTTTCATTCTGTGACGTGTTAAATGTGTTCACTTAACTTGAATTAATCCACTCTGTGTGTGTATTATGGCTCTGTGTATGTAAATGCAGCCGTGATCAAATACTTTTTAGATGCTTTGTATTTGCACTGACATCAACACTGGCTGTGAGTTTACTTGTATGGATGGAGGAAGAGATTAACACCACAGGTTAACTTTTGGAGGTGCTGGCGACGGAACAGGCAACTTAGAAAAACGCTGCGCACTGAGCTCCAAGTGCAGATTTTTATTTTTTATTTTTGTCTAAATAAAGAAAAGAAAACCCACACTTGGAGCTGAGTGTGCGGGTTTTCCTTTTTTCTAATGTACTTGTATGTATAGCACTTAACCAACTCATTCTTATAGCTGCTCCAACAAAAATGAAACGATTTGTGGAAAAAAAATAGCAGCAGCAAGATAGACACAACAAATGGGCAACTTCACAATGGCTGCTAGGTAGAGGACTGCTTTCTGTGTATTCACGTTCATCTCAGACTATAATAGTGCTTTATTATGATGAGGTGTAACAGTCCAATCTGATGGCAGTAAAAAAAAAAATCTCCACCCAGCTACATTGGGAGTGGAGAGATTGCATGCAAACGCCTTCTCTCTTGCTAAATCAGGCGAGGGGAAACGACGCATTGCACAATGGCTCTGTTGTATTATTAGCCCCTCAGAGGAAGCTACAATTGTCGTATCAGACTACCCCCCCACCCCCCCACCCCCTCCGAGGAAAAAAAAAAAGTGGAGTAAGTCTGGGAAAATATCAGCTTCCTGTCCATGACTTCAGGGTTTAGCCTGAGTAAGTGTTTGCCTCTGCCTTTCTCACTGCTTCATACACTTTCTGACCTTGTTTCTCTCTCTCTAAACCCCCCCACCCCCCCTCGCACCCACCACTTCACAGTTACTTGGCTGGCTCCTTGTTTACCCAGATCAAACTTGTCAGGGAAAGCCAAGTGAGTTTAAACAAACACATGCGCACACACTCACGCACGCATGCACAGACAGAAACACACACACACGATCAAAATTAGCTGGCATCAAGGCACCACAAAACATCACTGCTAAAACACCAACTGAACCAGTATCTGATTCTCATTCAGTACACCAGAGATTATTGCTGTAATTTATTCTGACATAAATAAATCATTCAAATCTGTGTGTGAGCATGTGTGTGCGTGTGTGTGTGTGCGCGCGTGTGTCCACATGGGAAATGAGATGGTGAGGATGTGAGCGAGGCTGAGACGGCGTGATAGTGAAATGAGAGACAGACAGCATTTCATTTGTTATCCTTATAATTATTATTATTATTATTTGCCCTAATGGTTAGATTCGGTTTCCCAAGAGCTCCTCCAACGCTCAGTGGAAGCAACAAGCCCTCGAACATGAGAGAGAGAGAGAGAGAGAGAGAGAGACGGGACATCTCCTTCCAGCTTATCTGGTTGGTAGCCAGTCTGTATCTCCCCGGGGCAGCACACACTGCCTGTCTGACCTCAGCTGAACTCAACTCAACTGCAACAGTAGTCCCAGCGCTGATGATGTGGAGCTGAGAGAGAGGGAGTTTGAAGTGAGAGAAGGCGAGTGGGAGGGAGAGAGAGAGAGAGAGAGAGAGAGATGAACTCCCTTTGCATGTTCCTGGTGAAGAGACAAAATCCAAGACACCCCCTCCATTAAACTGCTGCTTCATTAAATTACAAAAATGATTCAGTATTCAAAAATCAGTGAAACCATATGTTATCCTTTTTATTGGAGTCATGGAATTAGGCAGCACATAAAACAAAAATCCCATAAAATACTTGATGGAGAATTCATTTTAGCGAAGTGTGTCATTAAAGTTCTGGGTAAAACAGACACACACTAACTTGTGCTTGGTCAGCGATACTGAAACATGATGAAATGAAAAACGAAAGGAATAATTTGACATCTTGGGAAATCAACCCATTCACTGTCTTGCTGAGATGAGGATCGATATCCACTCCATTTAGTTTCTGTACTTTAAGTATGAAGCTATACTGTATATATCTTAGAAATCTCATTTTGTATATTCCTGATGTATATTGTAAGAGTTATTCTAATTTTATCTCATGTCCAGTGTGAAAGATGAGAATTACAGTGTAGAGACTGATTCTGCCAATGATTTACTGTCATTTGATAGTCTTTTGTCTTCTATTATTGGACTAATTTATGAGTATCCTCCTCTAAACTGCATCTCTAAAAGACTGAGTAATTCTTCCTATGAAGTCAGAGTGGAACGAGGTTAGCTAATCCCACAACACTCGGGGGGCTCCACTCCCTCAGTTATATGGATGGATTATTCAGTTTTAACACTCGGCTGCTTTGATAAAAACATCATCTTTCACCTTGCACCATCCCGACCTCATTGGCTCCAGGCCTATACCGTCAACAATTGAGCAATCCAAAGTTCTACTATTTTAATCAGTTTGAAAAACTACTGGTGTTTTTAATTACACTTATGAAGGCCAACAGCAGAATTGGTGGCACTTAAATGCCTTGACAGTTGACACTGACCCACTCCAGTAATGCTAGACAATCAACAACATACATTGCATATAAAGATGGATGTAGCCTTCATAATCTTACATATGGGAGTGGTCCTGAGGCTTAGACTGCCATCGCCTTCATAGCAGTGCATGACTCCACCAAACTTCCTGCTAATCCAAAAATGGGCGAGTGTGTGGATGTTTCAACATGTCACCCAACATGCCTACGCCTTCAATTTCACATGATAATTTGGCTTTTAAACACAAGAATCTATGGTAACTTGCTTTTTAAGACAGCCTCCAGTGGCCATTATGGGAGCAGCAGTTTTTGAAACTTCCACATCTTCTTTCTTTTCAGCCATTTGATCAACACATATGACTGGATTACCTACAACAGGACAAAAGATAATGACCAGAACTTCTCCATGAGGTTTGACCTGGATACAGTTGGTGACGAATCCCTCAAGCACACACCCTTAAGGAGAAACATCTGTCTTCTGTGAGACAAACATATGTACAGGTGAGTAAGCCTGTAATAAATCTAGATTGGTTGCATTACTGTGTTTGTCTGAAGAAGAATTGAGCTACGCACAGGCGCTGGTGTGTACATGTTGCCTGTGTCAGTGGGGTTTGTAGTGTGGTGTGGTGTTTTATTTGGTATTGTATGTAGATGGATTCTGTATTTCTGGTGAGATTGTTGTTGGTTAAAGTAACATCTGATTGATCTTGTATAGTGAGATGATGGTCACTGAACATTATAAACAACAGTAGTGTATATATAAGCAAGTATAAAGGAGGAATAAAGCACATAAAGAATATCTTGTGTTGGAAAAGTTTAATATGAAAGACAGTGAAGGCAATGAGAGAGAAATACAAGCAGAGAGAAACCTGGAAGACAGTTTTGAGATCCACAGCTGCTGTTGGAGGATGGGAGTAGGGAATGAAGAGAGGGGGGAAAGAGTGATAGGAGGGCAAGTAAGAGAGTGAGGAGCAGACGGGAAGAAAGACATGAGAGAGAGGGAGAGAGATAAGGGAGGAAAAGGGAGTGTAGGTGTTCATAGATTCCAAAGACATAGTAAGGGAAATGATGGAGTTGGCATCAGGGAGCAAAGGTAGAGAGGGGGAGTGATGAGTTTGGAGGAAGAGTTCAGCAAAGGCCTTGGATCCAATCAAAAGACTGTTTTTGATTATGTTTTTCATTTCGCCTAAAATAATGTTTCAGTAGTCACTTGCTCATAGCTAAGCACCAACCTTGATTTTTGAATGAATACGCGTGGCCCCAGACGAGCTGCTAAAGGCTTCTGCAGCTGTAGCTGGGCGAACGAAGCAGTGTGGGATTAGCTAACCTTGTCTCACTCTGGTAACCTGTGAAAAATTATTCAGTCTTTTTGCAGATGTAGTTTACAGCCGGACACTTGGGTGTTAAATATTTCTTGAGATATTTCATCCCAAAGGTGACTGAGCCAAAGACGTTTTGGTTGCATGAATGGAATTAAGCTACATTATTTATGAATCATCTGTTACTATGATTGAACTGGGGATATGGTAATAAATATTGGTAGGTTAAATCTGACAAGATTGACAAGTGAAGCAAAATGTAATATATAGAATATAAACAAAAACATACCAGAAAGATAGATAGTTGCTGTTTGTGTTTTCTAAAGAAATATTGAAATTAAGATTCAGTACTAGAGACTCTAGTGTATAGGAGTGGAAGCAGCGTACAGTATGGTATTTTTTCTTTACATCACTGTTCATAAAACTTTTATTATATGGAGAAAAAAAAGTCTTACTTTGACAACTCATTTTGACTGGAGTGGAATTCTCCTTCAAAGCTTTAAGATAAAGCTATGGGACACTGTTGCAAAAGCCAGGAGTATTGCAGCAACCATCATAAATATATGATATGATACATTACTACCACAAATTATAGCTGAAACTTTAGCCTGGCATACACTAATTCTCCTCAGACATAAAATATTGATTGCGATCGATACAGAAGTGCGAGTACAGAAAACTGTGAAACAGTAAGTTTTACAAACTGTGTGAGGTCTCAGAGGCAGCAGTGTTTACAAGGACTGAGCAAGAAGCACATGCAAAAACAAACTGCACACATATTCAGAGCTGTATGGCCTCACTTCATTACAAGTGCATACAGAAGTTCCCCACACAGCGCACATGGTCACATCAAATAGACAAAGTGAAACAAGCCTATGTGAAAAATTCCTCAGAGACATACTTGTTTTTCAGAGATGCACCAAAAGTGTTCAACAGTAGCTAAGTGTGCACATTTCCTGTGAGCACAAAAACAAAACAGAAAAAAAAGCATAACTTTCTCTTCATAAACAAATGCATCATGACGTTTCTCAAAAAGACAAACTCGTAAATACACATGAAGCCTCTGACAAATGCATAACAAAACCTGCATGTGTCAAGCCCTCGGCAAACTCATACATATATGCATAAAGGCTCTCACATGCACACACGTGCAGTGCTGCTGTCTGCCTCCCACATGTAGTGTTTGTGACGCATAGGAAAAGTCATTAGACCCGTACTTCCTCTCCAAACTGAAGAAAAAGAAGAAAAGACTGTCTTACATGAAACACACAGGAAATGTGTGGGTGACTGCCTGTTTGTACGTGTGTATGTGTACGTGTGTGTGCGGCAGTTTGTATATTTACATGTGCACATGCACGCGCGTGTTTCCCAGTCTGAAGTTCTGCCCCTAGGGCTGGTGACCAAGGTCTTGTAATTGCTTGCCTTTGATTGCTTTCATTGAGTAGACTACACCAACAATTACAACCAATTAAAACACACAGCTGAGGCTTGACTTGCTCAGCAGACAGAGTTTCATACCAGGATCATGTGGGTCCAGCATTTGTCCAAAACCTCACCCTCTAATTTCCAACTCAGATCTAATTGGGTAATATCAAAGTGCCCATTTTAATCGTGTGATGCCATACCCTTTTAGAATAATCATTTTTAAATATGCCACCAACATTAATTCAGTACATTAAAAACAGCTGTAAAGGGTTAATATACAGCATCTCCAATCAAACATAACAAGTCATTTCTACCAACATAAATTTATCATAGCACTAACTACGTCGGGTGTGTTTTATACACAAGGCAACAAAATGTAAAACATCTGAACGCATATCTGACTTTAACTACACATTTTAGCGTTTCACAAGTTTCATTTCTCTGTTCATGAAGCTACAAACACAGAGAGCTTCTGCTTTTTGATAGAACTCATGGTTATAATTGTGTAACTAATCACTTGACATATAACTGTGTGTGTGTGTGTGTGTGTGTGTGTGTGTGTGTGTGTGTGTGTCTTCCTTTTCACAAGCTTAAATTTTGCATAACGTCCAAACCAGCACTTCCTTGTGTGACTGCGCGTGGGTGCGTGTTTATCTGCATACTCAGTCAACATCAACAGTCTGTGGTGTGTCTCCTTGTATATGAATGTAGTGTATATGCATGTTGAGTAGGTGTGTGTGTGTGTGTGTGTGTTCCTCTCCAAATTGGCCCAAAGTCAGTTGAGATAAATGATCCGCCGTATCAGTTCATGAGAAAAAGTGTGAGACACAGAGAAGAGGACGAGTGAAATAGAAGCTGTTTCAAATCCAAAACAACAGTGACGGGAGGAGATGATAGAAGGAGGCAGAGGGTGAATCCTGGGGTTAGGACATCTGCTGAAGCTTCAGGAAACTCAATCACTTCATGGCTGAGAGCGGAAGAGTTACCTGTCTGCACTAAATCATGTCAGCACACACACACACGCATGCACGCACACAATGGCGTGAAGCTACAGTAGCACAGACAGGTGAAGGACGGCTTTTCTGACTTCCATTAGGACACACAAGCACACACACACACACACACACACACACACACACACACACACACTCACACATCAGTGGATTATTTGGACTCTGTGTCTTATCTCTGCCATGAACATCTGTCACCACAGCAGGGTCCAAACAGCTAATAAACATGCAAACACATGCTCATGTGCACACCTACGCACACACACACACAAACAAACACACTCACACCTCCTTCAGTCAAAATAGTTGGCTAAATTTGGCCCCCTCTCCACGTCCTACTGTTTCAGTATTTTATCACTGTCTGTCTACATACACACCTGCACCTGTACAGTCACCAGCATAGCACAGACTTCCACATCTCTAGTTTCTGTATTCACTTTTGCTTTTCATGCTCTTACATTAACATTTGATTCACGCTGGTCTTTATGAAATAAGAAACTACAATATAGTATGATGTAAGCTATCTCTGCTCTAAGATTCCCTGAGGTATAACTTTCTTACAGTAGTTCACCTCTGAATATTCCACGTGGAGCTGGAAATCCCCCCCTTACAGCAGTAGACACTAAAACATGCAGGTGTTGCAAACTGTAATCTTTAGCTTTTGAGCTTAAGGGTGAACATTTTGTACTGCACTGCTCAAAGGCAAGATTTTAGTGTTTAACTTATAATCTTAAAAATGGGTTTTTGGTGTGTGTGCGTGTGTGTGTGTGTGTGTGTGTGTGTGTGTGTGTGTGTGTTGGGGAAGGGGGGCATAATACTCATGTTGTGGGGACCTAAATCTGTTTACACAGTCACATTATGCAGAGTTAACTTCCATATGGGTTCAAAAAGCAGGTCACTATACTGTAGATGATTCAGTCTCCAGCAGATGAAATCACATCCCCATGTTGTCTACAAGTTTTAGTTATTCTCTTTGTGCAACCACAATAAATCCAACATTTCAGTAAACACTTGTCAAATACGTGACAACCATGTGTTTCCACAAACCCCCAAGATGTATTTTTAACCCGCGTTACATCCTCAAACTGTTCTACTTTCTGTTTAAAGAGGATAAGGCAATGAGGGGAGAGTTGAATTCCTATAAAACAGACTGAGAAAAACATAAACCTTTACCACACTTTCAACATTAACCTTGCATTATGTGCAATCAATGAGCTTGAATGTCAAATATATAGAAAGTTCCGTGGGGCAGCCACTTCAGGGTGCTCTCAAACTGTAGTAAAGGCCTCTTTACTTTCACATTCAGACCTGGGTTTGTGGGTTTATGAAAATAGTATGTCAACATTTTCCGTTACTAACTGTAATCAAACTGCACACGAATGAAATTAAACCGCTGTTTTTAACTCTTGGAGCACTCTTACATCTAAAATGTCAGTGTCGAGTGTGGGAAAGCTGCACGTTGCTGTATGCATAATGTAGAGGCCGTACTAACAGGCAAGCCTGTGTTGCAATTTCCCTTCTGTCAGCCACATTTGATAGTTTTGTATCTTCCAATCTAGATTATACAATAGTTAATGCTACATACATTTTTCTTGGTTCCTTATTTCACACTATGTGGTCTGGTAGGGGGAAAAAATGCTACCATTAAATTACTCCAGCGTTGCTCATTATCAGGCATTTCTCTAAGCCATTGCTAAATTACATGTATATTCATAATTTTCTATATGTTTTTTATGCATTCAATATTACCATCTAATTACATCATAAACACAGGGAGCTCAGTAGCTGTAATTTAAAAAGGTTATTAGTGTATATTGCCAGTAAAAAAACATATTAGCGTAGTTCCTTACCTTGGCAATCCAATTCCCCTGAACATTCCCCTTGTAGAGGTCTAGAGCCAGGGAGGATTCCTCCACTGTTAATTAAACTGTCTGTCTTGGAGAGAATTAAGGTCGTGATCTCCCAGACCTCACCACTCCCACACTCCCTGAGAAGAAAGGAGAGAAGAAAAGAGACTTAATGAAGGAATAAAAGGATGAAATGACTTAATGAACCGCCTAACGAGGCCTGCGGCCGTTTAATAAGGGCTTATTAAAGCTTAATTAGAGCAATAATCCAGCTTGTTTGGAGTCATTCAGTGTTGACTTGTGGCTGATTGTGTTTTTATGATAACTGGATAAACAAGGAAGCGCTGACATACCGCAGGAAGGAAGACAACTTTGACAGCGCCCGTGTGCGCGTGTGTGCAAATACAGTATGTGTGTGATTGTTTGTGTCCCACAAAAAGAGGACTCCAAGGTGAGAGCATCAGGTGACTTTCAAATCACACAGAGTTTGTTTGTTTTACACCAATCATCCCATTCAAACACTCTGCCAATAACCATGTTGCTCCATGGATCTATGATGACTGGATTGTCAGCCGGCTCAGGCTTTGTCATGTTAAATCCTCACTTTCTTATGAAAAAACTAATAATTTTACTAATGCGTGCTGCACGCTGTTGATATATCCTTTAGTTTTTCACTTACTTAATAATTTACAGACTAATTACATAACTGTCAGACGCTCAGACCCGACTGTAAGATTGTGCTTTCTAAAACCATATACCAAAGCTGCTTCATGGACTAGCAAATGAGTCACGTGGTTTGTGTTACTCAAATGATTCAGTTGTTATTCGCCCTTCCTCACTGATTGAAACACAACACACAGTGTTTCCTCTATAGGCATCATCATGACTCACGTGAGTCAGAGACCAAGCTGCATTGTGCCTGGGAGAGTGTAAGGTATACAGACCACTTGGGGCTTCAGATTTTCATTATTTAGACAGTGACGCCATCACCCCTTAGAGGACTGATTCAACCACACAGAGTGCTGTATCCTACTGGTATGCCAAGCTCTGCTCTCATTATATGCCTCTCTGTACTGTGATTCATTTTATATCAGTGATTCAGATTGTTAATGCCCGCAGGCTCTTATATTGAGTTACCAAAACCTTGTGGTCCCAACAATGAAAAGACTTACTCATTCTTCTTCCTGATCATGTGAGAACCTCAGATGACCCTGCTAAACAATACCACACAGTACGATTATGGCATGTTGATTCAGATGAATATAAATGTGGCCACTCAGGACTGTACATGCCCAACGCTGAGACAGATGTTGTATTGTATATAATATAATGATATACTGTGGAATAGTGTGTGAAAAGGACAAAGTAATACCAGTTCATCATGCTCATCAGTAGACGCATAATTAGGACTTGGATCAAAATGCAGGTATTTTCTCAAACATACAGACTCATGAATGTTACAGCGATGACTCTTGACTTGACTTTTGAACAATGATCCAGTCCCAGAGTGTTAATGGAGTAAATTACATATCAAACATTTTCTGAACTTGTGTGTGGTGGAGGGGGGCTGACTGGAGTGACTAGAAAGTGGAAATCATTATCATTAATCATTAGTATATATATATCTCTCTTTTGAACCCGACAAATTAGACAAAATCAGCGTTTTACTTGAGTGTTAATCTGCCATTAAGAACTGGACGGCTAGTAAATGTCCTTCATCTTAATTGCAGACAAGACGGAGGTTCTTCTTGTTGCTGCTGATCCCATCGTCTCCAAGGTGGCAGACCACATGGGGGCTCTAGGCTGTAATACTCACTCCAGCTTGAGAAATCTCTGTGTCATTTTTGACCAAAACCTGGACAAACACATCAAGCCCATGTCCTGCACCTGTTTTTTTCCCACCAAGATCCATTGTCTCACACAGAACTCGAACTGGCTGTCCACGCTTTTATTTTATCCAGACTGGACTATTGTAACTCACTTTTCACCTGCCTCAATAAATCATCTCTGGACGGCTTACAACGGGTACAGAACGCCGCAGCCAGGCTGTTAACACGGTCACGGAAGTCTTGCCACATCACCCCCATCCCGCGCTCCCTGCACTGGCTCCCTGTGGCTTTCAGATACCAATTCAAGGTCCTGGTGATCACCTTCAGTGCCCTGCATGGGGTAGCCCCCCCGTGCCCCCCATTCCCCATACATCTCTGACCTTCTCCAGCCCTATGCCACCAGCCGGTCTCCAAGGTCCTTCAACTGTTGTACCCCGGACCAGACTAAAGACAAAAGGCGACCGTGCCTTTCAAACTGTGGCCCTTAGGCTCTGTAATGCTCTCCCCTCAGTCTTTAGAGCCTTTGCCTCAGTGGACATTTTCAAAGCACTGCTAAAAACCAGATTTCGTTCGAATAGCCAGATATCGGCATGTGCACGGTTACCAGAGTACTCGAGTACCCGAATAGGAAATCTGCTAATCGGTTACGAATAATCCCCTCCGAGGCAGCAATCTCTACTCTTATTAACCACCTGATATTTTGTCTGACGACGCTGTGTGTCAGTAATGTGCTCTGTCTGACGGACAAAGCGCATTTGAGTCATTAGATTTTTATTAAAGTAATCGGTTACTCGAGTAAGTAAGTAAGTTAGAAAATTACTCAAAATGCCCATAGTGTTTACACATGTATGGTGTTTTTTTTGTTTTTTTTACTATGTCTGCACTTTGTTCATCGTTGCCTTGTTATCCTCTTGTTTTATTTATTCACTGTGAAGCACTTTGTGGCTCTGTGCTGTGAAAGGTGCAATAGAAATAAAGAATTACTTACTTACTGTCAATCAAGCTTCCAACTGTTTCTCTTTAAGCCTTAATATCTTTTTTAATAGGACTCTTTTTTTTCCAAATCCTCACAGACTCTGACATTAGAAGAAATAAAATTAGATGCTGAGAGTGGGACCATGTGATATGACTTCATCAAGACAGAAGCAGCAATCTGTTTTCTCAGAATCAGCATCTAGAGGTCATTGGAGGAACTGCAGCCAGGGAGAGGGTTAGGTAAGGAGCAGAGTGAGTAAAAATGTAAACTCACAGACACGTGTGCTAAGTAAATACAGACACTGACACATCTTTAGTATATTCTATACTTTGTGTATGAGCCGCAGGGAAGTTTTGAATGTACACACACACACACACCACTGATGCAATAACTGATGCATAGAGCTTGATTTGAGCAAGATGACATCACCTAGCTGTCAGCCCTCTGTAGACACACACCCCCAGTTGATGTAGCTGTGTGCGTGTGTGTGCGTGTGTTTGTACATGAATGAGTGTGACTCTGGCATTTCTGGCCCTTTCACATTTTTCCTGTGGCACATCATCTACCACAAATACACACACAGACACACACACACACACTGTGGTCATCATTTCCCACCGTACTGTCACTTTCAGGGTGCTAATTCACCAGAGCTTTACACACAACTATTTAAGTCAGGTAGCATTTACCCAGCCAGAGGGATTTAATTCATTTTGCCTGTAGCGCTTTTGGCTTAGTAGTGTTCATATCCGAACATGATGGGTTTTAGGTTTTTAACCTTGAGCGCTCCAGTATGGTTATGATGTTGAAACGTTTTCAACATCTCAATGATGATATTCCCACATCCTGATGTCTTGGAAAATGTCACCTCAGTCTTAAAAAGACAGAATATCCCACATGCTGCACTTGCTCAGTGTCACATTTTATTGACCTTGTAAGGTCTACAGAGACCGAAACATTAAGCTCATCAATAAATTGTGACGCTGACCAAGAGCAGTGTGTGGGATATTTTTAAAAACCTTCTCATTTCCTCTTTTTTACATCAGTGTCAAGTTTTACACTGCGCTCCCACTGTCTGGGAAATTATGTCATTTAGCCTGGGGGCAGATTGAAGTCACACTCTAGAGTGTTATTAAATGATTTTAGGCATCACAGTGTAGATACGCTTAGAGTATCGCACATGTGACTGCATTTCATGAGGAAGGTTTGAACCCTCACAGTCACAGTTCATGGACCATGTCTCTGGCAAGTCTGCCGCTCTGCTAAAACACTCGAATCCCCTCCATTTATTTCCAGAACGCCAAACAGCTGACGATTCCTGCAGAAGGGCCAACGATTTCCATTGTTGTCATACATTTCCCACTTTTCCACACATATGTCAATTTTATGTCAGAGGATTAGGGATGCCAGTTATTGTTCAGCAGCATGAGAATGATGTCAACTTTCCTACAGGGCCTTTTCTGTGAGATGTAAGACAGCAAAGCAGCTGACAATTCCTGCAAAGACGCCAACACATCACATCATTTACAAAACTACTTCCCTGCTCCTCAGCTCTGTCAGTCGTACACTGGAGACTTATAGAAGGGGAGTGGTGGGAGGGGGGGTAAAGAGTGATGTCATGTTTCCAGCAGCGCTTCAAATCTCAAAGTTATAATGCTAGTGTACTGAGCTGATGATGATGGTGCTGGTCAGAGCAGTGGTCATGGTGGTGATAGCGAGGATGATGTAATCTTCCCCAAAGCCTTTTCGCTTTCAGTTTAACAGCATGAACGGTTTACCACTTCTCTATTGGTCGTGCTGTTGAGGAGGAACCAGCTGATTTACCTCTTTTAATAAAAAAAAAACATGGTTGGGTGGAGGAGGCACCACGACTCTTAATGTCCTCATTAATGTGCCTATTAATATTAATATCATTAATGTACCATAAATCGGAGGGGAAATTAAGTTTACTTTGAATTATTACACAATGTCTCGGTTTTATAATGTTCACCAGAAATTAGAACCCACTATCAAAAATCTAATATTTTTAAGCACCCTCAAATTATAAAAAATAATTGTAATCTGAAGACCTAAAATATTTAGTAAGTTGATCATATAATAAAGTCTAACACATAAATTGATATGCCATTACACTACTGAGCTTTAGCCTTTAATTAAAACTCATTTTTGCTCTGGCGGTATAAATACAGTAAGTTATCTTATCTATTAACTCCACCTTGCTGTATTACATCATCTGATAACTCCTATGATAGAGACCCATGTTGAAACACTCCTCTCATGACAAAGTGTTGCTAAAATGGAATCAGGCACTAATAGTGTTGTTTTTCCTGAATGGCGGCCTCCACATCCTCTTGTGAAGTCTAAACTGTGGGCTCTAGTTCTGAAGAGGCAGTCCCTCCTCTATTGCCCTACTCAGCAATGATGAGACACTGCGGTCGCTGTTTGTCTTCTTGTCAAAAGCAATTACTTCAACATGCTCAAGTTTCTAATGTGAGCGAATTACAGTGTATCATCATCCCCTGCTCCAGGAAAACTGCAGCCATCATTATTTCCATTGTTTTCAATCTTTCTAAACGTTCACTTATTTCTAAAGATCCCCTGTTATTTTTCTGTTCCACCCCTGTGTGCCCGTACTGAACCATAAATTATGTCACTCTGCCACTGGGCTTCTTGCTCATTATGACTAAACTGATAACACATGCAGGGGCGCTTTAACTGTTAAAACATCTCTGCACCAAACAGCTGACTATGCCAGAGCTTTTAAAGGGCTAGCACATGTTAAAATCAATTTGAAGCTAAAAAAAAATCAATTCTTTCTGCCATGTCGTAGTAAAACACATCAATATAGGCCAGAATGTCAACATTACTTTCATATTGTAAAGGTTGCTACTGTTTCAAGCCTAAGAGCTTCAAAGCTCCTCCTGGAATTCAAATTTAACACACTCTGGTTCACATATTGGACTTTTCATCCCACCTTTGGTCTCCAGCACATTAAACCAACCAATATAATATAGTGTTAAACCTGTCTGAACGGTGCACAGAGAAGCAACAGCTGTGGGCATCGCTATCTTTGTTTATTTTCACTGGTTTTAGTTGTTTTCAACAATCTCTCCCATTTCCTACATTTTCCCAGTTACACCCCTGTGTGTTAAAACTATATCTAGTTTTACACAGGGCATGATGTCATTCTGCCTGCGGGGTTTTCCCACATTCATGGCTCAGCTGATAACACATGTGGTGGAGAACTGTTAAAACACATGGGTGTGTAGAAGTTTTAAACTCCTAACCCAAATGAACCCTCCCTGAGAAACGGAGAGGGGAGGGGAGGGGAGGGGAGGGGATTTGGCAAAGAAAACAGGGCCTTTTTCCCCCCCTACCAGCAAGCAGCAGCTTTAATGCTCATCTAGGTTGTGATTACCTTGGCTGGATACAGTCACCCAGCCCATGTTGATGCAGACAGGCAACAGCTGTGCCTCACTCCATAAAACCTCCAAAAAATCATTTCATACTGCACCCATTCCCTTCACCTTGCTGATTTACACTGCAAACTCCACTTTAACACGTCTGCAATGTGCAGTCTTTTTCCGTGGGTGTTGAATTCCACATACTCCGGCGCATGAGAGGTTTCCAACATAAGCATATACACTGTAGCTGCACACTGCTGTACGAACCCAAGACCATATATCACCAAAATCCCAGTGAGAAGTCAAAATGCTGTCCCTCGGTTAATCTGTGCTCTGAGTTAACAAAAGTCGACTCTCCATTCACACGGGGATGATTTTTGGGATAACATCTGACTCAGTCATGTAAGTCAGCTGTAAATTCATGCTGAGTTTGGCTGTGGGGGTGGGGGGGGTTCACTCTGACATGAACTCCAGTCCCACTGGGGCACTCACAGGATAAGCTCAGCTGATATGGGCCCTGGAGAGGAAGCTGGACTTGTTTATGAAGGAAATGACATCACTGGGCTCGGATCAGACAATGAGCTCATGCTGACAAGATAATGGCTGAGAGGGAGAGAGAGAGAGAGAGCTGTGTTTTCTTTGGCTTCAAGAGTCGGGGGTAGATGAAGGGTGAACAAGTGCACCATGGTTATTTTAAACACAGTCACAGTCTGGTGCTTCTTAAATTTGCTAAATGGCTTCCGAGCAAATTTGGCTAATTTTCATTCGATAGCATTAGATTAATGGATTTCCTCTTAAGATGCTGGTCAAGAAGAAATATTCGGTCTAAAAGGCGACTCAGGAATTTGTTGCACCAGTTGCATTGCGGTACAGATTGCACATTTACATGATGTTGGAAGATGTATTATGACACGAGGAAATAAAATTCAGTGTTTCCTCAGCAGACCTTCTATACTGGAAGCATAAATGCGACAGGTGGTAAAGATTTATTAGTGGTGTGTGAAACAGTACAACCTGTGTGTGTCAGAGCTTGAGATTTCTGATGTTGCTCTTGGATTGAATCGACATAATGAGCAATGGAAAGATGGAAATATATTCTATTCACATTTAAGAGTTTGAACAAGATCTGCTTTGGAATTTCAATGATCGTCTTTGAGGTGCATTTAATTTTCCTGGGTAACCTTGACTCCTGAGGGATTTAGATGAACAAGAGTTTTATGTTGTGTAAAAAAAAATATTAAAAGATAAACAACCTATTTCTGCTTTTGCATTGTACAGGTCTTTTCTTTTAATTTTGCTGTTTGCCTATTCACTCACACAAGGGACCATTACAACTTTCCAAAACAACATTCTGTTGCTCTGCACTTTCTATAAACTGCTCTGCGACGACCTCTAATTGTCCTGGGGATTGGGACAGCATGATTGAAAATAAAAACCCTTCACGCCAAAAAAACGACTAGAGGGGGTTTGGAGGAGCTGTTGGACCTCCCAAGAGCAGAGCTGGACTAAAGCCCAAAAACAAAGCTTGTTGCTGGGTTAAGGATCTTAGAATATACCCTGGATTATGGAGCCAGAGAGCCAGAACATGCCTGGGGACAGAGGTGGAAAACTAATACTGATTTTGGCCAAATAAAGATACTGTTTTTTTCTTCTTCTTCTTTTTGAGACAGTTTGTTCACTGTTGTTGGATAGTGACAGTAGACAGGGGATAAGAATAATGTATTATAACAGGGTAGTCCCATCCAGACAGATGTTTTATTATTTTATATCTGTTTTATTATGATTATTCATATTATAAATAACGAGTGGGTCTTCATAATTATGGTTATTGCTGTTACCATGCACTTAGCTCTTTTGGCGAGTGAAATATGTCTTACAGGAGATGGAAGGAAATACTAAGCAAATACCTTTTGGGTATTAAGGTTATGAGATTTCATTAAAGTAATGGCCACTATGGGGACTGGCAGTTACAGTAACAGTGCATTCTTATGGCCATGCACACGCAAGTAAGGTTCAGGGAAGTGGATCCATCAAACAAGTAAACAACAGCACTTAATCATATAATAACTCCTGGGTTGTGCTGCACATAGTAGACAGTTGTTACTGTAATACAGCAAGGGTATCTAAAGGTTGATTTTTTTTCTTTCTTTTTTTTTGTAGGTAGGATACTTTAACTTAAAATTGTGAGCCAAAGTATTTCAAACAAAATAATACTGTGTATTTGTAATGAAAACATTCTTAAAACCCTGTCAAGGATTATCTCTTCAGGTCTTACGACAAAGAAGTAGAGGGAGTTGATTTACACAGACAGAATGGTCCCATCTGGCCTGATTAACATACAACATTGCTAATGCTAACTTTTAATGGTGTGATCATCTCTCACACTCATTTTCACTGAATCCTTAATGCGAAATTAGCATATTAGAACAACATATTGTCTGTCACTAGCTCAGGGGCCTGATGCAAGGTGGTGTCAGATTCCATTTTTGTCCTCAGCTACGGTTTGAACAGTCAACAGCAGTTTTCATTCAGACGTGCAGAAATAAACATTATGTATAATGTAAAAACATGTCTCCTTGCATGAGAATGTAATTTGATTTATTGCATGTTTTCACAAGACGTCTAACACAATTGTCAAAGTCAATCAAACCAGTGATGCGTGACAGAGTTTTTTTTTTTTTTTTTTTCTTAGCAGCTGTCATTAATGTGTATCCAGGTGAAGTCATTTCATTACCTCTGTGTTCTGCTCAATATGTCCAGTCGCATCTAAATGCATTTTGAGTGAATTACACTAGGTCTTGCTGTTAACACACACACACACGCAAAAAAAAAGAAAAAATCATGCATCATCACCAAGTGCTCTTTAATTCAGGGAAACACATTTTTCAAAAGCACTGAACTTTCCAGGAAAAGTATGATGTTACATTTGAAATCTAATCATTGAAATGCATGTGTCGCACAGGCTGCAGTCTCTCACTGATCCGCCCCCTACACACCCACCTGGGTCTCCACACACATCAAAACACTGTCCTCTGCAGAATCTGTCGCACTAATAAGTCACAGCGTCTCTTCATGCACGGAAGAGGAAACATAAAATAAAAATGCAAACGCCGGCAACAGCCTTTTAATGTTGCTATAAATCAAGAAGGACCATCAAAGCTGGCTGGTAGATGTAGTGGAATAACTCCCTCTGTTAGCACACACGCACGCACACACATGCACACATGCACACATACACATAGATAGATAGAGAGATAGATAGATAGATAGATAGATAGATAGATAGATAGATAGATAGATAGATAGATAGATAGATAGATAGATAGATAGATAGATAGATAGATAGATAATGAGAGCTCTAGTGTCACATATGCACAGGCCTCAGACCACCTCTGGAGCCAATAATAACTATGACTATGAAAGCAGAGACAGGCTTTCTTTTCAGCCCAGGGAAAGAGGGAGGGAGACAGAGTGAGAAAGAGATAGGAGAGCACAAGACAGGTGGGGAAAGGGAGAGAGGAGGAGGGAGCCTACATATTTCACCCCCATTCACCTGCTGACATGGCCTCTCAAAGAAACCTTTCATTAGACCTTCAGAAGAGTCAGCTTAGTCCGTCCAATGCCGTCAATTTAGTTGTCATATTACACCGGCTCACTTTCTGCTCTTTCATCTAAAGGATTTTTCATCTCATGATTTTCATATGGGAGGATTGGCAAAAGAGGTGTACGTGGGGGGAAAACCTCAGAAGTCGAACCATCTAATACATCAGCTAAGTGATTTAAGGTTTGCATGGTTAACCTGCACACACCTGAATCCACCCCAGCAGAAAGAAAAGGTGCTTAAGGAAGTGACACCTTGAAAGGGAGCGTTTCAGCTATTCATCGCTTGGAAAATGGTGTCTGTGTTACTTTAGCTTTTATCACTCAGGCATATTTTGATCTAATATAATCTTCTACTCTTGGCAAAACAGCTTAAAACACCTCTGCATGCAGTGTTTCCTTAATTGTGTTCCAGGGCTTAAAATGGGCCATGACCCATATTTTATTCAGGCTTTTTTTTTTTTTTTTTTAAGGTTTGACAAAGGGCCAAGCAGCCACGGTTCATTACAGCGTTGAACAGACTTTTTGGGATTTGGGTGGGGCGAGACTCAATCTCTCTTGGCTGAGTTCAGCTTTGCTGCAGATATGTGTGGTTCACATATGGGATCTCAATGGGTCCTTTCAGAAGGTGATAATTTAGTCTGCCAACACCTCTTCTAAATCATTAACTTAAAGGAAAGTTAGCCAAGGCTGCTTATTTTTTCACATAGTTGTGCAGTGAGAGGAATGCTCAGAGCCGAGAGAGAGAGAGAGAGAGAGAGAGTGAGAGAAGTACACAGACGGAGAGTGACTCTCAAAGCTCTCACCTTAAAATAGAGCACATCAATAACATGCTGATGTTGATGTAAGACTTGAGAGGATTGGCTGATTTAACTTTCCACAGATCAGGCTCAAACTCGCCTCCTGTCTCTGGCAAAAGTGTTTCAGGCCACCCACAGATCATATAGAGGCTCTATACACTCTGCAGCTAAAGAGGGGTGTCAGCAACTTCTCCTACTATCCTGCTGCCTCTCTTTCTCTGCTTCATTCCACCTTAACCCGTCTGCTCGCTGACCTTCAGAGTTGCATATGATATAGTCATTAATGAAAGCAAACTGCAAAAACCACCTATGTGCAAAAAACGACTCATAGGCTCTGCAGCGTAGCTATTAAAAATATCTGTTTTCTCTCTCTCACCCTCTTGCTTTCGCTCCCTCTTCCCCTCTTTCTCTCTTTCTCTTTCTTTTCCTTAACCTACATGCCAGACTCCAGTTTTCAAAGAGCTGCCCACCTGTGACCAATTTCAACCCAGAAGGCAAAGTGGGCATGACATGCAAAGAAAACAAGGTAAAAGAGCGAGGGGACAGGGTGGGCACACCCACTATTTGTATGCACGCAACCACACACACACACACACACACACACACACAAACACACACAGAGAGAGAGAGAGAGAGAGACTTAGTGCACTGTTTTTGTTCAAGTTGAACAAAGTTGACAACCCAAGACAGTAAAACTTCATGACCACACTGTTTTTCTGGGCTCTGGTTTGTGCCATTATCAAAGATTCATACTCTAACAACTGAACAACTGTGGCTCAGCTTTAACTGGTAAAAACAGTAACTGTCATGCAAGCAATGTCATTTAAAAGGACAAATGTGAAGCAAAGATAGTAGCAGAACATCTTTTTATTATTACTTAACTATTATTATTACAGTATCTTAGGTCCAATTAACCTAAAAGATGGCAAAGTTTAACATGCACTGGCTATTTTTTCATGTTTATTGTCATGGTGATAGGCAGCAAAAAATAAGACAAGGAATAAAAAAGGGAAATAATATTTAATGAAATGTGACACCACAAGTCACCTTTATTGCTGTGATCAACAATAGGGTGATATCATTTTTAATAATGATAATTAAAGTTTTTCCTTTTCTGTTTTAGAGTTGAGTTTTAATGCAGCAGCTTTGCCTCATTCCATGGCACTGTGTTATTATTATCACTATTATTGTTATTGGAAAGGTGCCAGGGTTACAGCATGTCACTCATGGCAGGATTTAATCATAAGCTTGAATAAATAACTTGCGGACACAGCGCATAAGCAAAATCTAAACTCCATCCTAATCATTTATTAGTTATGCAGAGGTAATGTTGAAGAGCAAAAAGGCAATGAAGGGTTATATCGAGTTGCCCTCTTCCTATCCCCACCTCAGTAGTGTTATTCTGTAGCAAAGCTTGACCTCTGACCTCAATAAAAACACAACATGCCCACAGGGATCAATGGAGCATCATATTATCACTTATTACTACACGTTCAAACATCAGACTTGTTTGAAAGGAGCCTTACGATGTGAGTTTAAGTTAGTGAATTTTGGAGTTTAATTAAAGCTTATCTTTCTTAAAGGCATTTATACAGAGACTCGTCATCACCATCTAATGTGTTTTACTTTTGCATCATATCCTTCACTGTGACTCCATTAAACTTAGACATGTTGTTTTTCATGTGTTTTCTATCAAAGCTGTTGAACCAAACTTTCTGTATCAGTGGTGCAAAGACTTCTGTAGCCCGTGAGTCTCACATTACAGAATCACATCATGCATTTATTTCCGTTCAGATGAGCTTGATCAAATCCCATAATCTCAACGGACGCAATCCGGAGCTGTGAGGGGGTTTCGGTGTCGCAAAACTGCACACACTTACAGACGTTCATCCACAGACACACAAATTGATGAAAAACGAAAAACCCAACATGCAGGCAAACACACACTCACATACATGCAGACAGATACAAGCAAACACATGCACAGTTTGGCCACCCAGGACGAGAAAGAGCAAGAGAAGAGAGAGAGAGAGAGAGAGAGAGAGAGATGGAAACTTTAACTGTGTTTATAGCCTAACTGGATTATAGGCTAGAGAGAGGGAGAGAGGGAAAAAGAGAGCAGTTTCAGTTGCTCAGCTGTAAATAATTAAACTGCAGCCTCCCTGATACCCCCCTCCACCTCCACCCCCAAACACAGACACACATTCACAGTACCCTCTATTATCTTTATTATAACTTCCCTTCCTGATATAGATTAGTTGTCGATTTTACAGAGAACAAGCACAGCAGGCCTGTCTTGTTAAAGTACAGATGTGTGTGTATGTGTGTAGTTACTGAGCTATGTCAGGTAGAAAGGAATGCCTCTCATAGCAGGTTCCACCACTCTTCTGTGTGACACAGACACACACACACACACACACACACACATACAGTACAGGCAGTCACCACTCACATCTCTTTCTAACAATGTTGCAGTGTTTGCAAATACTTTGATTTCTCAGTCATCTCACCACCGTCCTGACATGTGGTAATTTACGGCTCAGTTTTTGAAAGTTAAGAAAATCTATACGACTGTTTTATTATAGCTTTATTATAAAATAGCTTCTTTTTTTAATATATATCTGGACCAAACAAAACTCTCTCGTTGTTGCCTTTGAAAAGTATGAATCTGCTCCCAGTCGAAGACTCCAGCTTCAACTTTAAAAGGCTGTCAGTTTTCAAAGGTGGCAGGAGAGGATAAAAAATGGGTACATTAATTGCTCTGGAAAAACTTTCCATGCAAAGTTGCATGCAGTGTAAAACTAGTGAAGCTCACCAAAGCTGTGCTGACACAGGGCAGGGGGGAATAGACATGTTGTTGGATTAGAGGTCAGTAACCTTCCCCTACTAAATCAGTTTTGGCTGCAACAAAAATCATTTTTGAAAAGTTTGAAAGCCACTGTGCGTAAAAGTCAGCTGCAAACCATTTACTGTGGAGGCTGCAGACTAGCTGCCAAGTCTTAAACAGCATGTCTTATTGGCAGAGCTAACACAGCTGAAAGCCTTATAGATGAAAGACTTATACTGTACAAGGCCTAAGGCTCATAAAAAGCATTTATAGTGTGAACAAGGCTAGGGAGATTACCTCTGAAGAGTAATCTATTACAGATTACCTGATCAAAACCCTAATCATTGAGGCATTTCTTTGGGACTTTACTTATCGTCCGGGAAGATAAAGACTTGCTTCTCTCAGCTGTGGTACTGGGCCAAAATATGAACCCACTCATAGATTTGAATGATTCTCCACATGACAAATGACAAACGCTGACAGGTTTTAATGAGCCTGAGGGCCAGTGTGAGGGGGAACAGAAGAGATGCAGATGAAGTGAAGTGACAACACTTCAATTGAAAATGCAAATGTTGCATTTCTCAAAACTACATTTCACCGGAAATGTTGTAATAGCTTTGAATGACACACGCTGTAGAGGTGTTTCAGTTTTTATTAGTTGCTCAGGAGACTATCATCCCAGAAGAGCATCCCATCTAAGCAGCTGCCTCTTCCCTTTGAATAAAAAGCTCATAATAAGACAAGAGTTGTAGAATAGTTCAAATGTTGATCTTTTAATATTCTCAACGTGTCCTTGCTCAGCTGCTTGTTTTGGAAGCTTTCTCAATTTTTTAAGGCACCAAACCAGCATAAACCTCATACACCTCACCCACACACCTAGCAATTACACACACACACACACACACACACACACTTGCCGTTTCCTGAGTAGTCTGCCAAGCGATGCAGGTCCTGAGCCAAGGATTTGCACTGCTAGGGTTAAGGGTTCAGTGCACGTCAGATGTGCAGTTCACTAGAAATTTTAAGACAACACACACACACATACGCACGCACATCAGCCACACAAGTGTTATCTACTCTCAAAACTTTAAAGACTTGACTCTTGCGTACTCTGACACTGTATCATTTCACTCCTCTGTTACACCCAATAAATCAGCTAACATCCATCTTAACTTGATGCCTCACTGTATTGTACAGTCTTCCTCCTTTCCTCTGTATTTTCTAATCAAACAGATGGAAATACACTCAAGTGAACGTCAGAACACACAGCTCACCTACTATCCCATGTGACAAACGGGTATTTCAGGATTTGACAAACTTGCATCACCGCCTTTTTTATCTTATTGATTTCTATTTTCCTCACCTGTTGTTATTCTTTTATCCCTCCTTTCTCTCTTTTCTTAACTGTCCCTTGATTCCTCATCTCACCCATCTTCTTTCTGCTTTGAATTCCACTTTGTGTTCATCTCCTCTCCTCCTGTTCCTTTAATTACACCCTGTTCCTTTCCTAACTCCTCTTCTCTTATCTTGACTTCTATTGTAATTCTACATATTAGTGCGTGGGTTAGGAGGACACAGCAAGAGGTGGATAAAGGGATATAAATTATAGGAGAAGGTGCAAAAAACAAAGCAGAACTAAATGGAAACTGTCTGTTTCTGTCAGTTGTCACCTTAGAGAATGTGCCCCTGTCCACTCTGGATGACCAAGTCAAGACACTGAATAATGTAAGATATATTCACAGTCTAAAGATATCCTGGCAACACTGAACTCAGGAGACACAGATATATTTTGGCTGGATTGCAACAGTGGAGCCAGTCCTATGAATGTAGCTGACTGACTGAGTGATGAAGTTACACTATTGGCTAATTGGCTCAGTGAGTCTTAGATTAACTCTGGTTATTTCTCTTTTAGAAAATTTAGGGTGAACATGTTGCCAATTTAGCACCTTAACTGCCTTTTGAGACCTCTTAAGCAATCTCTTTTCTAAAAAGCACTGCAGAAACACTTCTCAAACTAATTACTCAACAGCTGAAATGAATGAGCTTCTAACTTTTTCTCTGAGTGACTATTATACAAGGAGACATAACTCAAGTTGCAGCGCAGCAATTGTCTTTAACTTATGTGTTTGGTGATTTTGTTGCATGTTGTTGTTATAAAAAACAGGATTTCAGCAGCAGAGCAGCAGCTTGGAAATGAGTTGGAAGTGGCTGCTGGTTAATATGTTGTCTTAATGGGCCACATTTCAGACACTCTTTCATTTTTGTTCCATCTGACAACAGAAAGAGAAAGAATGTCAATGAAAATAGCTTTGTTGGAAAGTGTTAAAATAGCCTCCTGTGTATGTGAACACAGAAGGAAACGGATAAAAGGCTGAAACTAGCTGACTCAGTATGATGCAGTACGATGAGGTCTACATACCATGTTTTGACTCTTGTGTCTTTTTTACAGCAGACTTGTCATTGCAGGAAAAGCACAGGTGTGACTAATAACATCTGTAACGAGTCTGCTCTGGGTGTGGCACAACTAAGTTTACTATATTATTAAGGCCTATATGCATGTTATTGGGTACAGCTGTGTTTAAAGGAGACGTATTACACTAGGCAGCCTGCAAATTCCAGATTTTTTGGTCAATTCTCACATTTCCTGGTCCGGAAGGCAACACAAACACCCAAATATATGTTAAAGAGCCCGAGCAAAAAGTGAGTTTTTAGATGTGATGTTGTCTGCAGTGAGAAAAGCCTGTTAAGAAAACTTTCAGAGGAGTAAAAATCCAGCAGATAAATTATTACATCTCAGATGCTGTAAGGCTCCCAGATGCTACAAGTGTATCACCAGACAACAACAAGGAACAACCCAATATCTGTAAACAGCTGAATCTGGCTGAAGAATCCATACACCCCCTTGCTCCTTGTAATCTCACTGGAACTCACTCTGCTACACATCTTCAGAGCAGCCAGTGATCTGAGATGTAGATGTATGGATTAATCCCTTCAAAGCTTTTTTTAAACACCTGTAAACAATGACACAGAGACCAGAGAAAACCAGCGCAAAATAAAAAAGAGAGCTTCAAAACACAGATAAACATCATCAGAACCCATTAGATTTCTTCCAACAAACAAAAAGCTATAGACCCTAAAGGAAGAAAAAACAGCTTGCAGACCAAACAGCACCGTGGATAGAATTTTTCAATATAGTACAAAAAACTTAAATATGTATTTTGAATTGACCAATACATGCAAAACATCACGATCAAGATCCATCATCTGCTATTGTCACATCCAAAAAAAAAGCAATTACCCAACTTCTGTCATTACGACACTCATTCAGGATAAGAACAGCGAGGGTGACTCAAAGCATGTGGACTCACTTGCAGTGTGTCATCACACACACTGCACAGATTGCAAAAACAGCAGAAACCTCTATTTTTCATAAGGTGATCGCAAACATAAACATCTTTCCTCGAGTGGATCACTATACATTGTGCTGGATGAAGACAGAAACTTTGCTCTGAGTAACATTACGTGGCCACGTTTACTATATGTTCTCTTCTGTTCCTTTTAGTGTGAACGAGACGGACAGAGGGAGGGATCCAGTTAGAGAAGTGGAGGGGATGAGGAGAGATGAGGATGACAGGAGAAAGGAACGAAGGGCAAGGTGGGAGGAGAGAGGTTAGAGAGGGGAGGGGTGGGGGTCATCTTGACAGACACTACTTTGCATGGCGACAGAGAGACCCAGTGGACGGAGCAGCCAACCGTGTCAAATGAATGACCTTCCTGAGACCTCTCGCATCCACCTGGCCAGCTTTTTCTTACTGCCAGCCTCTTCACACCTCCAGCTCCTCTTACCCCCCCTCCCCATCCCACCATACCCCACTTATTCTCCTTTACATCTCTCCATCATCTCCTCCCCCTCCAACGTCAGTCATCCCATCCATCTATCTCCATCCACACCCCTCCTTTCTTTGCTTCCTTCACTCTTGCCATAAGTCTAACCTTTGCAATGTCAAGTCCTTACTTTTTCATTTAGGCGAGACAATAGACCCCCGTGCCCATTTTACTCTTTGTCAGCCACAACAGTAATGATTACAATCTCAATCTCGGAAATGTCCTCATGCAGGAAATACTCAATTTCATTTATAACCTTTAATTTCTCTCTCAATCACCATAACCTTTCATTTTGTCCACAACAAAAGGACTGTTATGTTCACACCGGCCTGACAAGGATTTATAATGGGACTTATCATCACAAATAATGGAAATGCTTCACTATGCCCTTTTACTGCATTTCACACCTAGTGATAATAATTATGATTAAAAACATGTTTTATAACCAGGTAATTCACCGTAATGTTAAAAGAAAGTACTTGAGGTAGACAGCTGGTAGATTTAAGTTTGGTTTCCAGCTGTTTATAGGTTCATTTCATTTCATTTAGCTTTACCTCAATCCACCTTGAGACAACAGCTCACTGTATATAATATGAAAAACTTTGCTCTTCCCAATGTATTTCTGAATACAGGATGTGTAAAAACAAAAACAAAAAAAACTTTCTATTCTTTGAAATGAAAATTGTAAATGTACCTCAATATTTTATCAGCTTCAGGTAAATTTATATGTTATGATGATCTGCAAGGACTTGCACGATGCATTGTTATTGCATACATAAAAGCCGATAAGATCAGTGTAAACTTGTTCTATAATCAAATGTTCATGGATTAAATCCACCGTCTAATTTGTGTAAGTGTATAGCAACACACAAAACTATAGTGAAATCCATAATTTCTATATATTGAAGATAAAAAAAAAACTACTACTTGACGATGATGCTATAGCAATCCAGTGGAAATGGAGTTGCTGGAGGCATCATCGTTATTGTGCTGTGGACAACTGCTCTCAGTTTCAAGTGTATGAGTACATGTGCTCACAGGGAAAGAATGGACAGTGGGTTTCAGGCTGTACTTTCACAGTAAGAGGTGTTCAAAGTGTGACCAAATGAATCATTATAACTGTCTGTGACACCTCTCACCGTGTCTGGCCAAAACAAAGCCTCTTCCTGCGCGCCCCTTATCTCTGCTATAGCTACCCTTATCTCACAAATGGGCCCCATGCAGACACACAATCATCATATACATCAATGGCACCAAGGTGGACAGACACACACAAAGCACACACATCACACGTGTTAATGGCACTGGACTTGATCTTTTTACTGCCGTCCATTTGTGGCGAAAGACACAACACATTTAAAAAAAAAAAAAAAAAGGAGAAGAAGAAGAAGGGGGGGGTAGCCTTTTTCACAAATGAAATGAAAGCCTTGTGTTGCAGCGATCTGTCAAAGCAAGCAAAGGTTCAACGGTGGGTCAGACTACCGGGGGATTTTTTCACTGTGTTCCCTCTCAAATTACATGGTGGAAGAGAGGAATATAAGGAGAGGAAGGGGGTGATACCAGACAGCCGAGGCAAAAAGAGAGAGAGAAAGATTGATATATTCAGAGAGACAAGAGAGAGCGAGAGTGAGGATTTCTAAAAGTTCTATATTTATGAATCTCTGTGTGCATTTCTCGCTGCCAAACATGTGGACTTGTGAAACATCTTAAAGTAATTAGCCGACAATGCTAAATGGAGCATGGCACTGTAAAAAAGACTAATTGGTTCTGGTTATTCTGATACAGAGCCCACGAAGAGAGAAGTTGAGTGAGACAGAGGAGCAGAAAAGAGGCGGAGAGGGAAATAGAAATACCAGGTGGATGGAAGGTCAGTAGGGCAGTATCAACATCAAGGCAATATCTAGCTGTACAATTCTCCCTCTCTACCTCCATCGCATCTTTCTCACTCTCCACGGCTCTCTCATTCAACTCTCTCATCCTGTTACTCTCCATTGCCTTGTCCTCTTCACTGGATCTTACTCTCTTTCCCACTCCTCCTGTTTCAAACACACACACACACACACACATACAAGCTCCAGAGTCAGTTCAATCACCAACTGAAAATTACCGCAGGCACTGAGAAAGAAGAGAAAGGCATTGTGCAAGCGTGTGAGGGGGGGTGGGGTGGGGCGGGGGGGTTCGGAGAGAGGTAATGAGACAGAGAAAGAGAGCCGGGGAGGGCTTTGGCATTTGTGACGGACACAGAGGAGAGCAAATGAGAGATGAAGAAGGACAGAACAGGGGATTCCTTCGTCCAATGAAAGCTGGGGTTAAAAAGTCGAAGGCATCATAAGCGTCAAAAGCAGACTACTGAGGCCATTCTTCCAGCCGTCTATTCTGTCTTCCCTTTTCAAACACAAGGCTGTGGTGTTAGACTGAAAAATGGTTCATTTCTATACAGTAAAGACATTTCCCTTGTACGCTCTGAGCAATGGAAGGCTGCCACCAAGCAACATTTCTTACACTTCTAAAGGAAATCTGAATTTGACAAATCCTTTTAATCTTCATCCATGCAATTATGGGGTTTCAGATGCCTTGTTCCTATGTGCAGTAACGCTTGCCCTGTATTCATTTTAGCAAGACTAAGCCACCACCTCCACAACTGTAAACACCACTATGGAAATAATCACGGTTATAAAACAGCTTGCTCCCTGCAGTTTGGACTGACTGATGCAGCTTTAAAACATACAAATACACAGATATAACCACATTAGTTTGGCTTTAAAATTAACGTGCCAACCCAAAAGTTACCACTTGCATGTTGCCTAGCAACCAGCAACCACTGGCTTGTTTAGCTAGTATTCAAGGACTTTGCTGTGAGGAAAAAAATAACATTTAAATCTTATTTATTAAAAAGAATTTGTCTTTTACCAGAATAGTATCCAAGCTATGAGTCCTGCAAGGTTGTGCTTTACATTTGTTTTGAGCTGCTAAGAGACAAGGAGCTTACTTAGGTCCAATAACCAATAACATATTCATTCAATTTATACACAAAAAGGTGATTTCTTTTGTTATTAAGAAATCTAACATTTTTACCAAGGTGGTACAGCTCAGAGTGTGACAAACAGTAAACAATATGTAACCACAGCTTTAAAACTTCACCGGAGGGAAAATGCAGAGCAAACCATTTCCCACCTTACCTATCACTTCTCTCCATGTAACTTCTGACAAAGCCAAACTGCCATAAAAAATAATCTAGAGGGAAATAAAAGTGTGCCATGAAAACGAATGCATTTCTCTCTGCACTGTTACTCAGGGAAAATGAGTCAGGGTGGGGAAGTAGCACATTTAGTAGTTATAAACAACTCACATAGAGATCACAGAGATTACACAGACAAAACCAGAACAGCAAAGGGAAGAAATCACAGATTCCAACTAGGAAAAAAAAGAGGAGATGTAGAGAAACCAAAAAAACAAAGTGAGGAAAAATAACAAGATCTACCTCAGAAACAAGACAAGTGGATAGAAGCAGAAAAAACCAAAAGGAGGCAGATGAGAGGATAACTGACACTGAGGGAAGGAGATGCAAATGACACGAGGAGAGGGGAGAGCTAAAATGAATGAGGGGAATAATGCGAGAGGGAGGAAAGAGAAATGAATCGTGACGAACTGCGAGCGACGACTGCTTGCTGCTTGTTTATGTGTGTTTCCTCACTAAAATGAAATTACAGCTGTTTATCTCTCAAACCATTGCTGCACTTTCGGAATGTTTTTCCTGTGAAAAGTCAAGCCAAGTCCTGTTTATAACGGTATTTCAACCAGATTTTTAGCAAGAATGTTTTCTCAGTCAGACTCTAAATTTGCTAAGATGCCTCATATTAGCATATTGAACTCCTTATGCTGTTAAATAACGGAGCATCGGGACACTTAAAGCAGGGCCATGTTGCAACAAAGTATCCTTGTCATAATTATGCGAGGTATTGTCAAAGCCGCTCATTATCTGACTCAGGATATAATCACAAGCTCAGGAAAGACGCAGGTGGAGGAAGGGCAGTGGGCTTAACATAAATGGTGGTCTGCATCATTTGAAATCCAAATTAAATGAAGGTGTTCTGATTAGTGTGCAGAAGGCAGAGTGCTCTGTCTGCTTGGTAAAGTGTTTGACTATTTTAGCACTTACATAGTGGAGAAAAGATCGCCTGTGCGGCAGAGACCATACACTCAGATATCAGCTGCACTTCTTATCAATATACTATATTATTAGACATATTTTGACTTGCATGCCTAAAGAGATAAGTTATACAAGATATGACAGATGTAAAGTGTGTGGGAGGGTGATCATGGGAAAGGATGTGATATGTGATGATTGAAGGGGGAGCTGGTTCTGTGAGTGAGTTTGCTGTTTAGTTCCAATGTGGGCTCATGTGTCTGTGTTTGTCTTTGCAGTGCAGCTTAACTAAGAAGCCATCAGCTTCACCAATAGATTCAGACGCCGACATGATCTGCCTAATAATCAACTTTCTAAGCAGCAAAACTAATGAGAGTTAATGGAGATTATGTCTTTTACATGTGTGCAGCGTTTCATTCATCAACCTTAAATCACTCCTGCATCTTATAACTTTTCGTCACACTTTATTTTTCTTCAGGGTTTCTAGTAACACGACAGACTTATACGGCGCCGTAACGCATCCTTGCATACGAGCACAGAACCTTTCTGTTAATTAAAAAAAAACACTTCTATTGTCACCTACAACAAGCACCTCCCTTGATAAAAAAAGAGGGGGGGAAAGGAGAAATGAAGAGAGGTGAGAGAGTATATCCCTTGTGAGATTTGCAGACTGTTATTTTCACTGAGATTTGTTCTGTTGTGTTTCTCCAATAGGCTGTTGAGTGCTGTAGCAGGGGGATAGTCACGCTAGAGCTGCTTTGTATGAATAACATTTCATGTGCAATAATCTGTAGCTTTCTTGTCACAAAATTACACACAGAGTGACACTCACTCACACTCACACACACACATACACACAGATGAGGAATGGACTCAGCCATGGCTACAATCACACGTTCTGTATTTGTGTGTGTTTGCCCTCTCTCTCACGCACGCACACACACACACACACACACACGTATATAATTGTATATAAACACACCCTGGAGGTTGGGTAGAGTCTGAGTCAAAAGAGACAGACAGACAGCTGTAAATTGAAGAACATGTGGGTTCACCATAGGAACTGGTTGACCAAACCAAAACACATGCTTTAAGTAATAATCTGTGGCAATGCCTATAAATAAATGTCTGTTTTTCCAGTCTGTCTTTTTCCTCCTTTTTTTCCCTCCTTCATCCATATGAGACATTTGTTCAATCATAAATTGCACTAAAGTGACTGACACTCTAATTGAGTTAATAACTTTTGTCAGATAATATTCCTTTACCTTTCCTCCTCCGTTTCTGTCGCTCTGTGCTGTGAAATGCAGAGATGAACATTCATCCGCGCGTCTGTCAAACTTTATATTAAAGTAAGAGCTTATGACATTTTGATATAAATAAATCTCAGTTTAGAAACTCTGTAGTGCTGATTGATTATGCCGTGCCTGTACATTCACTTGTCGAATGTTCTTTTTTTTTTCAAATGGAAGAACTTCTTTAAATGGAGACAGGCAGTGATGAGAGACGAGAGCAGTCACAAAGTGAGACACAAACTCCAAGATTAAGAAAGCGAGACAGACAGAGAAGAGAGAGATTTGCTGTGAGCTGTGAGGTGTGGTGGTGACTTGAAGCAGATACAGTGAATATATTGGCAGTGTTACTAAAATAAAGGCAACCTCACCTCTATGTGCCAAACTTGTTTCACTGACTCTCTCTGAAATGCCTATGACTGTACAAGTTACCGTGTCTCTTTCTCTGTGACCTATATTGCTCATCCTGTTGCAAACAGTCCATGCACAGAGCTACTGTATGTGAGTTGTAATGTCATCTAATATTAATTAAGACTAAATTAGATAAAATAATATGGTAAAAACTTTTTACCATATTATTTTTTACTAAAAAGATTTATATATTTATTGGCCGGTGCTCTTAGTGCACGTAATACTGACTGACTGACTGATGAAGTTGCACCATTGGTCAGCTGACTGAATTTTGAAGTTTCCCCAGTGGTCATTGCTCATTCAAAATGATTTGACTGACTTAGATTCACCAACTCTTCAGACCCCTTTAGCAAATTCTCTTCAAAGAAGCACCTACAGATAAATCTAACTATGGTCAGTAGAGGAGAGTGGTCAGTGGCACCATGTCGCCCGCAGCTTGTAAATGGCTTGAAAGTGAAATGGCGTCTTAAGGGACCACATTTCACTAACTTTCTCACACTTATTACATTGTCCAACAAGAGAAACCGAAAAAACATGTAAATGATTTCAGCTGATGCAGAATCCCATGTTGCCATTCAGCCTTATTCTAGATTATGACCCTGTCTTGTTTCACATTTCCTCACATTTCTTCAGCTCGACAGCTCCACTGAATTTAAGTACTTTGCTGACCAAAAAGGTCTCAGGCATAAGTGAGACTGACATGAAATATGTCAACGTCAAGTCCTTAATTATAGTTTGAGAGTCAGTCATTTTTCAAGCTGTAAAGAGTTATTAGGTCACATCAAATTTTAGTCTCCTGAGCCCTCTGACAAATGTTGACAACTGCTTTCCACTTACTATGTAATAAAAGATGTAAAAATGAAAATGAATTACCATTTGCCCCATTCAATTAAAAACTTCCTCACAGTCATTTGAACCTAACCACCCATTCATCTGCATGAACAATGAGATTTCTCACATGCTGTTTACGTAATGTATTTGCACATTCTTTGAACAACAAATGAACAGGCCGTCAGAGTGTCCCTCCTTTTTCTCTGGAGTTTACAATAGGCACCAAGAATCAGTATCAGCCAGTAAAAAAATGAAAAATCATAACAGATAAATATAAATAAGTGTCACTGTAGAACTTAATTAAAAACACTTAAGAGCCCAGACAGTTCAATTGTACGTGTTGGTGTGTGTGTCTGCACATGTGCGTGTCAGTGCACAACAGTGATTTTCCTGTACTCCAATTAACAGTCATAGCTGGAAAAAGGTAATTACAAAGCTAAGTGGGAGACTTGAAGTCATGCTGAGACACATAACATTCACGTACAGCATTTGTGCAAACAAACACGCACACAAGGCCACTAACTCAAAATGATGCATGAACACAAGAGCTTGTCAACCCATCAACCTGTGTGAAGGATGAAAATATGGGCCCACATGTGACAATTAAGTGTCATCAGTATTTGGCATGATTAATAAAAAAAAAAGAACACACACACACACACACACACACACACACACACACACACACACACACACACACACTTTTAGAAGAGGAAGACTGATGTCTTATTCAGTATTGTAATTAAAGGAAGGCTTGTAAGAGAGGGAAGACTAAACAGATCCAGCAGGTAAAAAGATGAGAGACAGACAGTGAAAAATAGAACTACTGAAAGGACTAAAAAGAATTAAAAGGTGGCAGAGTTTAGTGTTATAAGTGAGGAAATGCAGTTAAGACTGCTGGAAAACATGCTTATCCCTTCTAATCTGTGAATATGAGTAAAGGTGTTGTGTTGCTGGAACATTTAATGAATTGTGAAATGCAGTCAAGTGGTTTTTAATTTCTAGCCTCGACTTGACACGCACATTTTGTTGGTTTGTCAGTAGACATCATCATAAAATCAGCTGAGACATGTCTACAGCAGAAACAACACACACACACACTCACACATTCACATGCCCAGTGATACTATCACAGTTCCAAAGTGCTTTACACCTTGTCAGAATCTACCTGATTAACAGGTTACTCAACTTGACTGTCATATCAGATCATACAGTTGATTCTGACCTACTTGTAACACCAGTTTTTTAACTCGTGTTAACAGAGATTGCAATTTTCTGGTCAACCGGTGCCACACGTGTAGGTGTTTATGAGTGTGTGTGTGTGTGTTTGTGCGGGCGTGAACACAGTACAGGAACAAACTCACATGGCAACAACACAAACTGCATCACCTCAGAGCAGGTGCACCTGTTCGAACTTGTCTGAGGTGAGACCAGTATGAGTGAAGTTCATCAGTGATCTATTGATAAATTCTGTTCACCTTGAAATTCAACTGAGAAACAGAAAGAGAAAGTCGTTGTACTTCCTTGTCTTTACAATGACCTTATTTCAGTCTAACATTTTAATTCTCTTCTGTCTATCCCTCTCAACATTAGAGGTGATGTCAATATTTCTAACTGCGGTGCTGACGACCGATGAGAGGATAAAGGCGTCCTGAATGTTCCCCACGAGCCACATAAACCCTCTCATCCACACATACGGAGCTATTTACATGGAACAGGTGGCGGGGCAGTGAAGACTGAAGAGTCTGACACACGCACGCACACACATGCCCGCAGTCTCATTATCTCTGCTTCAGTTAATTCGTGGTCGTAGATCAAACATTAGAAAATGATACACCTGACACTCCACCACATATCATAGAAGGAAAGAATGAAATGAAGACTGACTAACAGCTGTCTGGTAATTTACAGTTTCTGTCATCACCGTAGATTATACAAAACAAAAAGACGTGAGAGCCTGTCTGACGACCAGATACCGCATGATGTTACCATGCAGTGCAGATGCAGTTGTGAAAAAACAAGCCGGAAGACGCTGTCTCTCACAGCTGTTGGTTTATGACTTATAATTATTGTCATAACCATAACTGTCATTCAGAACCACATCGTCTCATTGGTGTGCATGTGCTCACCACACCATCAGAGAGTTCCTCTGCTTTGTGTTTTGTTTTGCTGCATTTATTCTTCATTTCCTGCCTCTCATGTGGTGAGTCATGATCTGTCTCTGTTCTGTCACTCCTGAAGAGGACTGAGCAGGCAAAATGGTTTATCATGGATGGATGCATGGAGAGATAAATGCATCTTAAAGGTAGTGTCTGGAGGTTTTTACTCAAAAATAAACGCTAGACTTATACAAATGAAATCCATCTTAATCATCACCTATTGGCTTCTAGTCCTGTGTGGTGGTGACTGTGTCTGCAAAGCCCCCTCCCCCCACCTGTATTTTGGTCTTTTGCTTTGTTTTGTTGTGCATGGGGACGTTTCTGGGTGGAGAGTCGTGTTTTAGCTTAGGTGAAGTTCCGTGCAGCAGAGTAGGAGGGCTGCCCCGGATGCTACAGTATCATGGATGTACGCTATCCGCCACCACTAACACCCGCTAGCTCGCCGCTAACTTCCCCTAGCGGTGGCGGAGGCTTCCGTTGTCGGTGATGGCCAGGCCCGCCGCTCCAGCGCTTCACTCGGACTGTATTTCCTTTTTTTTGAGGTCCTGACAGCTGCTGCTGCTGTCAGGGGCAGGAGGCTGCACAGTTGAGTCCGAGAGGAGGGACCCAACTTGAATGTTTTGACTCCAGACAGACAAAACTCCAGACTCTACCTTTAAAGCAAAAATATTCACGTTTTTTTTTTTTTTTTTACTTCACCTTTCCCCTCTTTCACCTTCTGCCTCTCGGTGTCCCTTTCATTTTAACGCCTTTAAAATCAATACAAATCTAACCAAATGTAAAAACAACCACGCCATGAATGCATATTTCAACAATGTCATTCCCCTCTTATTTACGCCACTCTGAAGCTGCTGCCGCCACAGGAATGACAACCCTTGTTGGGATTCTGTCGCATCAAGCCAGCAGATTTGAATGCTAAACCCATTAGCCAAGCATCACTCACAGTCAGAGCTGGTGATGATAAATAACCCAACCAGAGAAATCTGATTAGGAGAGACGGAGGCAGGGGATCTGAGGGAATGAGCAACAGCAATGTCGGCTTTATCGGGCCTCAGTAAGATTGGAAATCACACACCGAGAAAACATGAAATGTTCATCTGCAATGGCTTGTGTCGGCTGTTTTTCTTAAAACATGGGGTGGGACCCAAAATTGTGTCTTTGGTGCCTTGCAATTAAACGAAAGCTGAACTTTGCATGTGGGTTGCTAAGCTGCAACACGTCAAAGTCAGTGATCTGCACAACAAACATGGTGGTTAACAGGTGTATTTTAACCTGAGAGAAAGTAGGTGAGTGAGTGAGTTTTTGGGTGGCACAGTTGCCTTGAGGGTAAGGCTGTGGTTGAGTGAATCATTCACATGCACCTGGCTGTCACACCACGCACAGCCTCAAATACACTGTCAAACACTGGCTCTGTTTACCATTTTCATCTCGAACACACAGATCCTTCATTCTTTTTGTCACCCAGGGGAGCAAATTTGTTGTGGCAAATACAAAAAGAAGTATTCACATCACATTTGACCTTTGAATTATTCACTTATTTTCGTGCACCGGTGGTGAGACTGAATACTTAACAGTGCAGTTTTGACTGGCACTTAACATGATGCTATTTGTTATCATGCAACTAACTGTGTTCTCAGTCGTGCCTCCTTTGGGTCTTGGTAGCAGACAGTCACGCTTCACTGGATTTACAAGGACTGGCATCAGGTGTGTTTTGACTCAGGTACTGTCTAACTCTTGTCAGAGATGACAGGTTACCAAAAAACAAGCCACTTCTGACTTTATGTCATGTCTATTAGTCCACAAGAACCTCGACAGTGTGAGCAAACAAAACTAAATCAAACCAGACTAGATCATGGTGCATTTTAACATTGTTCTAATCTTAATGCTATATTCACATCATGAACATGAGATCCCTGCAATGGATCATACTGTCCATTCGGGCAGTGTAGTGGCATTCCAGCGTGAGGAATAACTTGCTAAATAACTTGTGAAATACATGTGTTTTGTGTTCTTGCCATGAGATGAGAGGATAAAAAACACCAGCATGATGAGGCTGTCTCCTGTTCAGACATAAACAGAAACGTAAAAAGGATCATGTTGTGATTTCACTGGAAGCATATCCTCTGACTATTTGGCATATAATTGCATTAAATTGCAATTAATTTGCATTCGCTTTGAGCTTTGGACCTGGAAACCTTAAAGTGATAACAAAACTCTAGCATGTCAATCAAACCAGCGGCAATACAATATCCACCACATAAAACCACAACCTGTCACATTTACACTACCAGGGAAAAAAAATATGAACATGCCCTTTAATATATGAGGAGTGTTATAAAGCAACAGAGCTGTGCCCACTTTGAGGCGATCATCTCATGATTGTTTTGTACTTTTATCTTTTTGCAACATATAAATGAGCTTTTTCACAAGCATAAAACAAATGCTATGTTCTTTTTATTGGTTTCTGTTGGCCACATTTCTGAACACTAGCACTCTAAAAAGGTCAGTGTGGACTCAGCATGCAACATCTCAATGAGACAATCGATTCAAACCCTGTAACCTGGTCACTCAGGTCAGGTGTATACATTTACAATCATTATAATAACCCTTAAGGTCAAAGTGAACTCAGTGACATAATTTATCTCGGTACAGCAATTAAATCCATGGCCAAGGCGACTCTGTGCAAATGAAGGTGTTGTAATCGTTTTAATATTGTAACTTAATTTCAAGGAAATATCTCTGTAATGAATGGCCCCTGGCTCAAAATGCTCTTTCTTCGTGTAATCTCAAATGGCAGAGCAGGGGTATTTTAATTTAGCAGGGAGTAGGACACACATCACAATACGTAATAACTTTGATTGCATATCATCATTAGCCTCCAGCCCAGGACAAACAAGCGCTCCGCAGCATCAAACCATCAGTCCTGGTTAATTATTAAGAGCAAATTCAATTTACCCTCACCAGTTCACTGACAAGCCCATATACCTCCTATACTGAACCACTTATAGGTTGCATAAGCACTCCCTGTGACAAACAATTACACAAACACACACACATGCAGACATACATCGATTGACCTTTCCTGCTGAGCGTTATTAATACATGCAGGTTGTATTAGGAAAGGTTAACGAGCAGTAAGGCCAGCATCGCTCACATAGAATACAAACAACAACAGTAAGAGCTTATAGCTAAGCAGGTGAGAGAGATGGTTACTAGACTGACTTTTAATACTTCTGAGAGATATTCATAACATGTTGCTACAATCAACGCACAGTGCACACACAGCAAAGAACATCTGAGTGACAACAGATGGTGCAGAGCAGACTATCTGTGTCATAATATTGTAATTTCAAAGTTCCACTTCATTTGCCTCCAGGTGGACACTGTGTGTTATTATCAAAGAGTAACTTTACACCAGGCTTTAGATAAGTCTTTCACCAACTTCTCTAGTTGAAAGCTTCAAGTCTGTTTCTTCTCTGTCCACACCCAGCATCACTGATGCCTGTGGCTGAGTGTGGTCAGGTCATGTGCTTTGTTGCCCCTGTAACCACACCCAACACTGATGTAATGGGTTCATGGAGTGCAACTGGAGGTTGGCAGAAAAGAAGATTTCCAAGGGGTGTTGAGTTACTCTTTGAAATACCGCAAAAGCATTAGGATTGATAGCTTTGGTACCACAGTACACATTGTGTTTCTTATAAACAGTCAGCTTCTTAGTTGACTAAACTTCATCAAACCTTGATCATAGAGTTGGAAGATCAAACAGTGTTTATGAATATTTTTTTATTTTGTTTTGGACCAAGTCTGCCTGAACAATAAAATATTAGAATAGATGAACATGAGGAAAATGACCATTGACCTAGTTTTTGCCTGGATTGCTATTAGGATTAGTTGAGCTGGAGAAAGAACCTGGAGCCTCATAACTTCAGCCAAAATGAGAACAATATGCCCGACATTAACTCCTTGAAAATGAGATGCTAATCACAATCATTGTATAAAACCTAGCGGCTTCTTTAATGTTTAAAAGATGGTCCGCTCAGAACTTACATGCAGAGCTAACCACTACAGCGTGTGTCATCGAGGAAAATACAGCGCAGAGGAGAACCATGTGTGGTTGCACAGAACATATACAATTTATATATATATCACAAATCATCTGTAGCTGCTCTCTGTCTTTCTTGCATGTCCAGAAAACTGTCCAGTCACTCAGTACCTGAAATATATATCTTCCTCCTCCCCACATCAAAGAGCTGCGAGGCATAGATCAAAGCTTTAATAGCCTTGGAAACTGCTTAAAAACATGTGGAATCACAGAAATAAATGTAAGCACAAATGACTTGGAACACCTCCCTCCATCTCCCTCTCTCTCTCTCTCTCTCCCTCTCTCTCTCTCTCTCCCTGTAACTGGGTCAGTGTGATGATGGTGTCAGTGTCTGGACTCAGCAGCAGCATATTTGCATCAGTCATCCCAACTAGACCGTGAAGAGAAGGATTTCCCTGCTCAGCTGTGCCAGTGAGTCAGTGAAATATACCCTCATAAAACCCTGAAAAGAGGCCTGAGGATAACTTGGATCCATTTAATGGGCTGAACTCTACTTTGCACTTTGCTTTTGGCAATGCAGATACACTGTAAGCGGAAAGTAACATCGCATGAGACCAATACGTCGAGTTATGAAGGCTAAAAGACACGTAGACATCGTTCTTGTCGTATTTCACAGACGCGTTTTGTTTTCTGTTTTGTTTTTGAAAGATGGGATCTTGACGTTAAAGCATATTCTGCAGTGGTCACATTACTTGAACTGCGCTGGTCTCCAGTGCATTTACAAATTTTCATAGCATGAAATGAAGAGCAGCAGGAAAAACATTCAGGGCTGTGAACGGCATCAACATTTGTGATGGAATGCACTTAATTCTGCTGAGACACCAAGAAAGCCCTCTGGTGCGCTTTAAGGTTGAATAAAAAAAAACTCGGCGGTGCAGCCAGAGCTACGCAACCAAATAAAACTTCTAATTAGGCCTTCTCATCCAAATTTAGAAGACTGTGGTAAACATTTCCATGGTATAAGCAGCCTCGGGACATCCCTAAACTTGAAATTTGGCTGCGATGGCAACTTTGGGGCTTAATTAATTAAACAGTAAGGCTTGTCGGGTCATCAAAATAGCATGAGATACTATTACAAAATTGTGATGAGGCTGAAAGGTGCTTAATTAAAGTCACAGTGAGAGCTGAGCATAATTCACATCATGCATATTCAGTTACAGACAGCAATCCTGGCTTCTTGTCTCACCTTTCTGTCAATGAGGTCAAACAACATCTTGAATAAAACACAAGTCTGCTCATTCCTCTCAAACTTGATTTGATTACTCACGCTTTAAACTGCACAAGCCCTTCCTTTTCACTTGTGCTCACCATTTAAGTTATTACTGCTTCTTTGGAAGGCAGGAGGGGAAAAAAAACCCGAGATAAGGAATGGTTACAAGGCAGAGATCATTTACTCTGACTCATCACCTCACTAACACTCCACTCACCCTCCTCTTTTTTCACTCCAACCTCTCTCCCTCTCTCTCTCCCTCTGAAGTCTTTGTTCATAACTGACCCAAGTCTGAAATGGATGTGTTTTCTATATTTACTTTATATATTTACTTAGGTCAGCTGAGTGCCAGCTGTGGCCTTGATCCTGGGTAAACTTTCAACTAGACGAGACCCCTGTTGCCACTTTCAACTCTTGGCCCAATTCTCCTTGCTGCTGCAAAAGTGCTTTGTTGATGAGGGTTCACTGGTGTGTCAGAAGTTTTCCCTCACCTCCTCATGCTGTTTGAGTGATGGGGAGAAATGTTGTGGTGTGTATGAAAGATGTCCACATAGATGTCCACATACCTCTGGATGGATGAGATTAAATTGAAATGGCCTTTCCCTAAACGCACACAAAGGCATGAATGCACACACAGACACACAAAGAGAGGGTGTGATTGTGACACAGAAATGCAATAATACCACACTTATTCTCCCATTATCAGACTAGGCAGTCACTCAAATCCTCAGACTCAACTTGGTGTTCAGAACAAACTGAGAAATACACAGTAGGAACTGCAGTGGTGTCTCTCTCTCTCTCTCTCTCTCTCTCTCTCTCTCTCTCTCTCTCTCTCTCTCTCTCTCTCTCTCTCTCTCTCTCACACACACACACAAACACATTTGATCAGTGGTACCACTAGCTGTGCAAAAAGGACAGTTCTTCTGCCAAGGCAGCATGCTGTTGGCGAACGCTGCAGAGAGGCAGAGAGGGGCTGTCATGGAGTCTTCTGCTCACTTAGCACTTCACACACAGTCTGTCATACTCTCTGTGTTACTCACTCAGCAAAAGCATGAAGTGTGCGTGAGTGTTTCGTATGACGGTCCAAAAAACACACACACTAGGACAACCTGGAAACAAAGTAAAATATATTTTGTTGAAAAATTGATTCTATGTCTTTAAGATTAGTCGGTTCAGGCCTGGTGTTTTTGGACGAGTTCAGACTGAAGCCAAAGAGGCTGAGAGTCGCCATAAGAGGACACTTACTGTAACAGATGACTGACCCCCGCAGGTAACACAACGTTTCAGCTGCAGGTACTTCACTCTGGCTTGCAAAATCGGTGAAATGTTAGCGTTAATCTCGAAGGGGCCATTAATACAGTGTGAACACTTTAACTTATCTGTAGCACAGGGGGAAGCATAGTGTTAAAAAGAAAAAAAAGATGTCCATATGGAAACACACACAGCAAACACAGGCACACAAATATGCTCATACATCCTTCACTTCCTTCCTCCCCTGCTTCCATGTTGATTGTGCTGACACAAATACACCCCTCACCCACTGTCACCCTCACATATGCACACACACATCAAACATCACTTCTCCTGGCATGCACACAAAGAGACACAAATACTCCCTCGCTCCCTCCCTTCTCTCTTTGGCACATGCAAACACACACACACACACACACACACACACTACTTTCCATCTGAGAGCAACACCTAATTTTGCCTATAACTAGAGTCGACTCCTGAGAGGTGTTAGCATGGTGGCTGCATTACAACTGACATCATGCGCTGTGTGTGTGCAATGATGTCAGAGGGATTTCAGGGAAAGAGAGACTATGTAATTATGCAAATTGGGTTGCACTCAACACAGCTAAACTTTTGTCCAACAGTGATGCATCTCTCTTTTTCTTCCATGCACACACATACAACCACACACCACAAAAGCCCCTACCCATTTCTAAGCATGTATGAGTGCCAGCCGTCAAGGGCAAACACACACACATCCACACATCCACACATCCACACACACAATACCCGGTGTGACACCAGTTTCACTGCCGGCACTGTGATAGCACCTCACACTGCTCAGCTCCGCTCTGCCAAAGCCTCTCGCAGGCTTGAGGTGGGTGATGACAGTGTGTGTTTGTTATTGCAGCTACTATTAATGCGCTGTTAATTCTTTAAACACTATTCATATCTTTAATCAGATCGCGCCAAACGTGCAATCCTGCTTGTGAATGAACACAGCGGGCTCTGACTGAGATTGCCGTCCCCTTGTGTTACATCTGTATAAACTGTAGTTGTAGAATCCCAGAAAAGCGTCAACAAAGATCAAACTGTGAAGTCATTATCTCATTATCATTTGTTTTGCCATTTATTATACACTATATCAGATAGAGATACTGAAGTAATTTGAAAATTGATGATTGGAGCCCTGATATACAAGGCAGGAGGGTCTTGTGTCATAGTTTATGAAAACAAAGAAAAACACTCTAATTAAAGTTGATAATTGTTGTTGTTTATACATGTTATAAATATGACATCATTCTCACACATATACAGTGAAAAGTGACTGAAAACACAAATCCCCCTGAGGGCAGCTTACACTGGAGATTAAGTGCTTATGGGTTTTCATGGAAATGTGCGCGCTGAGAAGTCGAAATATTTCGCAGAAATTAGTCGCTGCTCCAAATATCAGGCGTCGCTCTGTCTGCTGTCCTGTTCAATTAACATAGAACACACACACACACACACACACACACACACACATCATGAGCTGGCTTATTCTGATAATTAAGATGGAGCTCTGTCACTCTCTGCCTCCAGCACAGTGTCAGACAGGTGTCCACACACACTTACATACATTACACCATACTGTGTGTATACTATGACATGAGAAACCAGTGCTCCCTATCTTTATCATCATCATCACACCAACAAGCCACTGCAGCATATGCATTCAAATGTGTTTTTGTTAGTGTTCATGTCTGTGTGCAGGCTTGGTTTCATGTCCCTACATACAGTATAATTGGTCTTCAATGTCCTTACATTGACTTGTTAAGTGAATAAGTTCTGCTTCCATGTCTTTCCATATTCCATGTTGTAAACTGTTTTCTTGTCTGTACACAATATCTATTGCACGTCTGCCTGGATAAGGGATCCCTCTGTTGCTCAACCCGAGGTTTCTCCTTTTTCCTTTTTAAGGGTTTTCCTGGGAGTTTTCCTCAGTGGACGTGAGGGTCTAAGGGCAGAGGATGTTGTTATGATGCTGTGTAAGGCCCTTTGAGACAAACTGTTTGTAAAAATGGGCTATACAAATAAACTTGCCTTGATGACTCTGCAGGTGTAAGAGATGGTAAATAAATAGCTGAATAATAAGGGTTAAAATAGTTGCAAGGTTGACAGAACAAAAGCTTGATTGATCCTGATTGAAACACAGATGCAAAACTAAATCTCACTGCACACAGCCACATATTAGTTGACATATGTTCATACATACAATTCTCTCTATTACATTACCTCCCTGATCAAATTAAGTCATTAAAAAACAGCTTTAGCTCCATACGTTGCTCTCAAGTCAAAGTTGAATAAAGGGTAAATGCATATGGAAAACTATACATAAAAAGCTGCTTGCTTCCCAGCTGTGATTAATGAAGTGAGAGTCTCAGTCAACCCCTCTGACCTGCACCAAGGCCATATAGGACTGGAGCTATAGAGCCCCAAGGCAGTGTGCGTGTGTGTGTGTGTGTGTGTGTGTGTGTGTGTGTGTGTGTGTGTGTGTGTGTGTGTGTGTGTGTGTGTGTGTGTGTGTGTGTGTCAATGGGTGAATGAGAGAAAGAGGTGTGTCTGTGCATGTTTTTTACATGGTCTGTTTTCATGTGTTAATGCATATGCATACTTTCATACATGTGCACGCGTGTGTGTGTGTGTGTGTGTCTGTCTGTGTATGCACTCGAAGCAACATACCCCGAGGCTGTGACAGACGGACTCTAAACCACGTTACCCACACACCCCACTGCCTCGCTTAATAGTGCATGAGATAAGAACATTTGGACTTCAAAATGCCCCACAACCCCTCCTCCATGGGAAATTGAGTTTTATGGCTCCCCAGCTTGAGACAATGGCTCCACTAGTTGGGAAGAAATTCCGAGTCAGTGATTTGGAGATGTCCTGGAAGGGTTGCCATGGAAACCTAGTATAAACACAGACACACTTAGAAGTAATGTATATTGGTGAAACTGAACTGTACATCCATGTGTGTACGCACACGGAGGCGAGTGTGTACCGCACACCGCACACATGCGTCAAACACAGACATGTAAATATGCTGAAACATGAACTGGCACAGATGCATGGACAGATACATCACACACGTGGACATGAACACATGGACACCAAGGACCAAAACATGTGTTAACGCTACTTAACACTGGAGAAGATGTCTACATGTTGAACAGTAAGAAGATTTTATTCCAGACAGTTTTGAAATAACAACAGGACAGTTTCTTGCGTACAGAGCCAGGTCAGTGTCAGCAAGCTGCGCAAATTATGTGTTTAAAATTACAATGTGCTATAGACTACATAACAATTAAAGTACCCTTCCCAACTCTGGAATCCCGATTTAATCTGGCTGTGGCATCACTGGTGCCGTTAAACAAGTGTGGTAGCCCAAGGAATGGACAGAGTAATCCAAAACTCACTGAAAAAGTAATAAATCATCATCTTCCCAACGCTAATCAGAGGTAATCTGAGGAGTGAAACCTTCTACAGCAGCAAACTCTCACAGAGATCAGATGAACACGTCACTCTGAGAGACAGTGACTCAGTCAGGCAGAGACAGAGGCAGTACAGAGCTTCAGAGAGAAGGGCTGATTAACAAACCATTAACAACATGGGAAACTACAGTAGCTCAAGGAAGGCATTTAAAAAAAATCCATCACTGATAAGAAGACATTTGAGCACACAAATGTTCAAATGCAGTAATCCAGACAGAGAGAGGTGGAGAGTGGGAGGAGGAGGCAGACAAAGAGATACTGCCAGAAACATGCAGAGGGAGAGAAATAGAAACAGACAGGCAGGCAGCCAGAGATCAAGAGAAATAGTGAGGAAGAGAGAAAAAGACAGACAGGCATCCCAGCTGTGACAGGCAGACTGCATTGGCGAAAGGAAACTTAAAGTGCAAATACTGAAAGACAACAATGCATACCAGCATGAAACAGAGAGAGAGAGAGAGAAATACAGAGAGAGTCAGGAGGGAAGAAAGTCAAAGGGTGACTAGAGGGGAGAGAAAAATAGAAAAAAGTGACAGAGAAGGTAACGCAAGTATGAGTCAGAGCTTGAGATGATGAGAGAGACATACACACATAGTGATGGAGAGTGCACAACTCAGCAGGGAATCTTACATGCTTGTCTGAGGGCACAGTCCAAGAGGGGAAAAAAACTTCACATGACAAGGACAACTTGTCTTTCCACCACACTCTCTTTAGCTCAGGCTCTGGGACTGTGAAACAGGCTGTAAACCAGCCTGCCAGCCAACCAGATTACCAGCCATGCACGCTGTAAAAGATGACTGCAGCAAACTATCAACTCTGTTGGATTAATAAAAGTTTTTACAAGGGCGTTGCAAAGGGACTGCTCTAACTTCCACTGAGATGGTATGTCCCAGAATGCACTCGGTTTTTGAAAAAGTAATGATGCCACTTAGTGTGGTATTGTCATCAAATGCAATGTTTTACGCTTTCACAAGGTCTGACAGAGTATTTTTGGAGGATTTGGAACTCCTGGGACAGATGAATCAGCACAAAGTGACAGCATATTATCAGTCTAGCAGACTAAGATACTGACTTCCTTTGAGACAAGAATAATACAGACCCTTGTCTGAAAGTCTGGAGTTACCCTTTCAAGTGAATGCAAATTGGTACCTGAAGTTTTGAGGAGTAGTGTTAACATTTGTGGCTGGTACCATCGCTGTCGATGTCAAATTTGCATTTCTGTCTAGCATCATTTCTGTCAGTGTGGAGCCGAGTGAACTGGCGGTGAACTGAAGAGGAGGCTGGCTCAGTGCTCTCACTGTCTATTGTGGCACAGCAGCATCTCACTGTGCGTCTGTGCGATAGAGAAAATCAGACGGAAAAATTAAGTCAGAGAAAGAGATAAAGAGGCGTAGAGGAAGGGAAGGCAGAGGGTGGAGAAAGACAGAATTAATTAGAAAAATGGGGGGAGAAAGAGGGTGTTGGAGAGAAAGAGCAAAACACACAGTGAATATCTGTGGGTCTGAGTGGCCACAGTTCACTGTGTCAGCAGCTCTCATTACCACACACAGCTGAGGACATCAGAGAGCTTAGCAAGTAGCTGCAAAAGCGGCCTCTGTCTATCTGCATACAAACATCAGCCGCGCATACACACAAACACAAGCAGCAGGGAAAAGAGACGCTCACAGCTGAACCCAGAATCACTGATGCACATTAAACACTTGCACGCTCACACATATGTGCACAGTCGAGGATGGAAGTGGATTATCTACCCAAACCAACTGAAAAGTAGCCTGACTGGTGCACAGGGATTAACTTTGTATGCACAAGAATATTCAAATGAATGTGAATTTAATTTTAGCCAGAATGAGGCCAGTCGGGTTCCTCCAGGCTGAGGTGGTGATGTGAAGGTAGGCAATTTGGAATAAAAGTAAATGAGTCACATTAATGGACAATTAAGTTGCATGTGAACATTCTTAATTCCCTCTAGGCCAATTAAGGTGTTTACATTGGGCCACTTTAATTTGGAAAGAGAGCAAATTAGTCCTGTTAGCAAGATATTAGCCTGAAAGTAACATATTTCTGGTAGGGCAGTTACACTAGACAGACAGAGATGGTTCCATGTGGAGAGTCTATTTACAAACACATGAATTCATTTGATTAATTATAATTCACTTAGATTAGTTATAATTTCCTATAACATGTATTAAGGGTTCAGCTTTTGGCAGGTAAACTTACCATTTTCTGGTTTCCAAGAGCAAGGACAACATGCCGACAGATTACAGGGTCATGTGTAAGTCTAGCCTCTGAAAGCTAACACTGGCTGTCAGTCAAAGAGTGCATGCTAACAGGCCTATGCATAATTGAAAGCATGACTCATGCTTACTCAGCTCATTTCTCAGCCGAAGATGAAGTCTTGACCTTGTCTGAAAATAAATGTGTGTCCACTGTGGTTCAGTACTGTAGATGGTTAGTCTTAATAAGAGCAGTGGCTTAATGTTGAGGTGTTGTGAACATTGCTACAGGGTGTACGCCGAACAGGCTGGGTGTGCGTGTGTGTATGTGTGTGTGCGCGTGTCGTGTGTGATAATTTCAGTGCCTATGATTGTCAGCAATTCACCCACACATCCAGTACACACAATCTGAGGCACAATCTAATTTTATTCAGCAAGGACATTTACAAGTACCATGAATTTGACCTTGTGATCTGGCGCTGGCAACACTGCATAGTACAGAATCGCTAACGGCTGACGCATAGTAATTAGATGCATAATAATAAGAGCAGGGCATGACTTGGCCTTATTCAGCCACATTTCCACCAGAGATTACACATTGACCTCATATGAAAAGACCTGAAAAGAAATATGTCAGCTTTTATTCTTCACTGGATCTTTTATATTGTCTGTAAAAGCCTTAGCTTTAAGTTGCAGTCTGGATTTTTATTGACCTCACACAAACTCACGTCAGCGGGGATTACAGAAGGTGAAAATAACAATGTAGTTAGCTTCCCACATGCTAAAAATATACATATTTATTTAAATACGTGTGCCTATTATTTTGAAAGGCTTTCATAATAAATGCAAGCCCCTGCTTTCACTGCTGTGTGCGGTGCCATGTTTTATAAGAAATTGGGCTTGTATCCAGCAAAGAGGCTGTATTTTACATGGAGCTGCTACATTATTGAGAGTGGGGCATTTACTTGGGTTTATTCATCCCATTTCCAGGCACTCAGATTATGCCTCGCACTGGACTGGAAAATTGTGTCAGTGCAGATACTCTTACAGGAAGCCTCTCATACTCTGAGGCATAATCTGCCTCCAGGAAAACCTAACTTTTTTTTTTTTTTTTACATTATAAGGCTATAAATGGTATACACATACACAAAGATTCCCAGACATGAATGATCTGTGATGTTGATAGTAAATGTTAGGCAACCACTGATAAATTTTGGATCATCACAGTTACAGTAGCTGTCACACACCCCCACAGGATGACATCTCACGTGGTGTCAGCAGCAGTGTGTGTATGTGTCATATATGAAACATCTGTTTAGATAAATGGGGACACAGGGAATAGATTGATGCAAATGGACATAGAAGATATTATTACATAAACCAACACATCCACAACCTGGTACAGTATACTGTATACATATATATATATCCAAATATGTAAGCCTTTTATTAAAATAGAGAAAGACTAGAAACCACAAAAGCCCAATGAAGACAGAGGTTACGGTCATATCCCAACAAATACTAGTCCTCTCTACCCATGTTTTTCGGTATCATCGGTATCACTGAATATTGACGTGTGATCTGATATGGCAAAGAGCCAAAGGAAACAGAAATCTTTATCCTACACTGTAATCTTTATTGTATTGTATGCATGCACACACTAGGCAAGAAGGGGGGCGTGTTCTACCCACAAAGGCAGAGACTGAGGTAGTTTAAAGTCTGGTATCTCAGCTACTGTTACAGGATATAATCTGATTTATCACACCACATCCAGCTAAGCTCAAAGAGATCTCCATCAAAACAGATCTGATTCAGCACTAGTCAACCATAGCACACAGTCCTGACAAGGGGCTACACAGCAAAGAGAAGATATGACACAAGATAGTATTTTTTGGATTATCCTGCATGCACTGTAGCAAGCATATATGGCACACAACATCACACAAACACAGATAAATAAAGATATTATTTTAGGTACGTAGGTTTATTACTGATATGTCACCCAACTCTAATCTGACAGGTATATCTGAATAGGATTACAGATCATCCCAGTGTTTACTGTGGATTAGTATTATACTAGCAGGACACCTGTATTGTATTTATTTTTACATCATAGATTTCCAAAATAGACGTGCTTTTAGAAGAAAAGGGAATTCACTATGCATCATATCATTAAAGACCAAAAGTGTACGATTGTGTTGTATCATCTAAAAAAAAGGTGAAAGGGAAAACTCATAAGTGACACTTCCAGGGCAGAAGGATTGGAGTCTTGTGCTCATTTATCACACTCCCTCATGATTTTATATCACGGTAGCTTCATAGACATTTTCTTGTGCTTTCATCTCTTTATGAAATATCTGTTGTTTTGCTGTGATCTTTTTTTGTTGTTTTGCAAAGTAAATATTTTTAAGTAATTACTGTCAAAACATTACAAGTTTTCAAGGAATCAGAAGACGCCTGTTTCAAACAAAACAGCATGGTTTAATGCTCCTTTCAGCTTTCCCACTACGGGCTGGCAGAGGGTTTACTTAAAGGGCTGTGACTGACAGTTAAGACAGGTTAATATCTAATGTAGAGAAATGTTATGTCTCTAGCTGATGATGATGATAAGGAGATGTGTTTGCTTATAAATAGAGGAGCCTCCTAACTGGCAAGAGTTAGAAGGAAAACTTTGTTATGTGTTTAGCCTAAAAGTGTGGTTGCTTTCCTAGCTGTCTCTCTCCCTCTCTCTGGAAGGTTTGATGTACAAAAATGTTCAAACGTGTTTGTCCATGGTACAAAAGATCAGATGGATGAATGTGTATGGAGAGGAGCAGTTGCACAGCCGGGTCATGTACTCCCATATAAGACTGAGCACCCAGCACAGAGGACAGTCTGACCATTCACTTAGTGTGGGCTGAAGGCTGGCTTCTCTTCACTCATTGTGCTCTGGCTCTGGCCACGGCTCAATTCTGCTTGAGACAGATGTGATTTCAATTAGCCTGCACAACCCGATGCATGACTTTGTGTTCTCTCCTTCACTCAGGCATAACATGAACCTTTCTCACACTTAACTGGATCAGCGCTCCACTCACTGGGTCATTGCTCCTTCCTTTTGATTATCAAACAGGTAAACATGGCAGATGCTCGGGAGAGAGAATACTACAGATTATACATTGATGATACATGATACATTACGGGCTAAAGCCACATAAACAGGCACTGCAGTTCCAATTTTCAATGACTGATCTTGTTTCTTAGATGAGTTCAAACGGATGCTTTTAGACCTGTTAAACCAAAGCTGTTATGGGCCATTTGCCAACATATTATCAGAATTTGGCTAAATAATTTTATGAAATCTTATACAGAGAATACAGAGAATTCAGAAGTCACTGATGTAAAGTGATACCAGGAGGCTGTGTGGAAGAAAATCTGGTTGGATTGCTTTCTGCCAATATAAACAGTCAGAGTATGTAGATATATAAAAAATGTATAAACATGTCAGTTTACACTTCTCTCAACAGTGTACGGTAAATACATTCAAGATTACTAGTTTGGGCAAATATAGTAGTTATGGGTGATCTTCTAAAGAGAAGAGTACCCCGTATAGAATCTATAAACTGTCATTAAGGGGTTTAGTATAATTCTGGTGTGGCTGTGAGTGAATGGACATGTCCTGGAAGTGTAATGAAAAAACAAAAAATGTGCATTTGATAGAAGCTGTCACTAAAATGATTTACTGCATCTTTATCAACAATATTATAACACAGTCAGTCACAGTGATTAAAGTGATACTGTGTCTTCAATATGCATTCTCTAATGACATGTGTGTATGTGTGTCTATAAAATCACTGCTCACACTCATAATCTCCTAACTGCCAGACGATAACAGATTTGTCTGTGATAAAATCCCAGTCTTTACACGTGTGTGTGTGTCTGTCTGTCTACCGGGCAAGCCTGTCTTCATACGTGTGTGTCTGTATCTGTGTGTTCCCGTGTGGGCCTTCCTGATGCATGCCTGTCCTCGGGTGTGTCTGTGTGAGCAGCAGATTTAGCTTTGATAAAACCCCCAGTCTTTAGAGGGATTATCAGTCCATCCCCAGACAGCAACATGCTGTGCATTTATGGAGGTAATAAGTTGACCTGTAATAGACAGAAAGCCAACTGGCTAAAGCTGTTATTGGAAATTGTGTCCCTATATCTATACCTGGGAGAGGCCTGGGGGGAGGAGGAGCAGAAAGCAATATCTTCAGGGGCAGTTAAGACCTGCTGCGCAACACACCATGTGATCTCTCATCCAGTGAATTTTGATTTGGTGCTTACAGTTATGTGTTTTCTGATTGATTTGTCATGCTATTGTCTGCAGTTTGGTTTTGACTTTACTAGTATCCCAGAAGGTGTAACGTGCGGCAAGCAGAAAATCACAAGGACACAGTCTAACACAAAACAAGACATTAACATTTCAACCCAAACGTAAACCAGCTAAATAGCAACATCGCAGAGTCCTATTTTTTTTTTTTTTTAAACATTATCTTCCAGCGATATCTCATTGCGTGATTTGGATATTTCAAACTAGGCCAAAATCTCTGAAAAGGTCATACTGTATGATTGTGAATGCAGGCTGACTGGTTTTCGGGTCAAAGCAGTAAAAAAAAGAAAAGAAAAAAACAGTGTAGTAATTATTTGCCAAAGCAAACCTTGTGTTGTTCCTGAGCTCATTGGTTTGAATGCAGCCTATCTGGGAAAAGCCTCATAGTTATCCATCACATTGGCTATAAAGAATGAGGAAGCTCTGGATTTGTGTGTGTTTTCATGAACTCAGTCACAGTCAGGAATAAAATGACTACTCCACTGCGCAGGGTGAGAGAATTACTAGAGACAGATATAAAGAGCTATAAAGCTTTCTATCTGTCTTATTCCTGTCCTTTTCATCTCTCTTTCTTGCTCTTCTCCCCTTTTCTTCTCAATCTGTTTCGCTGGATCTCTGGCCTTGCTTTCTCTCTTCTCTCTCCTACCCATCATTTACCCCCATGTCTCTTCCCCTTGCTTCATCTCCCTATGTTCCCCCTCTATCTCTCCCTCCCCTCCTTCAAACGCTTTGCCTCATGCGCAGTCATAAAGAAATAATTTATTCCTGTCCCCAAGTACGGGTATGTATTAGCATGCCAGCAGAGCACGTTAACTTATCTTGCGGCTACAGGCGCGGAGTGGTAAAACTAAGCTCTGATAGTTTGCAACAGGATGACCACAGAATGCCTGTAGCTTGGAGAATTAGGATTGTCGTCATAATTAGTAATGGTGGGCCTAATGTTTTACTGCACTGTATTTTGCGTATACTGTACCCACAGTGTAGTGTCCTGTATGACTCATTGATACGCACAACGGGAGCATCAACTCAATTTCAGCTGGGAGGGGAAATTAAAACAAAAATTATTGCAGCTGCTTTTTCCACTACTTACTCATCTTCATCAATTTAATCTCTCTCTCTTTATTCTGTCAAGGCGCACAGCACATAACATGTAGGAAATCAGTTTGAGCAGCCACTCCTCTTTGAAGATCCAGCTCAACATTCATTTGTCCATCTGTCAGTACTTGTATCAGTGCGTCAAACATTATATTTTAGAGTGCAAAAATAGTACAAATTCAGTGAAGCAGTGTGTAAACTTACACCGTAGTGGGTCAGCTGTGTTTCGCGTGTTAACTATCAAAGGCTGCACCAAAACAGATTCGACTTTAACTGGTCTAAAGTGCACACATAATACATGTATTGCAGTGATTTCGATGAAGGACTACAAGCTGCAGTGCCCACGAGCTACATGCAATGAGTGGTAAAACTAAATCTGATAGCTTTCCTGAGGCTGACCACAGCATGTCTGAGAGAATTAGGCTTATACTAGTGATTAGTTATTCTAGGCCTAATGTTTTGCTCTAGTCTAAAGCACTTTGCATAACATCAGTCCAGCTCATAAACACGTTGTACATAACAGTACCAAAACTGGCCTTGAAAAATAATAATGCACTTTTTAAACACACAGATGTATCGGTAGAATCTGTGCCTAAGGTTCGACCACTCTTCTTCAAAATGGCAACATGTTTTGTGGTTCCCATCACCAGAAGCAGAATGAAGTACTTTATATTAGTGTAATAGCAAAAACAGATGGATGTAAGATTATGGTGACACAGATTTAGTTGCACATATGCTGCAGAGAGAAAGAGATGGTGTGAAACCATTGCCCGTTTTAATGAGCATTCCAGCTTAGAGGGATATTGAGACTTCAGAGCTGGAAGATGCCACAGATTGCTGTGCTAATGTTGCCCCCCTGTAACTCAGTGGATTAGGTTTAGAAGCTCAACTCCCACTGGGACATCCATACAGAAAAAAAGTATGCTCGCATATAATGTCCACCAAAAGGCGAATGTTATGAATACTGTACTGTACTTGATAATAGCGTGACAGATAAGCAATGTAATTAAGCTACACACAGTGGAGCATACTGCATTGTAGCAGTACCCATGCCTGCGCGATGCCTATTAAGAGCTCAGTGCTGGGCCTGTCACAATGATTAGTTATGCTAAACCGGATGATTCTGTTTTACTCACAAGTTCATTAATTGGGAACTGGATTGAAGCCGCACACTTATATCAGTATCATAGGTGCACAGTGGGTGAAGAGCTTCATATGCAGAGCTACAAATCGACTTAACACTTGAAATGAAAGGGAGAAAGTTGGGAACTATTACTCTTATATAAGGCTCCATGCTTGTAATTGAAATACATAAACTGCTAACATAGCAGACATCATTCACCCCTATACTGTACAAGTGCATATACAACAGTGAGCTGCTGCTGCAGCAGATAATAAGGGAGGGATCCCAGTGTGTCACTGCATGCACGCTCTCTCCACATTTTGATATCTGAGCATCCCCCATTTCTCTCTCTATCTCTTTCTCCCCCTTGCATCCTCTATCCCGGCTTATCGTAGATGCATGACTCATCAGCACCCATACGCTCCCACTGACCTATATCTGTCCCACCTGTGTGTCACAGTGTTGACTGACCCACATTCTCACTGATCCCAGTGATTTCCAGGCTGTGACCTGAGTCTGTTCCACACGAGCAGGAGGTGGCAGGTCAATGTTTTATTTTTTCCCCTCAGTGCTAAATCGCTGGCATTAACAAGTACTGGTAAATTGTTGTTAAATGAGCATAGACTGATTAGATATTCAGTCGAATTACGATAATCACCCAGGTGATCTTTTATGTAGTTTATTTTCTATAATTGTAATCATTTATATAAACTCCTCAGATCGCTCTGTGCGTATGCTGACAATAATAAACAAGCTTTTTTTTTTCTGTGAGGAGACTTGAGGGATTAACATCACAACAGCTGAGAGCAGCCGTCTCTGCATCCCTGCCTCTCTCTGCAGCAGAGCACAGCATGGTGAAAATGTGATGCTGCGGGACCATGTGGGCTGCCATGCACAAAAGAGGCTGGAGGTGGAGCTTGGATGCTGACAAGTACTACTGCATGCTCTCATTGGCTCCCAATGACATCATTGATAAGGGGCTGCAAAGAGAGTGAAAGGAGTGAGTCTACCTTTCCACCTCTCCCTCACTCTCACATACAGTACTACAGGTTAAGAAGGCAGGCATGCAGACAACGGCCTTGTCTGCATTACCATTACGCTGCTTAACAACATGCTGAATAGAATACATGCCTCAGACGCCCTTCTTTCTGTCTCTGTCCGGTCACTGAACAGAAGCATTTGGGAAAAATATTTTTGTGACTGCAGCCGCCAAAGTGAGCAGAAATGATACCACAGCTCAGATCGCTGTTCACATGTAACTGCAGTGCAGCGGTGACATCACAGAACATCTCAGAGCGAATGTAACACAGAACTGATTATAGACAAATGAATTTGTCCCTACAGGCTCTCTGTAGATATTAAAGTCCGGTCTGCTGAAAAAGACATTTTGCATGCGACACAATGAATTTCCTTTTCCACATCTCATCAGTCAGGAGAATGCATGCAATCTTATCACGAATTAAAGTAAAAGTTTATAGGGCAGTGTTTTACCAATTAATATGTAAATTAATTAATTAATTAATCATTACTCACTTAGTTAATCATAATTGGCTACAATACATGTGCGCTGAATGGAGTAGTTGTCACATAGTGCCATAAACAGAAGATTGTGTGTTTTCCATGAGGAGCTTTTTATGACTTAAATCGGCCGAGTCTACAAACTGTGTATTCAGGTGCAGCCCTGCATGTTGTGGTGTCTATTTACACAAGCCCAAGCTGTGGCAAAATCTCTTTTGTATTTATAAGTATGTATTTTTTTAAATTCTCAGTTATGGTCTAAACTGCTTATATTAACTTCAGTAGGAGAGTAATGATTGACATTTTACAAAAGGCATGAATGACATAAACACATCATTGGATGGTAATGTCCAAACAACCACAGGCTGGAGGAGAAATCAGTTTAGTCACGTTTTTTTATTAATTCATTAATAAATTACTTATGTTATTACAAAATAAACTTTTTCTTGAATTCTGCCTGAACTTTAAACAACTTTGATCCCACATAAGCTGTGACAAATGTACACATTTTAGAGCACAGGGATAGAATATAGAGAAATAGGGGGAATTGTGGTGTTGAGTGTGTGCATGTGTGTTAGGGGTTGGACAGCCCGGCCCTACCAGCTCTACAAACAAGTGGTTGAACAAGTGCCACATCCCCAGTACAAAGTAATATTACCTACCCATGCTGAGGGCCGAGGAGGATCAGAAATGCAATATCCTGCTATCCCTGTGACTTTGGGCTGGGACATGTCTTGTAGAGAGACATACTACACATATTTATAATCCTCAAAGTGTCTCCATGAGTTTTAGGTTTCCAAGTGTGCCTAAAACGCATCCCGCTTGGCACTGATGCTGCTGAAGTTTAAATCCTTATGAGATGAGTCTTCACCTTCTCCAAAAGAAAACCGCACAGTCTCTTAATCCTCCTCTTCGCCTTAAAAGCTGCTTGATAGGTGACTCTGTACATCTTCCATGTGATTTCCACATATTTTTATTTCCTTAACCTCCCACAGGAGAAAACGCTTTGCTGGTTAATCTGGTGTTAAAATCCACCTAAGGACACGTCCCAGAGAAATAAGAAGAAAAAAAAAGATTGAAAGCAATGTAGTTAAAACTTTGTCAGTCCAAATAATTTACTCATGACTTAAAAATGAATGAAATAATAATCAAAATAGAAAATGGAAGGATACTTTACATGATAACTGATATTTAACAAACACTTAAGGTAAAAACAACAACAACAACAAAAAAGTACATGTGTCGGCATTCTAAAATTAGTTTGAAAAAGTTGAAAAAATAAACATACCAAATAACCAAATATTTTTCAGAGTGCAAAACTCATTTTGTCTCATCCAACGAATCTATCCTTTGAGTGCATATAAAAAAGTTAAGGGAAGGGCCACTGTACAATGGAATGCAGCAAATTCAAACAAGTTGTTTGGCCACACCTTCACGTGATAAAGAAAGTTTTTAAAAATCGTGTAAACTTGCATTTATTATGTTTTGGACACTTCTTACAAATCTAAAACTGTCTTTTAATCCCCACTTTAGTAACTATTTATCTTGAGAGGGTCTGCCGGCTTTTATATATTTAAAAGAAAATGGGGAAATAAAAGCTTATTCAACACTTTGGAGATAAAACGAATTCATTCAAAACATTTTTTATCCCGTGAAAATCATTTTCAGTGTTCAGAAAAGTAGTTTACTTGTGGATTTGCGCTCGTTTCTGCTGCTTTTCTTTGTATGGACTGAGAACAAAGGAGCCTTTACTGTAACAAAGAAGCTGCAGCGACTTTATACCTGTTGCTCTGTTTCCAATAAACTATCACAAGTTTCACAGTGAATTTCGAAAACTAACCAATTAATATTCCTCCCATCGCATCCCTCTGCCTCTATTGTTTTCTGCTTATTCGTGCAACAAGTTGAATTCTGTGCCACTGTTTTGTTTCTTGGAGACTTTACACCTGATTGCATTGTTCTGAATTCCCTCAGTGAAACTGGCAACTTCGCAAGACCACGATCAACCACTGCCACGAAACTCCTGCACGAGGAAAAACTATTTACAAACTATTCATCAACTAATACTTGTCACTTTGTCTCTTTTCCAGCGTGCGTAAAAGCTCCTTCTCTCCGCAAACTTCTGACAGGCAGCTGCTTTGTCTTGTGCGTCGCAACATCCCCAAGAGACAAAAACACGGCAGCAGCACAAACTCCATCTCACCTCCGTTAAAGCCCATTGTCAATTCATTCAAAGTATCATAGGTTGACTATTAATGAGCGTTATGAAGATGCGTGTCTGAGCATCCCCTCAAGTTATCTCCTCAAAGCGCCCCGCATCAGACAAAGGAAAAGGGGACCGCTCCTCTCGCTCTCTCTCTCTCTCTCTCCCCGCTGCCACTGTTTCTCTAAGTCTCTCTCCCTTTCCCTCCTGCTTTGTGCTCAAGTTTGAGCGCTGACGCACCAACTACAGCAGCAACTTTTGACTGGAAATAGGTTTCGAAAATCGCTTCGGGGGTGCAAGCGGAAGGTAGTATCCCGGTCGGAGGCAACTCACCTGAGGGTGGTTTGCTGTGTGCGCGTCGCCGTGCGTCGTGGAAAAAGTTTGAGAGGGCACATCTAGCTTTGTGTTGTGGAGTCCCCCTTTGTCTACACGTGTGATAGATGGATGGGGCTCCTTTTGGCCGCGCCTAGTTCATTTCGCTCTCCAAAGAGTCCCGCCCTCTCAAAGTCAAACAACTATGCACACAACAATATAGACGGGCCGATGTGTGATTACACATAAAGAGCATGATGCTTGATAATTAAAAGGAAGTATTTCATAATTTATTTAGGCTCTCCAACTTCACTTGAATTAGTTTATTTACTTTCTCCACTCAGTTAATGAATTTATCATTCTGTCATTAGTATTTATTGTTTTCATTCTTTTCATCCAGTGAATTAAAGTAACATTGTATTTACCTTCCATCTATTTGGTCACTCACTCACGCCTTTGTTTTCTCACGCGCCAGCATCTTGCAGGTTTTTTTTCCCTTCTCTTTTGATAAACTCTCTCATTCTAGTGGCCACAAAAACACTTCAAACTGTCACCTAACACTTCGCTGCATCTTTTCCTTTCTCTCACTCTCCATTTTCTCTTATATTTTTTCCCCTCAATATTTTGTGTGTATTCATAACATGGGCAGGCTGACAAAAACTTTGGTGGATGCACCGCCTGGAGAACACCATTGTGTCTGGACAGCAGCAGCAGCAGCGGCAGCAGCAGGGGAACAAAGGGAGAGACAAAAGAGAAAGGTCTCATTGTTTTTTTGATGCACACAGTAGCACGTAAATATAAATAATGACGCCGAGCAGTGCTCCGGCTGCAAGGTGTAACCTTGTTAAGTGAAACGGCTCATTTAGAAGCGATGTAGGCCTGTGAGGTTAAGAAAATCACCTCGGTGATTCATAGTTTATTATAGATGTTTACATGGAGCTGAGGTTTGTAATAAACACTTTGATCTTTTAATTGCTTATTACTTTAACCACCTGCTGTCAATTAATTACATAACTACATATATGTTTATACACTGTATGAATACATATGCATGAGCAGAGTCTCTTGTTACTGAACACTGTTATCATCGTCCGTCTGTTCTCTGCTCTTCTGCTCTCACTAAAGACAATGGACAAGGATCCTCAGGTATTTGTCTAACCACCTGTCACTTCCCATCATTTCTATGACTTCATGTTTTTTCTTCTACTTTTTTTTCGACCATGTATTACACAGTACGTTACAAATTCAAGTATGTAATGATAATACAGTACGTTATATTGTGTAGATATAGTCTAGTGTTTGTAATTACATAGTAATTCCAGTTAGACAAAATGCACTCCAGTCATGCTGACAAGTACACAGCAGGGAAAGTGGCAAAGCATGCTGGTGATAGTGGAGTCAGTGGTGGCATTTCACATGTGACTGTGTGTGTGTGTGTGTGTGTGTGTGTGTGTGTGTGTTGTAGGTGTGGGGGTGGAGAGGGAAAGCAGAGGAAGCTATACTATAACTGTCTCCTCTTCCAGTTGTAAGTCTTCCTCCTCCTCCTCCTAACAGTCACATCTTCATGCCCGAGAAGAATCAAACACCCAGACAGACGACCCACATGTAGTACATGCTAATACATGCAACAACAGTCAGTGGACATACGTCTCTCTATAGGAGGATTAAAACGATTCTAAGGCATGTGTGACCTTACCTGGCATATTGCACTTGCTTTCACCTGATGAAGGTTGCGCTTCCATCTCTTAACGGATGTAGGCAAACACAGCACCACTCTCACCCACAACGTCCTGGGTCCTGAAAACGAACCAGACAAACAGGAACTTCTCAGTGTGTTCTGGTTTGTGTGATGTTTTTTGTTTATGTGAATGCGAGCCTATGGGAACGTCTCAGATACAGTCAGAAGCAGTTACAGCAGGTACAGACTAGAGTAACTAGTAAACTAAAGATAACAGACACAACCACTGTGTCCTGTATTCATATGCCAGACAGATAGAGATTAATAATGAAGAAGGAATACTACTGCTCATATGAAAAACGGTTTGAACTGAGAACAACACAAAGACATGATGTTAGTGCAAAAAATGAAACAGAAGAGTAGCTTTTTAAAAATGCATAAGACAGAGAAAGAGGGAAGAAATAGTTATAACCTCCCCCTCCTCCCTCCCTCTCCTCCTCCCAGAACGGCTACATATACAGTCAGGCAAACATAGAGATACAGTCATACCTCTCTCACCCCCCTCCGGCAGAGCTCTTATACCCCCTGCTGTGGTTTTACTGGGCCACTGACTCCAGCAGTCAGCCTGCTCTGCTCTGCCCTGGCTGCTGCCTGCATCTCTCCCACTGAGGAGTCAGCTGAGCCACGCATGAGACTGCACACTGAACAGGCTACATACAGCTTAGAGGAGCTTAACACACACACAGAGATACACACACAAAGTGATGGAGCTCTACGGAAATTTGCAAGATTATACCACAAACTACAGATATGATCTCCTCTCATGCGGCTATTTATCATTTTGATGTTAAGAAATACAGCTGCTATTATAAAATGCATAGGAGTTTGTTCACACTCAGTGCAGAGTCAGTGGTCAACACACAGCCAATTATGCTATGAAAAAAGGTGCACATTTGCATATTGTGCATGGACAGAGTTACCCTATAGACGCATCATAAAATCAGTTATGGGTTAATGGACAAGTGCACACTCACTGTATTTCATTTACACCTGAAAATATAATGACTGGGTGTTGGCTGCGCTGCAATTATAGGTGTAGTTCACAGTCTGATTTGTTTTTTCATCTGCTCTACTCCAAATTAGAACTCACAATTAATGATTGTGCACAATAACATATATAGTGAATAAAGTGAACCTCATTTTGACATGACATGTTCTGAAATTCTAAATGCCTTGCTCCTTACCTACTCATTACACACAGACAATTAAACTAATTTGACATGCGCATGAGTGCTCACTGAAATGGTACTGAAGAGGTATTTTCCTACATACTGTACAAAGTGTGACGGATATAGACAAAATAATGAACTGCTTCAAATGGCTTGCTATATATATTACGCTGTATAATAAAGAATTTCACAATAGCCCATACTTTATGTCTCGCTATCCTAAAGTAATTAAGCATCCAATTATAACATTAAAAACAGCAGATGTTTTTACCATACATAATGGCTCTACATAGTCATATAATAACAGCTATAGTATCTTTATTGTTATTTTATACAACTAAAAGCCATTTAATCATAGGGTAGAATAGCGTACAAGCCATGTCATATTTTAAGGATATCACACTGCATGCTGAAGATTCCTTCAAAGTATCAACATTGAGGATGTGACATTTTAAGATGTCATGCTGCTACTTGTTTGTTCTTTTATACAACTAAATCTGACAGAAGACAAGGACCAACAGTTCAGATCAAATGATAGATTTGCTGATGTCTGAGGTAGACGCACAGTGTCTGGTCTTTCTGTGGGCATGCCCATGTCATGTGGTTTAATTTTATGCATAGGATTTTAACCACATGCACACACGCACACACATACATACACACACACACATACATACACAAACACACGCACACACAGACAGACAAACATGGAGACATGCACATAGTATAGACAGATAGACATGCTTGTCAGCTATGCTGGAGGGCCCTTGGCTGACTGCTGCTAAACCAGCCCTTCCCCCACAATAAGGGTCTGTCTGGGAGAGGGGGATGGGAAATCATGACTGTCTGAACACCAGACAGCCAGCATACAGCACAACAGACTAGATAGAATAGGATAGAATAGAATAGAAGTTAACTTTCCAATTGGTAGTTGTGAATTTTTCTGTAAACATCCTTTATCCCATCCCTTATCATTCAGCCACTTGAGATGGCTTTAGTGAGTGTGCAGTTTATATTAATGATGTAAATGGGCAACACTTAAATCTTCAGCAGGAATAAATAGTAGGCAGTTAGACAAACCCAAGTAGGCTACACAAGAAGCATATTTGTAATGAAAAAAGGCTGTTGGTCATGGGAAAGTGGGAGAGATGCTTACCTTCATCACTTCATCACTTGGTCTGTATAATATGGTGTCTAGGTGAATGTATACATGCATAGTAGTTTCCCCGCTGTGAGGCTTCATCTGGACAGTTGTAATGGCAATGGTTGTTTGAGCTGGATTCTTGTCTTTAAATTAGACTTTGAGGAGAAGTCTATAGCATGATGAGTATCGACTATCCAGGGGATGTGTGCAGCATACAGTATATGTGCTTCATCTTTTTGATCTAAGTATCCATTGTTAATTATTATGGTGTTTTATGTTTGGAATGATTCGTGCGCTACTTAGAAATTAAAAATCTGTTGGGATTTCTCAGGATGCACATCTCATCCTCAAACCAAAAGATATTCTGAAGGAGGTTAATCAATGCACTTCATTGTTGGTAGGGTTACAACCTGTGTTTTCAGTTTGCTGCAAGTGACACTAAAATATTAGCATTTTTCAAGCAGAATCAAAACAACTTTGCATTTTGTATGATGCATTTGATTCTTAACCCTTTGAGCCACAAATCAATGTAGCATGGCTTTTTAAACAGACAAAATAAAGCTTTTTTTTTAATGTGATCTCTTCCTGATCGTAAAACTGTGCAGCTCGGTTTAAAGAATCAGTCTACTGTGGATCTGTAGACCCAGTTATTTCTGAGCTAGGTCATGTCATATGGCCATGTAATCATCCGACCTCATATCAACACCCCTGTCCTACTAAGATACATTTAGAATGCATGCAGTAGACTTAAGCCTCGTGGCTATGGGGTTAAAATAATCTTATTGATTTGCTCTCTCTGAGTCTACTGTTTATAAATGCATTTCTGGCTGCTCACTGCTGTTGTAAGCTTCCCTGAGGCTTTACAGTGTCAAGACCATCCCAAGTCTATGGAGGGGGGAGTCTGCTATAAAACTATTTCAAAGTCACTGCTGCCTATTGTACTTGAACTGGGAAAACAGTGTTGTTGTTTTTTTTTCATAGCTCAGTGATCAGCTGTGAATCATTCACACTCAGTTTATTGCTGTGATGTTTAAAAAAAAAGAGTCATGAGTGATATGCAGATATGAACAACACTCAATGTGATACTTTGGATTACAAATCATATTTCTTTTGATGGGAATGTTTGTGCTTTAATAACTTCTTCTTCATCACGGTAACCATGGTATTATAATTCCTTCCACAAATGTAGGTGATCACCATTGGCTTCTCAGAAAGCAGTCCATCAGTTCATATTGGTTAGTCCTAGTAATCCATGTTTAGGAAACTTTCCATATAGTAAGATTTGCTATTCTTTTACATCATTACATTGCATTATGCAATACCCATTGCATTATGCAATGTAATGTTACTAAGTAAAAAGTTGGTGCAGTGGTGACCTGAGTCAGTAGCCCTGTGTAATGTCCCTCATTATCTCTATCAAAATACAAATAATAATGATAACAGATGCATGAAGCTGGTAATGATAATAGGGAGTTAATAATCAATTTCATTATCAGTGGAATCCAATAATGTCATTGTTTGCTGCTGATGGACAGAAAGAGAGAGAGAAAAGTTCAAGAATCAAGAGAAGAGAATTTCAGTTCCAGCTGATATTTATTATCCTTCCTTGAAAAAGTTCTGTACACAAGTTTATATCAACAATCTGACAGGCAGTGAATGGACACAATTTAGCTGGCATGAGTTTGCCCCCCCTTTCTCTGAGTTTCAAAAAAAGGGTGGGCCCTTTGTTTATGGCATGATTAGAGACAATAAATGATAATTCTACACAGCATATTGCACAGGATGGATGAAAAATAAAGTTAATATATTTAAAAATGCTTTCATATATATATAAAAAAAAGAGTCCTGAACTGACCACCTTAAATGTAAGTAAGGATGTGTAAAAGATAGCAGTTCTAGACAGTGCCTGTCCTCGATAGCAACAACATACATAAACACACAATCTTTTTGCTTTATGATACAGTCAAATATACAAAGATCGAGTTCACGTTTCATCGTTTTTTCCTCATTTTTTTCATTTTTTCTGAAAAACACAACAGCTAATAACCTGAATCTGAAATACAAATGCTATTCACCATGCCATAAAGATACTAAAACAATTATTAGCTAATAGTTAGCCGACAAGTAGAAAAGATTATATATTCAAATACAATGAGAAACGCAGTACAAGTGTTGCGGAACTCAAGTCAGAAATTTGAATATGCTTGATGTTGTCATCCTTGTTGCTTGCTTGCTATATTGACAGCCTGTTCAATCCAGTGGTTGATTGGCAAATTTGACATCAATTAATGAAAACATCAAGAAATAAGTCAAATTTAAAGCTACAATCTCCTCATTTGTTGTCATAGGCAAGATATCTGACTGGAAATGCCAAAAAAAAGAGAAAAGAAAAGAAAAAAAATCAAAAGAACACAAGTGGCTGCTGAAGATAGTGACGCTGTTAAACCCACAGGGTCCACAGGAACAGCCTCTAGAAGTAATGTGTTCCTGTGTCTTTAAGGAGCCTGCAGACTAGCACTGTAAACGTAGAAGGTAGGCTGATATAAAGGCTGGTGCTGCATTTAAGTGCTGTCGGGAAAATCGTAATTGCATCCTCATAACTGGGTTTCTTAAGTGTCTCATGTCCCTGCCCACTCGGGATGTTCAGGGACTGGACACTAAGGAGGTTTTGTCAGTCTTTGCTGGTAAAAGTCAAACAAACTTTGCCAAATTAGTGAATTAAAACACCAATTACACACCTGATTTATTTTATCTCCTCTGCATGGTCAAGTAAGCCAAAGTTAGGCTGGTGCCTTTACTTTTTAAGATTAATCCATAGGCACCATAGTGATATAAGGTTTGTTTTGCTGGCTGTTCTTACAAAAGCGTTTGAACAGGCAACAAAAAAGCATATGTACGAGTTTGCTATGAGCACTTGAAGGCAGCATGAAAACCAGCCTGCCGGGGTATTAAAAATTAGGAAATCCAATACAGCTGTATTAGTAGGCTACACACACCGATTGTTGACTCCCCCATTTTCTATATAGATTTGTACAAAAATACACTGAGAAAATAATCAAACTGTTTCCTCTCTTTTAAGTGTCCAAAAGTGTGTACATTTAAATATAAAAAGAAATCAAAAGTTGTGTTTTTTAAAACTCTAGCCCTTCGCCTGAGAAGGAAATGTGACAGACACAGACATACAGACAAACAACCGTGTAAGAAAAAAAGGATTAGATCATGTATACAAGAAATTAAAAAAAAGAAAAAAAGATCAAGTCAAAAACGCTTGGCCCAGTATATAAATACAACATCCCATATAAAATGGCATCTGAATACATGTACAAAACAAAGCTCAGAGGATGAAAAAAAAAAAATCGGTGAGGATTTCTATAACTATCATCTGAAATTAACATTATAAAGAATTTTGGTCCTGAATCGTAGAGAACACGTGTATAAAGTTCAGCACAGATTTGAAGTTGCGTTTGAATCCTGAAGTCTGAAAAATTACAACAGCTGGTGATTATTTCAATGTCCTTTTTTTAAAAAGAGAAGAACCGAAGCGAGCGCCACCTATCCATTTAAATAATCCTAATACTAGTTGTTTTTTTGTTGTTTTTTTTAACTGCTCGACAGTCTTACAGAAAATCTCAGCACAAGATAGGAACAAAGTAGGCTATCATGCTTAACATGTTTTTTTGCTTTTGAGAAAATAGTCGACTTTTAAAAAACATCAACCCACCTCGGTTTCATTAAAAAACTCCTTTCGGTGACACACCACAATAAAAATGTCGCACGACAGTCCTGTTTCTGTACCTTTGTAGTGGTGAAGTTCACTTGGCGATTGGTAAAAAGTTGTGAAATGTCCCTTTTTTTTTAAGTCAGCAACAACATTGATTAAGTGAACGGCGGACCGCGTTACGTGCAAATCAATCACAGTTAAGTTGTTCAGTTCAAAACAGTCCAGGACGAAGCGATTCTCAAGCAGGAAACCCTGTCTGTCTGTCTGTCTGTCTGTCTGCCTCTCCTCGTCTCTCCCCTTGTTTTGCACTCCCCCCACTTATCGTGGTTGTACCAAGTCCCACAGTCCACGCATCCAAAGAAAAGTACAAAAAGCAAGTTATTCGCTTTAAAGTTGAGCTTCCCAAGGACTTGCATCGCTTTTGCCTTTATGGACGAGAAGGGACGGGGGCTAGTTTCAGTGGGGCTTTACTAGTCTGCTGTAGTCACAACACAAACTCTAGTACACCCACTGTGCCAGGAACCCCTGTTTCTGTTTGTGGTCATATGTTTGCGCGCAGGACATTACCTGTCGTTGTCTGCGTTTTTTGCTCACTCAGTATGTGAACACCAGGTTGGAGATGGTGGACTCCAGCCAGTCCCCGGAGATCATCTCGCTGACTTCGGGCGTGCAGTAGTCGGGGAACTCGAAGTGAGAGCCCCCGGAGCCGGACTCAAAGTTCAAATCTAAGTCTCTGTCCAGCACCGAGGAACCGAAGCTCCCCAGCGACATGCTATCAAAGCTGGGGCTCGGGTTGATGTCGAGCAAGTCGTCCTCGAACTCCTCATCCTCCGAGGAAGAGGAGGACGAGGAGTGGGACGAGGCGGAGGAGTGAGAGCCGGAGGGAGTCGGGGAGGAAGCCCGCCGACTGCTGTACGTGTGGCCGCCGTGGCGCTCTGAAGACCCGCCCAGGCTGCTGCTGCTGCCGCTGCTGCTGCTGCTGCTGCCGCTGCTGCTGCTGGGGGACTCGGCTCCCTCCTCCCTGCCGCTGGCCGCGTCCTCATACAGGCTGAGCGGATCACTGGAGTCCGCCGAGCTGCTGAGCGTCGGGCTGGCCGGGACCACGACGGAGGACGTGGGGCTGACGCTCAGGCTGGCCGCGCTGCTCCCGAAGACGTAAACTCGCTTGGGCTTCTTGCCATCCGGTATCTGCTTAGCTGCTGAGGAGACAGATTTCGACTTGTAGAGAGAGTTGTGATGGTGCTCTGATGGGTGCTCAGAGGCAAACGGTGATGCTTTGGTGCTGCTACTGCTGCTGCTCCCGAAAAGTGATTTGTGGGGTTTGCTGCTGCTGGGTGATTTGGATCCATTCTTCCTCGAAGATGAGGATGTCTTGGTGCTGGTGTTGTTAGAGCTACTGTTGAGTTTCTCTCCCTTGTCTCCGCTACTGCCAGGCTTAGAGGCGCTTGATTTCACCTTCTTCCTCGGCCGGTACTTGTAGTCGGGATAGTCCGCCATGTGCTTGAGTCTGAGCCGCTCCGCCTCTCTGATGAAGGGGATCTTGTCGCTGTCTCTGAGCAGCTTCCACCGCTTCCCCAGCCTCTTGGAGATCTCAGCGTTGTGCATGTCCGGGGACTGTTCCATGATCTTTCTCCTTTCTATCTGCGACCACACCATAAACGCGTTCATGGGTCTCTTGATGTGGCCGCTTGGAGTTTTGCACCACGCCGGGTTTTCTCCCAGCTTGTCCCCGGTCGATGAGGCTGTGGAGCCCGGGGAGAGAGGCGAGGCGGCCGCGTCCAGATCCATGCACGCACCGGAGTCGGAGCTCGAGTCCCCGGCGAAAAAGGACAGCGCCTCGGCGGTGCTCTCCGTGTGGCTCATTTTCTGCACCATGCTGCCCGGTTACACACAGAGGGAGAGCGGTGTACTTGCTCCTTCTCCCTCCTCTCTCCGTGGTCCTCCAATTCACTTTACAGCAAACTCAGCTATTTTCTCCCACTCTTCACAGTTTGAGCTCAGTAGAAAAAAAAAGGCGCAAGAAATAATTCACTCCTGAGATGTGCAGTAAACTCGGCAACAGTTCAGTCCAAAGTAGCCTGAAAAGGCTGGATGTGTAAAAAGAAAAAAAAAGTTTAATTTCCAGATTCTGTAGGTGTTGGAACAGCACGGACAGTTATAGTACACTCTCCACTGTGTACCCTCTTATCAGTCTCTTCCTTCTGTGTTATAAAATCAATTCAGCCGTGTGGCGACTGAACATAGAGCTGCAGAGCGCAGACTGAGTGCCACACTGTGCGCTCGGGCACTTACAAATGGTTCCCAAGTAACAGTGTGTAAAGTAAGTGCTTTTCTCTGCATCAACTCTGTCCCCTCTCCTAGAAACAAAAGTCATGCATGGTGGGGAGGAAAAAAAGAGACCTAGAGCGAGTTACACTGTCCGCCTTCCATCTGCAGACCTGCAGTCGAGTTTCAAGCAGCCCTCCAGACCCGGCCCCCCTTGCTTGCATTTATCCCTTCCCGAGATACAACGGCGATAAAAATCCACCAATGGCACGCTGTCGCTACCCTGCTTCTGGGCCAAATGCACGCCCCTTTCAGCGCTGATTGGCCAAAAATGGAATGTAATAATAATCAGCGCGTGCAATGAGGAGCCTCGTGTCTGACCTCATTCCAGAATACAACAAGAAACTAAATTTTTTTAAAGAGACACTGGCTTATGTTATGGACCCCCACCCCCCCACACACTTTTTTTTCATATGAGCTGGCGTTACCACCAGCTCATATGAAGACCATTAACATATAGCTTTATGGGAACGTAAGTATATTACTTTACCATATGGAAACTTTAACACAGAGTTTGTAGCAGTGTATTGCCAGGATAATTCTGGGTAAAAGAAATATAGGCTACTACTGTGGTATAAACCTCCTTGGTGTTATGAATGGTGCTCATCTATGTTATTGATGAGCTGGAATCTGGAACCAGAGTACTTGGCAGCGCAGAAACACTTCACCTTGTGGTACACTTTCTAACGCTTACGCGCTGTGATGTAGATATGATGTGCTGTATATTTTTGAAAAGTGATTGTACCTTGTGGCAGAGAAGAGGAGACTCTTTTATAACAGTAATGATAACTGTTTCAACTGGCGCTTATTTGGCTACAGGTGGTCACTGACCAAGGTTGTGTTATCATGGACCCGTTGCGGAACTAGACCATGTTCAACAGTTGAGCCTGAGCGCGTCACAAACAGGGAAATGTCTCTTGGACACATCACGATCGTTAGGCTGGTGTGAGAAACGGCTCCAAGCCAAGCTGTATATGCTCCGCGCTTTCACCTCTCTCTCTCTCTCTCTCTCTCTCTCTCTCTCTCTCTCTCTCCTTCTCCTTCTCTCTCTCTCTGAGGCGGGGTTGGGCGGTCTTTTGTCACATAACACACATCGAACCAACCCCTCTCCCGCACACCACCAGACGGAGGAGAGAGAGAGAGGGAGGTAGAGGAGCAGGCGGCTGTATGTGTGTGTGCAAACTGCCTATATGCGCGCTCACATCCGCACATCTTCAAAACTGACAGCAAGTGCAATTTTCCGTGCAGTGACACGAAAAAGACAGAAAACCGCACTGTGCAGCGTTTTTACGCACAAAGTTTTGACTTTTACGCACGGAGGAGACTGTATCTAATTTATCACAAAACAAGATGCATGTTGTTTAAAAAAAAATAGACGATGGGCAGATTTAACAACACAATCATTATCTTTTGTTAAAAATGAAAACTTTAATTTCTTAGTCTTACCACAGACACATGTAAAACGGCAACCCCAAATGTTACACTGTTATAATGATCGTAATTACCAATACAAGTTCTTGGGTCAGATTTGTTGCAACCTTTCGCTTTTGGGAAATAATGACTCATCTTTAGATATAATAACCTTCCATGCCCCCTTTAAAAATAATGAGCAGTTTATTTCGTTTTTTTTTATTATTATTATTATCGACGAGTTACCAAAAAGAAAAAAGAAAACAGGAGGTATGACAGGGGTTCAAGCAGACACTGTAGGCAAGGAGCACAGTGCGGTGTTGGAATGTCGCTAGATGGCGTCGCAGAGCCGGAGAGGACTCAGCTCAGCTGCTGCAGAGAATTTAGGAAGGGTAACAGAGATCAGACGAGCATCCAGAATAGTTACCAGGGGTGAATTACATAATGTCTGTGCAATAGGGGGTTATTCAAGCGATTGTTGTGCAATGTGTGTGTGTGTGTGTGTGTGTGTGTAGTATGAATGCCATGACTCTTGGAAGGTAGAGCAGACAGTGAAATAAAATATGAAGAATAAAACAATTTAGAGTTGGTGGGGGGAAAAAAAATCACTCACCACTGTAATGATCTCAGCTTCCAAGAGAACACGATTCCTCACATGAAAATGGCAAAATATGAAATGAATTGGAAATGGAAATGAAAGTGGGTCCTTGTATAGAACAGAAAGTGTGTGTGTGTGTGTGTGTGTGTGTGTGTGTGTGTGTGTGTGTGTGTGAGAGAGAGAGAGAGAGAGAGAGAGAGAGAGAGAGAGAGAGAGAGAGAGAGAGAGAGAGAGAGAGAGAGAGAGAGAGAGAGAGAGATGGTCAGATGTTCTCTAGCTAAATGAAAGGAGAGTCAGAGGTGACTTGGATTACCACTGGGGAAATTAGTATGAAAGTACAGTCACCAACGTTACTGGATATATTTCACTGGGTACAATTATATTCAATATGGCCCCATATCTGCAGTGCATCCAAGTAAAGCAATGGGTAATTGGGCTCCAATTTGTGTGTTCATGGAGCAGAACTGCAATGGAAATAAGAATGTTAACTCATAAACTCACACTGCTCCTCAAAGCCATTTTAATAAGGAACCACAGTGTGAAAGTGTTAAAGCTTAGAGAGGTGGCTGTGCCTTAAAGCAGGACTTAAGACCTTGAGATGGAGTTGTGTAAATCACACTGAAGTTTCCAAAGGCACTGCAGAAGTGCAAAGGAAAAAAAAAAAAAAAAACATCCCAGTGGAAATGTGTTAAGGTTGGTATGAATTGTGTAACACTGACCACGGACACGCTGTAAATCCCTGCTGGAGTCACCTGAAAACTTCCATGTGTTGTACATCTCTTTCCCTCCAGCAAACTCTTAAGAGTCTCGGTGCACCTGGAGTGACAGCTGGCAGGCTTCGGAAGCTAACACCTTATTCAGTGCTGTGAGCAGGTGCCCCCTATTCTATTCTATTCTATTCTATTCTATTCTATTCTATTCTATTCTATTCTCAATAACCCAAAGTTAAACAAGACCTTTCACCTAGTTTTTGGCTTATTTATAACTTGAATACATGTCTTTTTCTTGGCTGCCCACACTTCTCTGTTTCTCCCTCCCTCCCTTCCTCCCTCCTTCCCTCCCTCCCTCTCAGTGTACACATTAGTATGCCACGCACACACGCACACACATGACCTGAAAGGATAAGTAGTGCATTCAAACTTCTCTCCTCTCGCTTTCTCTGTCTTTCTCTTTTACTGCCATTGTTCCAGTGAGGTGCAGCTGCCACGCGAGTTGGAGTGGGTCGCGTGCCAACCCTAATCTCAACAGGTGTTCTTTTGGGTGTCTCTCACTTGCACCCCCTACCCCCCCACACCCCTCCCCTCCCTTCACAGCCCGTCACTCCACCCCCCTCCCTTTCTTTGTCTGTCCTCACTTTCTCTTTCTCACTCTCTCTCTACTCATTCTCCTCCCCCATGGACCTTACTTCACAAACTACTTCTCTTATACTCTCTCTCTCTCTCTCTCTCTCTCTCTCTCTCTCCCTCTCCCTCTGCCTAATTTGATTTAGTGTCATTAGAACCACCATAATTAACTTCACTCCCGTTTGCTGTACAAGGTTTATCATGTCAGTATCAAAATACAGAAAAAAGAGTGAAGTTATGAAAAACTACTCATACCACAAATGAAAGAGTTGGATCAAATAAATGATTGAAAAAATAAAACATGAACGATAAGATTGAAACACAGATTGACATATACATGCTATGGTACATGAGATAACTGTATAAGAAAAGAGATCAAGAGAAGTCAATATCAGAAAGAGGAGGGAAATGTTTAAGGATCGGTTACAGATGTCGCTCCACAATTTCCCCTGAGGCTCAGGCATTTTCTACTGCTTTCATGACAATTTCAATTTTTCTTCAAGTAAACATTGAGTTTTGTTTTGGTCTGAGAGCGTGTCAGACTGTCAGTATGTGAGTTTTATTTTGGTGAAGGACTTGGTCTGTTCTCTCTCACCAGCTTCCCTCTTCTTTCCGTCTGTGCTGGCTCTTCTCACTCGTCTCTCGTTCCCTCCTCTGTCTCTGCTCTCTGACTCCACTTTCCGTCTCTCAGCCCTTTCCCCGCTCTCTGCTCAGTTTAGCTCAGTTTGTTTTGTTGGCATGAATGTTAGATGAAAAGTGTTGCCAAAGCACCCCCATCTCCTTCTCCCTTCTCTCCCCATCTCCCACTCAACATAAATCTGATCTGAGGTCATCTGTTATTCAGAACACTGACACCATATGGTCAACCACCCACTCAGAGTACATCCAGTCAGTTTCATGAAAACTTAAAATCTTCCCATATGAAATATTGATGGAGCCGTATATTGACCGGCTGTCACAAACCCTGCTAAGAGTTCAGCCTGCTCAAACTTTGAATCATAACTGCAGTAACTAATCTATTACAAAAGATGTTGCCCTGAACATCTCAACCTGTAGAAAGACAATGTAAAGAAATAAAGGGTTAGCCAGACATAAGTAACAAACAGAAGGGAAAAAAACCCCAGAAAGATGACAGTATAATACAGTGTTTAATGAATGCTTTTAAAATACAGTATGATATTATAATGAGAAATGTTTTGCTTTTGTCAATTAAATAGGAAAAGTCTGCATCTGGCAGTGTAATCAACAGCCTGAAGTAAAAATCAACACAGCTATACAGTTATATTAACAATTAGGATTCTGCTCCGCCTCTCTCACCACATCATGTTGTTCATTACATCCACAGGTCGACCTGTATTGCAATTAAGCCTGTGATACTTCAGGCACTACCTTAGCCACATGCAGCTGCTGCCCCTTGTAACCCAGCACTGAGGTGCTGTTTATTCAAAGAGGAGATTGGTGGGAATTTGCCACGCTGAGGGGTGCAAGCAGTGTGAAGAGGTGAGAGAAGTTTTAATTGTTTCAGGGTTTTTCATGGAGCTGAATGAACTCTGTGTCCCCATGAATCTCAAGGATGTCACCATCTCTAACACTCCTGATTACTTTCACTGCATTCATTTTCACTGCCTGGCAGGCTGTGCAGAATATCAAGACGCGCAGTAACTTTCCAGTTTGACGTCAACATGCACACAGAAGTCTGCATGGTTATTTTGCAACAGCATGACGCTGGTTGCACAAGAGTCAATCAATGTAACCAGTGTATCTGATGTGCATAATCACACTTTGTCAATGCATGCCACTCAAATTAGAGGCTGCAGATGGACCACATACCTGCATCATTCAGAGGCTGCAAAGGGATTTAATCAGCAGGAAGAGAGGGACGTCATATGTGAAAGATGTGGTGGATTAGACATGCTGGTGAGAATCCAAAATCTTTATTCAGCTTTTCATCATGGCATGACTGCTGTGATTGAATTTTTTAAAAAATGGTTTATTTTCAGTTAGAGGTTGATGGCTGTATGAAATTGAAACATATAACAACAAAACAGGAATGACAGGGTCCCATGTGAATTTGGAAAAGTGTGACGAAAAAGAAACACCCCACAGGTGCATTGTGGGAACCAGACTGTTGACCCTGATGGAAGACCGTGCAAAACACTGTTACCAAAATTGCAATGGGCCATTGCTTTACCCCCCACCGTTCCTTTTCTCCCACTGTGTAGACCCAGGTAAAGAAAGATAAACACTTAACCTCATTAAAACATTATGCACCTGTATGATAATGGGGCAGCATGTATCACTAAACTACAGTACACACAACTCAGCCCTTTGATTTATTATATTTCTCCTGTCATCAAAGTCAATGTTCACCACACAGCCTTTACAGCCTTGTAACAGACAGATGGCTGGTTACTGTATATATGAAATGTATTTATTCAGTCGTATTTCTAAAGCTTTGTTTGAACAGGTGTTTTCAGACACAGATACAGACAAAGATGCAGACATAAATACACACACACACACACACACACACACACACACACACACACACACACACACACACACACACTCTCAGCAGTCAAAGTCTTATCTTATCCAGAAAGAGCAGCTGCAATGTGTGACCCAAGCTTAGCTGTTAATGATTGGCGGTGTGTGTGTGTGTGTACTTGTTTTACCCTCACAATCCCACCTCTTTCTCAACTGACAAGAGTTCATTATTAGTGGTCTAGCTTTGATTTGTGAAGTTCAGCAAGGTGAATTTGAACATCTGTTGCATTTCAAGGTTGTTTCTGTAGGGGAGAGCAAATACAAGCTGGGCTAATCTATCACAGTGGTGATTAAGTGGAATTCAAACATACACACATCCGGCAGATAAATGTGTGACAAACCAATAGATGTGAGATGACTGCATTTTCAAATATTTCTGATATTTGCACACTGTTATGATCTTATATAATGTCATCTATGTTGATCCAGTTCCTTACAGAATACATGTGCAATACTGCACATTACATTAAGCCTCACAGTTTTAGCATCACTGGGTCTGAACATTATTATAGGTGTTTTGTTCATTAGTTTTCATTTCTTGAAGCCTCACTTCTTTGCCCAAAAGTATACATGTTGCATAGCAACACTGTCAGCTTCAGACGCATGCATAACTTAGTTTTTAATCAATATTTCTATCTTTGTATGAAGAGATTGAACCTGGGTGGCAAACTGATGAATTCAAAGCAGTATTTCAGCAGCTATGTCAAATAAACCTGCACAAGAACATTTGAACATTTAACTTTAAATGGATTTGCAATTTATTGCCTTGGTTTGTACAAGTTTTACCAATACTGAATACATCTCTAAATGCATTTCTATTTTCTCAATAGAAATACCCTTTTATCGAATCCGCAGTGTGTGTAACTAAGATTTGAATGATGTCTTTGATCCCTGTTCTGTAAAGCCCAGTGACACTGGGACATAATGAACAGGCTCGCTGTCATTCTGAGAGTTAACATAAAAACACACTTCATCTGGCTCAAGCACATTCAAGTATGACATTTGGCTTCTGACCTTCATGTGGAAAGTGCCACAATGCTAGACACCATGTTTTCAGTCATTACAGTAGATGACTGCTCTGCCCTGCAATGCTGTAGAGGGGCTTAAATTTGAAATTAGTGTTTGAACAGGATGTAGCCGCCTTTGTGTGCATATCCCTGCATTTGTATATATGTATACTGTGTGTACTTTATGCCTGTGTTAATTTGCACATTGGATGTTTGTATGTGTGTGAGTGGGCAGTTTTGCCAAACTGCATGACTGTGCATGCTTGTATGTGTGTATTTACATGTGTGGCTTTGTGTGGTTCTGTGTGTGTCCAGTCAGAGGTGACCAGTTGTCACTGCGCTCTGACAGAAACCAGGTATCAGAGAGACATGGTGTCACCTTGTCACCTCCAACCTTTACTCCGGGGAGACTGAGGGTGTCTGAGTGTGAGTGTGTGTGCTTGTGTGCGTGCATGTGTGTGGGTGTGGGTGTGTCAAGCCTCTCTCGAGATGCCTCCCACTCCAGGCTGACTGCATGGTTGACACACATGGAAGGGTCCCTGGAGTGAACCTCAGGTGATGAGGCGGCAGCATGGGTGTGTGGTTCATATCTCTTGAGATCCACTACCTTCAGAGCGTGGATGACAAACACACACACACACACACACATACACACTGATGCTTTCGACATAGGAAGTTGCGCTCTGCTTGATGGGGGCTTGATAGCGCAGTCAGTCAATATCAGGGTCAGGGTCAATAGAAGAAAGAAAGAAAGAAAGAAAGAAAGAAAGAAAGAAAGAAAGAAAGAAAGAAAGAAAGAAAGCCTGCGCACCAAGTTTTTATTCTTACAAAGCTCTATTATTGTTATTACATGATATATCATATGCATAGCCAAAAAATACAATAAGATGATAAGCTCAATATGATTCCTATATGACTTTTCACTTACCAAAGTTTTTTGTAATTTATTTTATTTAGTCTAATGTATTTTTATGAGTACTTCTTTTTCGCATTCGTCACAATATACACACTGAGAAACTTAATGTTATTCAAACAACAGGGTCATCTGTATGGAGGACCACAGGGGACACATCAATTAAAAAGAGGAATTTCAAAAAGGATTTGAAAAAGCAACTTTAAAGGGACAACGAGGAGTTTGTATTTGGTTATAAAAAAGTCTCACATTAATGTGGATGAATCTACGCTACCCACACTTGTTAATGCCTCCATTTTCGATAAATATATTGTTTTGTCTCTATCGTTATTTTGTTATTTTTAATTAATGGTGGAAATGCTGGGCGAGCCGACCAGCGTTTCCTTACTTTCGGTTTTGTGGACGCTGCCCGGCGGGTCATGAGAATAACGCCGCCGAATCACCGTTTATGGTAGGAACTACGGCGGTATCTGATCGTCTTCGAACCTCTGACTTTCACTCTTAATGAATGAAAACATTCTTGGCAAGACGTCCATCTTGCGCCAGTCCAAGAATTTCACCATGCGCACGGAGGCTCATAATGTAGTATGAGAACACTTTGCTTTCCAAAACTCCTCGTTGTCCCTTTAAAACAGTCATTTAAAACACCATTTTGAAAATACACTATTGAATTCCCAAATGAATAACCAAATTTCAAAATCGATTTCATAATGCATTTTGAAAATCAGAAATAAATAAATAAATTTGCAAACTAAATTCCTAATTGTGCTATAGCGGCTCCCTGACACCCACAAATGAGATTCAATCTCCCGAAATATGGAGCGAGCAAGAGCGCACAGGAGAGTGATGGCATGTGCGTGTGAATGATAATGTAGTGCGCATAGAGGGAGCAAGCGTGTGTGTGTCTGTGTGTATGACAGTGTATGTACTGTACATTTATGTTTATGTAAAGCTGATGATATATAGGCAGCACTGTTCTGTCCAGTAAAAACATGAAACTCTTATTCACACAGATGGCAGTAGATTTAATCTGTGAGAGACCAAAGGGAATAATACATATATTAAAATGCTACTCATTACAGCTAGCAGTAAATCACCAAAACCCTGCACAGATCAGTTCATCGGATCATTTTCTCTCTCAGATGACCGGTTCATCATCTCAGTTGGATCAGAGGCTAAAAGATGAGATGCTAACAATTGACCTGTACGTGAAAGTCACCAGTTAACCGAAACACCGACTAGTCACAGCTTTTCTGAAATCGTGGCAGCAGATTAACAAACAGGCATTATTTGGATAAACTGACCGCATATGGGGAATCTTTATGGTTGCTTTCGTGCCTGAAAAAATGTTAAACCACCAGACACTGCTTTTAAAGGTTGATTTCGAAAATCCATTTTCAAATCGGATTTGAAAAAGCAATTAGGAAATGGAAATCCAAATAGAAAATGGAAAGACTGATTAAAAGTTGTATTTTTGAAATCGATTTTGAAATTTGGGAATTCGATAGTGTATTTTCTAAATGGTGTTTTAAAAGACTGTTTTAAAGTTGCTTTTTGAAATCGATTTTGAAATTTGGGAATTCGATAGTGTATTTTCTAAATGGTGTTTTAAAAGACTGTTTTAAAGTTGCTTTTTCAAATCCTTTTTGAAATTCCTCTTTTTAATTGATGTGTCCCTTGTGGTCCTCCATACAACTGCACCATTTGTATTTCCCTGTATCCATCAGTTAGTGTTGCTTTTTAAAGAGCTTTTAAGACGACACTTTGCTAAGGAACTTAGGTAACACTTTATTAAGGATGGGTGTATGTGTATGGTGTGACAGTGTTCCCTGCTGTGTTTTAAGTAGCACTAGGCTACCTAAACTGGTGTGTACCCTTTAAATATTATGCAGTATATAGAAATAGAAATTTCCCTTTGCGGTCATGCAAATCTCAGATGACTTCAAGAAAATATTAAATTTGTATCCTTCATAATTTGTAGGGGTTGTCTGGCATGCTAACACATATTTTGGTTATTTGCCATTATTCCAATATTAAATTAGTACATTACATACATTAGATTAGAAATGCCAGTCAAACAGGGCATTTCATTTTGTATTTCACTGGTGGGGTTTGCCTTTGGGTTTCAATAACAAGAATGAATATGATTTCTATTCTCTGTCATCCACCGTATTAGGAACATATTGGATGTAATCTATCCTCCATGTAGCAGAGTGACAAAGTGCTTTCTCACCAATTACTGACTGCCATCTCCCTCTTCACACCTGGCAGACATTGGATGTGGCTGACAACATGTATGTGCGTGTGACAGAGAGAATGAGAGAGGGAGTAGGAAAGAGCAAAATGGGCAGTGAGAGCCAGACAGAAAGATTAGGTCAGGCAGAGAAGTTTTTAAAGAGGTTGTCACTTGTGTTTACGTGTCCTCAGTCTTCATCAGGTGAATGACACATCTTCAGCTCTTGTAATATCACACTGCTGTAGCTAACAGGCTGTTCACATGTTGTTCTGGTTTCCATTCATTCATTTTCTCCATGGTAGAATCAGCTTAATCTGACTTCAAATTATTTTCATTTTGTTACTGACATAAAAATACCAGTTTTCTTCTCAGTGCAGTATGATACAGTAATTCAACCTTGGTGCAGTTTTTTTTCCTTAAAATATATATTTTGGGCTTTTCATGCCTTTATTAGATAGTATAGTTAAGAGAGACAGGAAATGGCAATGCAGAGAGAGGGGGAATGACACGCAGGAAAGAGCTGCCTGATGCGGGCTTCGGACCAGGGCCGCCTGCGGTGAGGACTGTAGCCTCTACACATGGGGTGCATCCTCAACCTACTGCGCCACTCAGCGCCCCAACTTTGGTGCAGTTTGTGAAGCTTTTGTTGTGCTGAACTCTCCAGTGTTTTTATATTCCGTAATCTCCCAAAGTGTAAGACCAGTTTTGTTGTTAGAATTGAATATTCAGAAATCCAACTTTACAGTCTTGTAATACTGAAAACACGGTGCAAATATATTGTCAACACAAACAGCAAACTTGTCCTCTGTACATCTGCAAATGTAATGTATGACCACAAGGACAAAAACATGATCATAAAAGTTCTTTCTTCAAAATGGTCAAGTGGTGTGTCTAAAGTGCTTCAAAACTAAAACCCTGGAAAACCACATTATCTGTATGTTTTTGCTACATACAAACAAAAGCTGAAGGCCATGCTTTACAATTTGGTAGACTGAGGCTTTAATTCTCAGCAGTTTAGTCCATTGTAACATCATATATCTGTCAACTATCTCCTCCTGCCCTGAGAAAACACGTCCATTCACTGAAATGCAGAGTGATCTTTATTTGTAATGCACATAGATTAAATACACATAAATTGTAAATTGTTATATAAACAAGACGTCCTTCCGTATCATAGGACTGTCGGTATAGCTTCTTCCCAATATCACCTGAATGCTTCATTAACCAAAAAAGTATTAATCTCTAAAGCAACATTTTAATTTGCTCTCATGGTCAATTTCACCTGTAACACAGGTGAATACATGTGTTAATCAATTTAAGTTTTGTAATTGTAACAAATGGATGGATGGGACACAATTTTTAGCTAAAAACCTACATTTAATGTCACTCCTAACTCAATACATGGAGACACTTGGTCAGTAGCTAGTCCTTCAATCAATGAATGAATGAAGCTCTATTTCAAAGGAGGTTAAATCGAAAGCAACTGGACTTAGTTATTTGTCTAGGAAGACGTTTCACCTCTCATCCAAGAGGCTTCATCAGTTCATGTACGCATCTGACCAGGCTGGGACTGGTCCGAGGTGAAACGTCTTCCTAGACAAATAACTAAGTCCAGTTGCTTTCGATTTAACCTCCTTTGAAATACTATGACCTGGGCAAATGAGAATATGCACCGGCTGAATGAAGCTCTACTTTATTAATTAGCATTATGGTCTTTGGCGTGCGGTCGCTGTGGATGGTGGGCATACACGACTGTCACACCACAGACCAATGATTGGCATCCCACTGCATCCTGTCTGTGGTATGTTTAACAAAAACAAGAGCACGTTGCTCTATCAGACAACCTGATAAGGGGTAACCTTACCAGATAGATGATGGGTAATGAGAGGTAACAAACAGGATACGCACAGGTTGGACAAGGGTTTTGGAAAATGAACAAGAACAATCTGACAGAGTGCAAGAAGAAAGTCAAACAGAGAGAGGGAGGATTCTCCTCATGTTGTAAAACAAGGTAGAGAATCTAAAAGCTGCCTCAACATGGAGAATATCTATATCCACATTTGGATGGGGGAAAATGATAAGATCAGTGCTGCCTGGGTAAGCTTTAGGATGAGAGTAACCAGTGAAAAAGATCTTAAAGATTTCAAGGTTGAGTGGGCCACCAAGCTAAAGGAAGTGGATGACAGGTGACAAAACAAGGTTCGCCAGCCTGAACTGATAGAGAATGAAATGGAGATGGAGGTCGTCCAGGTCACTAAAAGGCAGGAAGCTTGGACAAAGGCGCATTTGTAGACCTTGGCCCTGCTGAGCATAAAGGAGAAGAACTGAATCTGAGCGAGATGTGTTGGAACAAGAAATGCAACCGTCTTGTGGAGACTTCAGACACAACCTTGTTGCAAAGCAGACATGAGAGAGAAGAAGCCAAGAGTAATGAGGAATCTGGAGATGTCGCTCAATGAAATATGAGAACTTGATTCAGAAGACGAACAAGGATGAAGAGGAGACCAAATTCCTGCTCATAAAGAAAAATCAGCTTCTGAAATGTTGCACCATGTGATTTTAACAGCATGTTTGACATTACAGTACTTCAAAACAATGTGGTGAAATAAAAAAAAAAGAAGAAGAAGATCAAGAGGAAAAGCCCCTGGTCTTGGTGCGGTTGTAGGAATAAAAATGATGATAGCAGCAGTAAGATTGAGGAGGTTGCAACCTGTCTGGCTCTGACTGGGTAATAGGAGGCAAAGAAGATGAACAAGGGCTTCTGGGTCTTTCTCAGGGAGAAACAGAAGTGAAGAACACGAAGTGAAAACAACATCAAGGTGGAGGAAGCTGCTGCTTTTAGAGTCAGGGTGTGGCTGCAGAAGAGCATCCTTCCTAACTGACTTACTGACCTAGACTGCATCTTTTTTTGACAAATACATTGATAAGGTAACTGGTGTTCATTTTTCTCTTTCACACAGTAAGGATGCACACCAATCAAACACAACCCCTCTCTCTTTTTTAGCCTTGAAGATACTCAATGCTAAATGTTTGCTTAAAGTTTCAGTTTAAATCCCTAGAGTCATTTTATTCACATGAGATTGGAACAGTACTTGGTTGTACCGGCTTTTCACCATTAATCTTGGCTGTCAACATCTCATTTTATGCCACAGTGAATGTGCAACTGAATTCTCTGAATTATATTATAGGTGGATGAGCATGTGACCTGAAGAACAGTAGGTATTAAGGGTTGTAAATATTACTGACTGAGGTGAAAAATGACTCACTCCACATGGTATTGTAATCACCAACCAGCACTAATACAAAATTAAATCCCAGCCAAAGGAGACCAAGCCTTGCTCCGCTGCAGCCTCTACTAATGCCACCACCTAAAGAGCTGTGCTGAAAGACAAGGGGAACGTGTCAGCAACTCTTCTCTCAGAAGGGCTGAGGATCAGAGTGGTCTTTTTCCTTTCGTGCTGGGGACTCCAGAATCAAGGGCACCGCGATTTCCTGTAATTTCACACACAATCAGGAGGACATGTGTTCCTCAGAGAGATATCTTCAGAGGTGATATACTGAGCATTACTATTATGTGTTCTGTAACTCCTTAAATAAGGTCATGCTGCAGTCACACATTATATCATTAATTATCAGTGAAAAGGAACAACATCTGCTGAATAATGTAACATCTGTTTGTGAGACAGTGTTGAACAGGTTAAACACAGGTCTATAGGCCACAGTGTACTATGAGAACTTGTAGTACACTCTGTGGAATAAACACTCCTGGTTGCACTGCTGTAATTATTAAGACACAGGAAGGCAATAAGGAGTTAAATAGATAAGAGATGAAAAAATCAGATTTCATACATGCACGGTTTTAACAAAGAATGAACAAGTTTGAGGCAAGAGAGTTAAGACAACGGATGTGTGTATGTGCGTGTGTATGTTGAGTGTGTGTCCATATATTCTGTGAGGTGATGACAGCCATGTGTACACCCACTTAAACACCCACTCACCCTCCCACAAATACACACAGCTATTTGTTATGACGAAAGGCTGTGGCTGACAGTGATTGATAATTGATTGATGGTCTCAGCTGATTGCTGTACTATAACACTTAAGCCAGCCAGCTACACACATACACACACACACATGCATGCAAACACTTTCTGCCAGTCTGCCACCACAGAGTTAGCAACAGTCTGCGTTTTGCCTCCCTCACTTCTCCAAGCCAGTCGCTCTGCACTGCGGCAGGCAGGGGAAGCAGACACACACTCGCACGCACACACACTTCTCTGCTCCGCTCCCATATTTTTTGGAAGGGAAGAGACGAGGAGCGAGCGAAAGCTAGACAGCATTGCATTTTTCGTGTCTTTTAATGGAGACCTGCTGCAAAGCGAAGAAAACGTTTTTCGGGGATTTCTGATTTCCTGCCTTGTGCTGAAAGTTGTTTCAAAGAGATTCGGAGTATCATCATTACAGAAGGAATATTCACAGCTCGACCTGCCAGACGAAAAAAAGAGGCAAACACAAAAGTGGGAAGAAGGAGAAGGAAATTTGGACCTATGTGGTGGATTTTGGAAGTGAGCGAACACGCAGTGATCCAAGGGTCTTTTTTTGGAGGACAGTGAGAAGGCAGGAGCGATGCCAAAGGGTTCTCCTTGGTCTGCTTTGAAAACACTCAGCACCCCACAGCAGCTGACCCCTTGGGCTCTGGCTACGCTCTGTCTCCACCTGCATGCTACTGCTGATAAAGCAATGGAAATCCCCCGCTCTCAATCCAGGATATAGATGCAGCCGGGCCTTGTGATTGTGCAGATTCTGCACTCTCCATATGCGATATAAATCATATTCAGTACAGCGGTATCCAGCCAGGCGAGCTGTCCAGCATCCGGCACCCAGCCCAGAGAAAGCCCCAGTGGAGGAGAAGGACAGGCAGAGAGCTGTGGAATAAATGAATTGCGAGAGAGAAAGAGGGAGAGAGAAAGAGGGAGAGAGAGACAGAGGGAGAGGAGCTTCCAGACAGGGTGACCTACATTCAACACTGTCTGGAGTCAAAAACAGAGTGAGAGGGAGGGAGAGAGAGAGAGAGAGAGAGAGAGAAAGATGGATAGAGAGAGCCAGCAGATACAGTGAGAGGATGAGAGGGCAGGAGAGGGAAAAAAAAAACGAGATACAGAAACAAAAGCAAACGGGAGAGTACAGGCAGAAAGGAAAGCTGATCCTCAGCCGAGATCCATTTCTTAGTCTTTACTCTTGCATCCTCTCACTCCTCTCCCCTTTCTCCCTTCTTTTTCCCCATATCCCTTTCCCCCTTTTGCCGGCTGTTCTGCTGCTTTCTCTCCATCTCCTACCATTAATCAACCATTGTGTTGTATTTCTTGCGGGAACGCAGTTGCCCAAGGTGCAAACCCAGTCTGTGGCACACAAACAAGCAGGGAAACAGTCATTTAACAGTCACTTTTCACACTTGTGTTGTTTTTGCTCGTGCTCCTCATCCTCTCCTACAAGCTCGGTTTCCTTTGCCTCTTCATCTCCCACTGTTTTCCCTTTCCTCCACTCGTCCTCCCCTCCCTTTATCTCGCTGCATCCCATTCTTTAACCCTCTTTCCTCCATGTCCAACCAACCCCTCTAACCCCCTCCCCACACACATTTATCTCTCCCCTCCTTCCTCTCCTCCTCCTCCTCCTCCTTCTCCTCCTCTGTCAGCATTTATCTATCTCTTGGTAGCTCTAACAGTATTTTTATGGTGGATTACTTTGTCTAGCTGCATGCTGTTATCTAGCGTCACTGGAGGGGAAGAGCAGTAGCAAAGCAGCAGCAGCTCTATCTGTCTATCTGTCTGTGAGCCTGGCTGGTGAGCTAAGGCTTCATATCTATCAGATTGCCTCATGGATAGAAGGCTGTCTGTCTGGAAGCTGGTGGCTTACAAGCTGGCTCTCACAGCTTTTTGTAGCTCAATGCATAGTTGGCAGGGTGGTCAAGTCAAGTGTGATTGCCTTCCTGGCTAGGCATTTGTCCATCTGACTATATTTGTTTTATAATGTGTCCCAGTGCAACATTTCATACTTGATTTTTCACTCAGACATGGCTTATTTATCTTCCCGTCTGCCTTGTCTATAATTCCTCTGCTTTATCCACATAGACAAGCCAAAGCAGTGAAAATGTTACTGCCCACTGTAACCATTCCTTCTCCTCCATCTTGCCTTTTTTCTAGTTTTCACCCTGCTTTCTCACAGTTTCCTTTTCCCTCCTTGCCTTCCTTCCTTCCCACTCCATCCCCACCCTCCACTTGCATGTCAGTCCTCGGGGATCAGTGTTGAGGACATGAGAGGGGATTGCAGTTGAAGGAGAGGAAATGACATGGGTAATGGAAGAGGACACACAGGCACCTGTCAGGAAAAATCAAGGGTGAAGAGGGGGAGGAAATGAATTATTCATGAGACCGAATTACACTGCTTTCACCTTCTTGAATAAGTTTGATCAGAATCCTACATTTCCTTAAGGTCTTAAAAAAAGGGAGAATTTCTGTCTTTGTGCTGCCACATATTTCCAACCTTTAGCAGCATTCACATGAAGAGCTTCTTGAGGGAATGCTGTTTGAAAATCAATGAGATATTATTGCTGGTTTAATGTTTATAAAGACTTGATTGAAGTGATATCAAAGTCATTGCTACAAGCACCCATGATGCCAATATTATACCCTGCTCTCGCCACCTTCTCACTGATTTTGGTCATACAACATTGACGACACACCATATCCACACACATCTGAATTTAGCTTCACCTTTGCTCATATTACTGTTTAAACAACTTTGACTGTAGATGAACGAAATCAATGGAAGTAAAGCAAACTTGCGCCATTGTAGAGTGCAGTATGGATGATGTCGTTATAAGGTATTTGCACTATAACTGTAAAATTAACATACACACACACAGACAAGCTAATATACACCGATCAGGCATAACATTATGATCACTGACAGGTGAAGTGAATAACACTGAATAACACTTCATCATGATACTTGTTAGTAGGTGGGATATATTATGTACAAGTGAACATTTTGTCCTCAATGGGCACGCATAAGGATTTGAGTGAGTTTGGGTGTTCTCGGTCTGCAGTGCTCAGTATCTATCCAGCGATACGGTAATGGGAGGCCAAGGCTCATTGATACACGTGAGAAGCGAAGGCTGGCCCATGTGGTCGAAGAGCTACTGTGCTTAAATGCTGAAAAAGTTCATGCTGGTTCTGATAGAAAGGTGTCAGAATACACAGTGCATCGCAGTTTGTTGCATATTTGGCAGCAAAATGGGGAACAACACAATAGGCAGATGGTGATAATATTATGCCTGATTGGTGTACTATTAGACAACATAATGTACTTAAATTATCCGCTTGTGTGCATTTTCCGAGGCTAACATAATGTTATTAATTATCATCAGCACTAATAGTTATTAGCACCTCCTGAAATTTCCTAGTGTCCAAGCACCATAATTAATTTTTAAGGTGAAAAAAGCTATTAAAGATACATCTGTGCTGGAGTTTTTATATTCATCCGAACAGCTTTTACTGGATTTCACTAGCATTCATTATTGCTCTCTGTGGCCAAGGCGGCACACACTTTGCCCTTCCGCCACATCTTTCTACAAGAAATGAAGTGAATTTATAAATGGAGCGCCATTTCCCCTTTTTGTAGCACTGAGGAAGCCTAAATCATCACTAACTCCTCCACTCGCCATAACCCTGACAGATACTTACTTGGCTTGGTTGACAAGCTTGTTTAGGCCACTGTGCTCTTTCTATATCACCATAATAAGGTTGACCTTTACATAAACATGCATCCATGCACTGAACCAGTAGCTTCCCCTTCTTCCCATACTGCTGTCTTCTCACATCAGATGACAGGTCTATTATTTGTAAATGGCAACTACACAGTGCATCCTTTGCTTTAAGCCACTTACGGTGAATCACATTCATTTGTGTGTGGTGTTTGCTGTCTGTCTGTGTGTCAAAATTCCCTGCTATTGTATGTAATTACATTTCTCCCCCTGTTCTTCTCACTTTTATCTTGTGTCCTGTTGAGACCTTGCTTGTATGTTCCTAAAATCTCGACAAACTTGGGAGAAAACCTTCATGACTGGGATTACTTTGACATGATATGGTGCATTACTAGTGGTTAGGCCTGTCACCATTGTATGGAGTGCATGGCAGACAATATCAGCTGTCAGTTACAGCCCAAAATTTCTTTGCAGTACTTTTTAGGAGATGGTGAATGCTCTCATGCTTTGTGCACCTTAAAGTAACCTAAATGGCATCCATTTGTGAAATGGCGTGAGTAGGTTGCGCTGGCGCTTTCTTTAGTTGTTTTTTTTGTGTGTGTGTGTTTGTCTTTTTGGTGTTCTCACCTTATAGCTCTAGATTGTTCCTTTCAAAGTCATTTTCTGTATGACAGTGAATAATGGATGTGGTTTTTTACCTTCTTTCCCCAGCCATTTCAAAATCTGCTCTATCCTTTCAAAATGCAAGATTGTCAGTGTTAGGGCTTTACTTTTTTCCTGTCCTCTGAAAAGCTGACACTTTCAGCTGATAGCAGGCAGCAGTGCTTCACTTTACTTGCTTTACTTCAAGCATACTCCATACAATATGTCACATTACTTTGTCTCTTGGACAGCAGTGTATTTTTGAAGGAGTAATTCAAGGTCCAAATTACTAAGAGAGCCACAATGTTCACAAACAAGCAAGTAAATAATTAAAGGTTGGATTCATCAAGCTGAAAAAAACAAACAAAAAAACACTCAGACATTCAAAAGGTAGATTCAATGGGAATATAGAGATACATATCCATTCTCCTTAGGATTTCATGTGATTGAATCTTGGACACATCTATTGTCAATGCCATTTACAAGATTTAAACAATATCAAAAACTGTTTCACACATGTGAGTTCAATACGTAACACTTCTGTTTCAATAGACCTTTTAGAGGCACTGTGTCATCTTTTGTAGATTGTTAAATTTGCAATTAATTTAAGTTTTTATTTTTTCTTGGATACCAAAGGTCAAGCAAGCATTCTCAAAGTCTGCGGAGTCGCTAAATTAATCTCACTCTTGTCATCAGTGACAGTGAGTCTTGTCTTCCTTATGCTTTATTCATAATGTCACATTTTGATTTTATAGGAGTAACTGGCACCCCGGGGAGGTAACTTTAGCGCAGTAATGTTCTTGAATCAAATCTATGGTGAATTGACTGTTGAACATTACACTAATAAAGCAACAATTTTCTTTCCTTTCATATGTCACGTCTTTTGAATTAAGCTGCATTTCCTCCCTGTGTTTGATACGGCTCGATTCTCGGTAGGTGGTCAAGTGCTGTATTAAATCCTCATCATATTCTTTTCCATCTCACTCATCTGCTTATAATATACCAAATTTCCCTCCCTTTAATTCATTCCTCCTACTCAGATGTCTGACAGGAGATTGTTTTATTATGCGAAATGTTAGATAATGGCAAGGCTCCTCAGACTAAATAAGAGGGAGCATATTTAAACTATTTACAATAAAGACAAAGTGGGAAGAAATGTCTCCAATCAATTCTTCACAGATCTCTTTCTCCTGTCTTCAGATTCTTGTGAAAGACCAACATCTGCTGTGTGAAAGGCAGGGTCTGTTGTATTAAAATGTTGTGATGGATTATTAGCAAGATGTAGTCGCTTTATGAAGTGACGAGTGACATATTGATTTTAAAAAATCCTTTTAGTTTTGTTCTGTGTTGCCACTTCATTTTCTTTGTAAAATAACTTCAACAGAGCATTAGATTAAAAAAGGTTTTCATATTTAGTCATTTTAAGTTAAATATAATGTTCCTTCAGTTAACAGCCAGTATAATTACTGCCACAAGCGCAGAGTCGTAGTTTACCCTGCAGGTAAGTGGCTGTAAGCTCTGCAGACAAGCATATCGGTATACAATCTCCTCTTTGTCATCTAATTTGATCAATTTGTCGCATTTTTGATGAATAAATCTGTATCAATTGTCTCCAGATCTATGGAAAGTGTAATCAATTAAAAAATTAATTTGACAACATGCTGATTTTGTCAGTGATGTTTTTGTCCTTCTGCAGCTGTAAACAAAGTCAAGAAAAAACAATATGTCATTAAAAACATTTAACATACAAGATTAAAGTGACTCTTTACAATTATGAATGATGCTTCATAACAACTGACAACATAACACGCCCTTGACTTTCTTTTCCTTATCTTATTGTTGATGCTCCAAAACAAGACATCAAACACATTTTAAATGTGTACGCCATAAATGCAGAGTTAGATCTGGATGAAATTGTGTTTTGCTATCATACAGACACACCAGACTGTTTACTGAAGATCCTCTGTGTCATGAATAATAATAAAAAGCAGACACTTGAAAGTTTTGACATTCAATAGACAGAAACCAGTCTGTGTTGTTTTGTTCAGCCTTCTCTTCCAGAAGGTGAGAAGTAGGTTTCATGTAACAGACAAGTTAAACCAACTTTAAATCACTGACTCAACTCAGTGACTCACACATGCATTTTATGTTGTGTCAACAGATAGAGATAACACAGTTGAACTAGAATGGCAAAAATATGCACATGCCTCATGTTTTTAGCATAGTGTACACAATCCCAAGTGTGAGACACACAACACATCCGTTAGTTCACTGAAGTTCAGTTTAACTGACTTAACTGCTGCACTCCTGTGTTCAAAAACAATGAACATGAGTCTGCTCTGAACCTTTATATGATTCCAGCTCTTAGGTCTTGAGGTTGGTTGTATGTATACTAATATGTTTAGAAATATATCTGTAAAATATGTGTGAATTTAGAGGGAAATTATTATATATTATTATCATAATGGAGTTATATTTTGAACTCTTCATTATTTTATCAAAGCAATGTGTGCCAGACACTGCAATTACAAGATTAAAAAAATATTTGTAGGTGACTTAAAATGGTACCTAATTATTTTACAATTCTCACAACAGCAGATTGGTTATAGAATACATGTTTTGATCCTTTTCATTGCACAGTGGGTTGCAACCCAGTCGCCAGAAAGAAACGTTCACTATGGACTATTCTGCAAACTCCAGAAAAGTCCAGGATCAACGTTTCCGAGCGAAAATACGTTATACGCCAACATTACGTTGCCCATTCATTTAACGTGAGCCAATTGCTGCGTTCATTATCAACGTTTTACATGTGGCTGTACAACGTTATTTTTTCGCTGGAAAAACAACATTTTAGGATATATTTGGCATGGTTTTGATGACTTTTTTAGCGAGAAATGTGTGTTTTAGTTTCCAAATGTATGTTGAATTAATGCAAATAAGCTTCTGTTTGTAACATATTCTGCGAATTTGAAAATTGAAAACGTATATATTCAACATTATTCATTAAGCTTTCTGGCGGATAAAATGTGATTATTTGGCACTATTTGAGGACATTTCTAGCGAGAAATGTGTCTTTTACTTTACAAATATGTTGAATGAATGAAAATTAAGTTTTATTTGTAGCCTACTCCAGCGATATTTTATCCGACTGATTGGACTCTCCCACTATTGTGGGCACTGAATTATGATTATGAAAACCTGATACTTTTTTCGTTTTGACGAAGATTTTTTCAGCTTGTAGTTGCTGTCGTGGTTGTTTTAAACGCTATTTTATGAATGTAATTTTTTTTTTTCATTATTGCGGTAGGCCAACGTTTGGTGCATTATTTTAATCATAAACGTTATATTTATTCAGTTAATGTGTATTTCGTTTGTTAGTTATTACGAAGATTGCTCAGATTTCCATCGTTGCTATGGTTACAGTGAACGATCAGCTGATTTCATTGTGACTGACGTAGCTTCCGGCAAGTCCGTCATCGTCTCACCGACAGGCAGCCCCCGTTCAGGTAACGTAAACAAACAACATGGAAAATTGTGATAAAATAATTAACAGTTAAAGCTATTTTACCTCCAAAAACCAGCCAGTGTCGTCAACCACAAACAAAGTTTGACAGATGTGGTTGATCAAAGTTGTTAAACTGGCTGACTTTACTAGCTGCACTGTTTGATGTAGATTTTAATGATTAGGCTAACGTTAACATAGCTAGGCTAACATTAATGCTACATGCCAGCCCTCACTGTACTTTTCTCACTGTTTTACAGGTAACAGATAATACCTACAATGGCTACTGCTGAAGCTGAGTTCAATGAGATGCTCAGTAAAACGAAGAGCCTGACATAAAGGTAATTTAAATATCTTATTCCATGCATGGGGATCAGATATTATGATGCATTTGTGCAGGAAGTCTGTGTGGTTAACTGCATTACTTTGATTATATTGTGTTGTTTTTTTAGGTCAAAAAAGAGGACAAAGGCATCAGACCTGCCACGATGGAGAAAACGTGATGATCATCTCTGTGTCCTTGAGGAGACCGGTGTGGAGATGCTTGATGAACAAGAGCCAGGATTTGGTATGTGATCGTGATAATTTGTGCATCATTATTCTTATTTTGGTAGAAAAACATCATGTTAGGATTTCTATGCGGATGTACCAGTCCAAGAAGCTTTCTGAAGTCTGTAGTAGTTGTAGTCGTAGGCCTGCACACCTCAACATCACCATAATACTTCATTTAGAATGTGATTTTCACAGGGCCTGATTTAAGCCACAGTACCACCTTAAATTAGCTCAGTGCAGCATCACACCGGTGCTCTTACCAATCATATTTCCAACACACGCAACATAACACCACCTGAGAACTCTCTCCTAAACTTCATATGGATGCTGGCAGAAAATGGAGTATGCCAGGGTGGGCTGGCTTATGCAATATTTACAGTTGCCACCTCTTAATTCTACATATAAGTGTATTTTCAATTATTCTGTCAACAGACTGGCAAAGTGTGTTTGAACACCGTTTTACCAGAGTTTTATGGAGTGGGTGATAAGCTCTTTCAAGGTGGACAAGCTGTGCGCAGAAAGAGGATGACACTTGTTGGAAATTCCCACGGGTCACGTGATTCCCGCGGGATGGGAGTCAAAGTTTTATTAATCCTGTGATTGGGACGGGACGGGAATAAAAATCAACGGGAGCGGGCAGGAGCGGAAACTCCATTAATAGATGATGATTTTCAGCCGTGTTAAACAACCAAAAGGACAGATGCGTCCATTTTTGCCGTCATCTTTCAGTGAGCCAAAACTATTTTGGCTTGCGTTAGTTAGTTAAATGGGGAGTGGGTGCAGGAGACACACAATAACAACAAAATGCAACATTTTTGCAACATGTTTGGGGTTCATTTGTGTATTTTCCACATAGATTCTCATTGAACTTCTTGTACTACTTGAAAGTTTATTTTTAAAATAACATTAGAAACTTTTTGTCTTTGTATGCACCAGGAAAGGGCATCTGTGGTCGGTCTCAGCTGAATGCAGCAAAGGCGAGGACAACGAGGAGGACTAGGGGAGTAGCTCCAGCCTTGATGAGCAGGTGTGTATCATATAAGAGTTATGCCATCATGGCATTATTCTTTGTGCTCTAAATATGTATGTATATCCACACATCCGCTGACCCACACTATAGGCCCAGTTCCAATCCGCCCCCTAAAGACTCAAGCCCTGAACCCAGAGGGTCCAGATGCTGTAAACATGAATGGAACAGCACTCTCACGATACGTTACCTTGACAACAAAATGTTGTTGACTTTGGTCATGAAATGATAATTTACTGTAATTTCAACACGCACAAAGTGTGTGAGGGGGATGGACTCAAAACAAAATGTTCCTGGATCAGATCTGATCAAATCATCATCAATACTCTGCAGTACTACTACCGTCAGTATTAACGTGTGCAAACTGCACATGTTAATACTGACGGTAAACTTCTTTTTTTATTTTTTTGTTGCCCCTGTCCATTAACAATAAAGAGAGCGGCAGAGCTCTCTCTGACTACGTTTGTTTATTTGCTTTTTGCTTTTTTTTTTAACACTTGCGTTCCAACGGCATCACCATGCATCGGTGCTGACTTACGGTAAGGGGGCAGTAAGGGCTCATTCACTGACTTGATGATCTGACAACGGAACAGCCCTCACACACTCACGGAATTCCCGTGAATGCGCCTCTAACGGGGTGTTCCCACCAAACGCGATGACGCTTCATCGCGCGTCGAGATTACATGTAAAGTCAATGCAAACACGCGATTAGTCGCGTCATCGCGCCGGGCGATGCGATGGACGCGATAGCGCGGCGCGATGGACGCGTTGGCCGCGAAAAATCGCCTCCATCGCGTCGCCCGGCGCGATGACGCTTCATCGCTCGAGTTCAAATAATTGAACTTTTGCGGCGAATTCGCGTGAAGACGCGCCGCGACAGCCTATCAGCTTCGAGATCGTCACCGACGTGCTGACGTACGGACGTACTGGTGTTCCCTTGGCAGCTTAGTCAGAGCGAGTCTATTGACAATATTAGAAGTTTTCTGGTTTAGATTAGTTTATTATTCAGATCCCCATTAGCGGCAGCAAAGCCACAGCTCTTCACTGTTGCTTTCCCGGTGCTGTTACAAACGTTTCTGGTTTGGAGATTCGGACCTGAAAGCCCGTTATCACTGCTGTTTTCAACCAGCGGGCGCTGCGAGCCGGCCGCCCCGTCCCAAAGCACTCAACAGGCGGTCAGTCACACAGTAGTTCACGGAGCCGTCTCCTCCTCCTCCTGCAGCCAGAGACCCACACCGCTGTTCCTCTCCCATCTACAGGGACAGGAACAGTGCAGCGACGGTGGTTATCTCAGCCAGAGAATGAAATAGTGGGAGAAATGTTGTTGTTTGGGCGGGCTCGTCGCGCGACGCGATGCCGCGACGAGGCGTTTTTTGCATATTGAACCAGCGTCAAAACTGGAGCGTCTAGCGCGACGCGATTTCATTTGACGCGCGATTCAATCGCGTTCATCGCGTTTGGTGGGAACACCCCGTAAGGACACACTCACACTAGGGCCAGTTGATCCGTACCGTGCTGAAGCCCGAATGCCCCCCCTCCCCTGTCCCCCGCTGGCCCGCACTCACACTACCTCGAACCCAAGCGTGCTGAAGCACGGTTGCCTCCGACACATACGTCATCGCGTTGATATACCAATACATCCATGATGCGCTCTGACTGCAGAAAGAACAGCGCTTTTTCATTGTTTGACCGGTTGTCATGGTAACATCTTGAAGTTTAATCAAAGCGATGTCAACTAGCTATGTTTATGGCGCGACGCAATCGTGACTGTTGTTTACACGCGGTTGCAGACACGAGGTGGAGAACGAGCCCGCGACGCATTACTGTACGCATTACTGTACGCATTCCTGGCCAAGCGCACCGTGCACACCTCACCAACTGTGCCGGGCCAGGGAAGTGTACCGTGCTCAGGCACGGTACACTTGCACTCACACTGGCAATAGAATCAGGACTTTAGTCTAGTGTGCCTAGTGTGAGTGCACCCTAAGTCAGTGTGTCCGTAAGGGCTCGGATTGGAATTGGGCCATACTCTTCTCTCCAAGTTATTTTGCACTTCATCTATTCACAACTGTACTACACTTGAATGAAAATCTGTGTAACTTTCACAGACTAACAAAAACCCAGTTGAATGAATTTATCTATTGGGCTCTTTTTTTGAAACTACAATATTAGCTTCATCTTTTTTGTGTGACTGTTAATATGTTTGCCATCAGTACAACAACAATTACTGCTATTAAGGGTGTACGCAACTATAATAAGTGAAGCCTGCCCAGAATGCAGCCACCTGACTGCCATGAAGTCCTTGTTGTCTGTGCTTTATCCCAAGGCATATGGCATCAAGTGCAATATCATTTTATTTATTATTCGTTTCATATCCAATTACAGTGATATTTAACAGTTCTTATTAGCTATAATTTGATGATGTTTACATAATTGTATTGAATTCTACAACCCATAAGACACAAGGTAATACATGGTTTATCATTATTAAAGGTGAAACTCAGCATGTTAAATGCTGACAGTCATTGGAAAGTTTCAAATCCAGTGAGCGCTGCGTGCTGGATTACAACGCTCAAACAAACTGATGAATGTTCCACAGACTCAGACTAATGATGTGCACTGTTCTTTAAATGACAGATAAAGTGGGGAGCAGACAACCAGGATGGAGCTGGATCTACGTTGGTGGAGGAAATGGGCAACTCTTTCCTCTCCAGGACTGCCATTATCACTAAGCTCATGAGTAAGGGAGGTTTGTTTTAGGCTGTTACACATTGTTATAGAGTTATGATTTACATTTCACTACATTTTAGCATTACATGACTATTGTATTTCAGGTATTTTAGTGGAATAGTCCGACTACATTGTTGTTAGTTACAGTAAGTGAGCACAACATGATACTAAAACAGTTAAAACCCGACTCAAAAAGTGACCAACAGGGGCTCATGAAAGTCTTTAGCTTCTCTTTGCACCAGACACACCAGCATCTCCACAGGCAAAGGCAAAGCCTAGAGACCCACAAGGAGGAGATAAATTAATACATTCTTGTGAAACAGATCAGGCCAGGTGTATAGGGCTTTGTTTATTTCGTGACCATTTTTCATCACCACAGTACTGTGGGTTGTAGTCAACGACAAAGTAGATTAAACGTTTTTCCTCAAAACTGTAAAGGTTAGTACTTCCTATTACTTGTTGTGAACTGTTTTCTTCTCTGTATACTATATGTCCTGTATGCTCTATGTCCAACATCTATGTCCCGTCTGGCCGTCCTGGGTGTGGGATCCCTCTGCTGCTCATCCTGAAGTTTCTCCTGTTTTTTTCTCTCTGAAGTTTTTCCTCAGTGGATGTGAGGGTCTAAGGGCAGAGGATGTTGTTGCTATGTAATGACCTTGGAGACAAAGTGTTTGTAAAAACAGGCTATACAGATAAACTTGCAATGCCGTAAGTGGTTAGATTTTCCACCACTAAATGTGTATGTGTGTATAAATATGTGTAGATGGTCTTACTTAACCATGTTTTATTCTAGTTGTAATGATCTGTGTATGTATTCTTTATCTGTAGTATGAAAATGACTCTTTAAGTTTTGTTTTTACCACCCTGTGTTATAAAATGACAATTAAATGAATTCAAATCAAATGACCTTGATTCCTTCACTTCTTGACCCTGCAAATGTACAGAAACGTTAGTATTTAAAACACAATTTTCTTTCTATCACCATATTCCAATATATATTATAATAATTTCATTTCAATAGGCTACACTGAAATCTGCAATCTTTTGAGTTTTTCACCATATTGCATTGGATAGATGTAGCCATCTTTTATTGATAAAATTGATATAGTAAATCTCTCTCACAACTTCTTGTAACCTCTCTGTTGTGTGCCTTGGGCACCTTGGGCTGCGTTCAATAGCTCAATGCTCTAATGTAAGCTAAACTGGCTATTAACCCATCTGGTTGCATATTTTTTAAGCCACATTTTATGAACACAGTCTTCAAACAACACTCTCACTTTATAGCAACAAAAATGTGTCGAGGAATGATGCTTGGGTGTTCCGTTTTGAAACGTTGCCTAATCCTATTGCCTTTGAACGCATCCCGTTCAGACCGCGAAACAGCGTGGCAGAAATCACGTCTAAACTAGCACTAATACATTACTATTTTTATATTTTATAACATACAATCTCTCACGACATAAACATATATGTCATGGTTATGCGTTTTTTGTTAAAGAATGAGCGAATAGACACTTTCTGAACCCTAGTGTGACAACCCCAACCCCAACCCAGGAGAACGACACAAGAACTACATGTTGCCATAGTGACACGTTGACTGTATGTGCGCTCCGCCATGTTGGTTGTAGTTCTAATGTGTTTTCCCTATTATGTTTGTCTAAGACCAGGAACATTGCAATCTTTTTATAGGTTTTCTGGGGTGCTGAGCACATGTGTTTGGTCAGATTTGACGTGTGTTCCTGTTAAAAGGGAGAAAATGTGTTTTGTGCCATATTTGACCCTATTCTTGACCCCTTCCTGCTGGTTTGCCATTGGACCTGATAGTAGAGGTCAAGAGCTTTCCAAAAATGTGTATAACTTGTCTGTAGCACATTTTGTTGCTGCTCTAGAAGCCTTTAAAAGTGTGTCAGGATCAAGGTTCAAAGGTCACTTGTGGGGAGCAAGAGCTGACCTCAGTTTTCATACTGACACATGTTACTCCCTAGGTCAAGACCTTTCCAACGATGTCTTCATTGTTGTCCTACGACAAAGTTTAATTTTCATCTTGCTTGAAAACTATGGCCCTTTGAGATATACGTTCCTAGCCCTATCTATGGGCCTAACTGGATGAAATCAGTCAAACATGTTTTCAGGGGTAGTGAGTGGCCAAAAATTGTTCAAGATGTTGGTGTCTGACTTATACACTGTTAGACTTTAAAATTTTGACCAGTTTAGACTAATTTTCCTCATAATCTACATCTACACAAAGGTCAGACAAGGAAGACCAGCTGTCCTCTCTCTAATTAGGATGCCCTGACTCTGAGAAAGGAGGTCAGCAGCAGAGAACAACACTTTAAATAGCCTAACCAATCATTCTATACAATTTTCCCACTTGCCCTGATAAAAATCTATCTATAAATCTAAATTTCTCTTATAAATCTACACCAAATTGATACTGCAGTTTTGATTTGTGTTAGCCCCTCCCCCAAATTTAGGATATGTTACAGTCTTACAATCACAAGTGCACTGTATGTTGGATGGGATACCCCTCCTCCCCAAGTATATAAAAAATTATTACATAACTCTGTTATAAGTCTGTTATAACACCTTATTCTATAATGGCTGAAAGCCATATGGTCTCCTCACCTTCCTTTTCTCCAAGGCATTAGTGAAAGGTATTAGTGATTGCTGTTTCATTTGTACAAAACACACACACACACACACACACACAGAAACCATTGTTTTTGTCTATAGTTATTGTCAGTATTGCAGTGGCTGTGTTTGGGAAGTTGGATCACTGTTGAAATATCCTCTGGCCATGAAGCAGTCAGTCGTGTTGGTTGAATGAGATCAGCCGTTCCTTCTTGGTCTTCTCTTCTTCCACTGATGGACTTGTCAAGATGGGCTTATATGCAAATGCTCATAAAAACGAAATCAGAAAGATGACAGTCTAGGCAACCTTTATTTAACACATACTACAAGGTAAACTGTACTCTGGAGAACATAGTGTTTCAAATGTACTACATTTCTTCAATTAACAGGCATGCATATTTTCCATTCGGGTTGATGAATGCAGATACTTTTATTTTGTTATCTGTGGGAAGAGATTTTCAAACATGAATACAGTATACAACTGATGAACTCATGGACTACCGTTTAAAAAATGATTAAAAGGACAAAAACACACAAAAACTGTACAATTGGATAAGCATAACTAACCAATCTATCAACTAATCCACCACTCAATCATTCATAACAATGTAACTATAATCATTAACCACATAATTGTACATTGTTTTAAGCTGTTTGTGTGGCACCCAGGAATCTCTCCATCATGTTGCTACGAGAAAGAAGACATGGAAAAAAGAGAAATTATTTTTAGTAACAGTTGCTTTAGTATCAATGAATCATGAATTAAACATGATGTTGAACATGACATACACACTTCTTTTAGAAATACTGTATGGTGTTACTTGCATTCAATGTTGATTGGTAACTACAGTGTTCTGAACTATATCTGTTACTCCAGCATGAATGTTCACCCTGTAACCCAGAAGCCTCTCATACAGCTACGCTTCATGGCAAAGTTGTGCACAGAATTTGAGATGTTGCATTTGTGGTAATGCATCTATGATGACACAACATACATACTGTACCTCTTCGAGCAGGGCAGCCATTGCACCTTCACCTCGCTTATCCCCTGAAAAACAACCAATAACCAAAATGACTGAAAATTAATACAAAAAATAAGCAGAAATAATAATCTATAATAATATCTATTATAACATTAGCCTAGAAATCTAGACGCACCCTAGCGGCAGCAAAAATATTGTGTTGACCAATCACAGCACTCTATCTGTTTAGAGAGTCGTTGGGCGGGCTTAACGCCATGACGACATACATTTTAATTGGCTTGTCAGGCTAACGTCATCCTGCTCTTTGCTCTGATTAGTCGTAGCGCTCAAGCACTACCCCATTACGTGCAGAGGCAGTTTGAAAGACAGCCTTCATCCCGCCCCCTGGATTGAGCCGAGGTCTACCGGTCGTTGCCAGACTAGACATTTTAATGATGTAGTCTGGCTTGTCAGGCTATTATAACATAAGATCTTAACTTTAAACTGTGTGTGGTGAAATGGTGATTATAGAAAGTTTGCAGTAAATCTGTAGGGGAGACTGTGGTACGCAGCATTGGGCAAGCTGAGCCACCCCTTGTTGCTAGGGAACCATTAAGAAAAATAGAGCATGTGACCAGATATTTAGGAGGACAGAGGAAGGCATCATTTCATGGAATTTGTGACGTAAGAACCACATGGGTTAAACGGTTAGACATCTATGTCCGAAAAAACATTTTTACTCTCGAAAGTGAATTTTTGTCAATCACAAGTTTCATGAGAATTGTGTTTAGACCAAAAGAGATGATTATAAATGTGTAGTATGCATCAGTTGAAACTTTTTAGCTGTGGGAAGTATTAAAGTCAATATGGTAACTGTGGGGTACGTTGTGCCACCTGCCCCATACACTACATGAATGTATTTTTATATTTTTCCTTTTTTTAGTTCAGTTGAGAGAGACAGGAAATGGGGAGAGAGAGAGAGAGAGAGAGAGAGAGAGAAACAAGAGAACAAAAGAACAAAACTCCCCAAAGCTCAGTGAGTTGGTGGCTCAGCAGCAGGTCACTGCAGTTTGTGTTCACCTGCCACCTGGACAGGTGGAATATGAAGTAGAGGGGGAGGTGGGAGCTGGTGGGGGTCGGGGGGGGACTCAACTTAGATGTTCCTATGCTCAACTTGCCCAATTCTCCTCTGCATGGTGAATGTGTATATTAAATGGTTCATGTAGCCTACATAAAACCCTGAAAAGATGAGAAGTGTTGGTAGAAGCCCTTGTAATATCTGCACACTAGTAAACAGTATTCAACTAAAAACAACAGAAACAACAACCACCACAAGGACAACTTACTTTGGTAATCCTTTGCCCCACAATCTTGGAATAAGGGAAGCTCTACAGGTTTATGTGGACGTCACAGTCTGGAAATGAGTGAAAGTTTGTAAGTTTAGCATAAAAGCACAAAAAGCTAAATTACTGAAATGACTAAAACACTTGTTTTGATAGAGACATCCATGAATGACATGAATACAAATATTAATACTTAGAAAATAATTTGAGCAATTCTTAATGTTAGTGATGCTATCTACATAATGGATGTGTGTGAATGCATATACACCTGCCTGTACATGTGCATCCCTGTATACAAGATCTTGACCCTTGATCAACACTGATTTTCATTCAAGTGTAGTACAGTTGTTAACAGATAAAGTACTAAATAACTTGGAGAAGAGTATAGTGTCAGTCAGCTGAAAGTGCTGAAACAGTTACAGTTACCTCTCACTTGATGCCATATGCCTTGGCATAAAGCACAGACAACAAGGACGTCATGGTGGTCAGGTGGCTGTATTCAGGGCAGGCTTCACTTATGTAGGACCAGTACTTGCCAACTACGTCCATACAGAAGACTGGAGGACTTGAGAACATGGGATATGCGAAGATCTCTCCCCTGTAGGATTGCATACAGCATTAATAGCAGTAATTGTTGTACTGATGGTGAAAATATATTAACAGTCACACAAAAAGTAGTAAGTAAAATTGCAATTAAACTCTTATTGTCTTCTTTCAAAAAACAAACAAACAAAACAAAACCAAAAGAGCCCAATAGATAGATTAATTCAACTGCTGGGTTTTTGTTAGTCTGTGAAAGTGAGTTAGTGAAACCTTAATCAATTATTCAAGTGTAGTACGGTTGTGAATAGATGAAGTGCAAAATAACTTGTAGAGAAGAGTATAGTGTGTCAGCTTAAACAGTGAAACATGTTGGTTGCATAGATTTAGGAGAATATAGTAGAGGACTATATCAACAAGAATAAGAATGTTATTATACGGTACTTGCCTGTACATATTTAGAGCACAAAGAATAATGCCATGATGGCATAACTCTTATATGATACACACCTGCTCATCAAGGCTGGAGCTACTCCCCTAGTCCTCCTCGTTGTCCTCGCCTTTGCTGCATTCAGCTGAGACCGACCACAGATGCCCTTTCCTGGTGCATACAAAGACAAAAAGTTTCTAATGTTATTTTAAAAATAAACTTTCAAGTAGTACAAGAAGTTCAATGAGAATCTATGTGGAAAATACACAAATGAACCCCAAACATGTTGCAAAAATGTTGCATTTTGTTGTTATTGTGTGTCTCCTGCACCCACTCCCCATTTCACTAACTAACGCAAGCCAAAATAGTTTTGGCTCACTGAAAGATGACGGCAAAAATGGACGCATCTGTCCTTTTGGTTGTTTAACACGGCTGAAAATCATCATCTATTAATGGAGTTTCCGCTCCTGCCCGCTCCCGTTGATTTTTATTCCCGTCCCGTCCCAATCACAGGATTAATAAAACTTTGACTCCCATCCCGCGAGAATCACGTGACCCGTGGGAATTTCCAACAAGTGTCATCCTCTTTCTGCGCACAGCTTGTCCACCTTGAAAGAGCTTATCACCCACTCCATAAAACTCTGGTAAAACGGTGTTCAAACACACTTTGCCAGTCTGTTGACAGAATAATTGAAAATACACTTATATGTAGAATTAAAAGGTGGCAACTGTAAATATTGCATAAGCCAGCCCACCCTGGCATACTCCATTTTCTGCCAGCATCCATATGAAGTTTAGGAGAGAGTTCTCAGGTGGTGTTATGTTGCGTGTGTTGGAAATATGATTGGTAAGAGCACCGGTGTGATGCTGCACTGAGCTAATTTAAGGTGGTACTGTGGCTTAAATCAGGCCCTGTGAAAATCACATTCTAAATGAAGTATTATGGTGATGTTGAGGTGTGCAGGCCTACGACTACAACTACTACAGACTTCAGAAAGCTTCTTGGACTGGTACATCCGCATAGAAATCCTAACATGATGTTTTTCTACCAAAATAAGAATAATGATGCACAAATTATCACGATCACATACCAAATCCTGGCTCTTGTTCATCAAGCATCTCCACACCGGTCTCCTCAAGGACACAGAGATGATCATCACGTTTTCTCCATCGTGGCAGGTCTGATGCCTTTGTCCTCTTTTTTGACCTAAAAAAACAACACAATATAATCAAAGTAATGCAGTTAACCACACAGACTTCCTGCACAAATGCATCATAATATCTGATCCCCATGCATGGAATAAGATATTTAAATTACCTTTATGTCAGGCTCTTCGTTTTACTGAGCATCTCATTGAACTCAGCTTCAGCAGTAGCCATTGTAGGTATTATCTGTTACCTGTAAAACAGTGAGAAAAGTACAGTGAGGGCTGGCATGTAGCATTAATGTTAGCCTAGCTATGTTAACGTTAGCCTAATCATTAAAATCTACATCAAACAGTGCAGCTAGTAAAGTCAGCCAGTTTAACAACTTTGATCAACCACATCTGTCAAACTTTGTTTGTGGTTGACGACACTGGCTGGTTTTTGGAGGTAAAATAGCTTTAACTGTTAATTATTTTATCACAATTTTCCATGTTGTTTGTTTACGTTACCTGAACGGGGGCTGCCTGTCGGTGAGACGATGACGGACTTGCCGGAAGCTACGTCAGTCACAATGAAATCAGCTGATCGTTCACTGTAACCATAGCAACGATGGAAATCTGAGCAATCTTCGTAATAACTAACAAACGAAATACACATTAACTGAATAAATATAACGTTTATGATTAAAATAATGCACCAAACGTTGGCCTACCACAATAATGAAAAAAAAAAATTACATTCATAAAATAGCGTTTAAAACAACCACGACAGCAACTACAAGCTGAAAAAATCTTCGTCAAAACGAAAAAAGTATCAGGTTTTCATAATCATAATTCAGTGCCCACAATAGTGGGAGAGTCCAATCAGTCGGATAAAATATCGCTGGAGTAGGCTACAAATAAAACTTAATTTTCATTCATTCAACATATTTGTAAAGTAAAAGACACATTTCTCGCTAGAAATGTCCTCAAATAGTGCCAAATAATCACATTTTATCCGCCAGAAAGCTTAATGAATAATGTTGAATATATACGTTTTCAATTTTCAAATTCGCAGAATATGTTACAAACAGAAGCTTATTTGCATTAATTCAACATACATTTGGAAACTAAAACACACATTTCTCGCTAAAAAAGTCATCAAAACCATGCCAAATATATCCTAAAATGTTGTTTTTCCAGCGAAAAAATAACGTTGTACAGCCACATGTAAAACGTTGATAATGAACGCAGCAATTGGCTCACGTTAAATGAATGGGCAACGTAATGTTGGCGTATAACGTATTTTCGCTCGGAAACGTTGATCCTGGACTTTTCTGGAGTTTGCAGAATAGTCCATAGTGAACGTTTCTTTCTGGCGACTGGGTTGCACAGTGCAGAGCTAAGCATTTGCGAAAATGAGTGCTTGTTTGTTTTGGCTGTGCGAATCTGCATGTGTGCTGGTATGTGACCATGCATGTAGGTTGAGGGTTGATGAATTTGTGTTTTTACTCCCTATGTTTTTGTTTTTTCTCTTTTTCTTGCAGGGTATTTGTGTGTGCGTTAGCCTGCAAACATGCCAAGTCTGGCTGTTCTTTTAAACAGAATGAGTCTGAATATAGTCACTTTGTCATTTCCTTGGGCTGCTGGCAGAGAATGAGCATAAAGACAGCATGAAAGCATTCAGTATAACATGGCTTTGCACTGACACACATACACACAGAGGAATCTCATACAATCAGGAGAGCATGTCCAAAGGACATGACTGTAAGAAGACGGTGAGGATATACTATAGACTGACAGGTGAGTGAGCGTACAAATCTGCATTCTTGAGACGACAAGCACAGATTAAAACCACACAAACAGACTGGAAAAACAACATGATTATGTACACAAGTGCTTGGACGGGTCACTGAGTTCATCCTCTGTGGCAATTTCATCTGAAATACACACAGAAGGTGGGTTGTTCTTTCTCACATTCAGCAGGGTTTTAGCTCCTATAAGCACACAGACACACAATGAGAACATCGATAAATACAGTACACAACACACACTGTGTTTCAAGGCCACAGACACACTTAAACTCACACAGACACATATGCACAAGCACACACCTCTCCCAGACAGTCCCATATGGACTCATTAGGGGCCAGTCTATCGCCACCTGTGCACTGAAAGGCCCAACGGACCAGCTTTGACACTGACAACGGACAGGAGCTGAGCAGGGAATACACACGCACACACACTCACAGGTGCAGGTTATCACACACACGTGCATTTGAACACACATAAGCATGTGTACACAGCTATAAGACAGATACACACCCTTTCTTGAAGGCAGACAGGGACATCCTGCACATGCTTGGGACTAAGAATAGAGAGTGTTTCTAGACTTCACACATTGTCTGATTTATATATTTGAATTTGAAAAAAAGACACATCCACTTATACACACTAGTATTGGTGCATTTATCGTCTTAATATTACAATTAATTAAGAAATACATTTTTTTTAACTATAAGAAGAAACCTAACCTCTGAGTTGGTGTACCACAATGCACCCAATGTTTAGATGGTGGGACCTTCAAACTTCAAACACACCAGCAGAAGGGGTTGCTGTACGGTCCCTTGGTCCTATGGGCAATTTAAACCTGTCTGGTTATGGGAGGAACCCAAGGTTAACCTGAAGAGACGATGCTAATGCCTCTCAGAGAATAGCCTGGGTTGAATCCAGGACCTGCTAGCTGTGTAATGACACTGTATTATTTGGACAGTCAAGTCTAGTCTAACATGGAACTCTAACAGGAAAATGAAGTCATTACAGTGGCGTATCCGGGCAGCTAATGTGTGGTGGCCATGGCATATAGGGGAACCCTAATGAATGGCAGTTGATCAAAATGTGTATAATCAGATTAATAAAAACATCAGAGCCATTTCCTCATCAAAACTAAATAATAACATGTAAACCATATCAAATGATCACCTCTAATCATTGAGTGATGTGCCGCTGTGGGCAGGGCCAGCCACAATAAGACTGTTTAACCACTTTCGATGCCACAGAATATCAGTTGGAATGCAGTGCATTGTTTTCATCGCTTGATCTTTATTTTATCAATCAGCCTTTCCCATCAGAATTACATTAATATTTTAGATGTGATCACGGCAGCGGGACACTTTGATTTGACTGTGCTTCTCAAACTTGTCAACTAACTGTATTGCTCTATTGAAACACAAACATCTGCCAAAGGCTTTTAGACATCCCGAGGCTTCAGTTTAAAGAACACAGTGCAGTCAGTGTAATAGCAAACCAAACTGCAAACTACTTGTTGGTTTGCAGTCAAGCTAACAGGCTAATATTGTTTCGGTCACTGACATTTAGCTGCAATAATGCACTGACCACAGACCAGCTCTCACAACATGGAGTTAATGGGTTAAGTTCAGGAGCAGGGCCACACCTCTAATCACTAGTCAAGCCTGCATATACTTGGTCAACCCCTTCTTCTTCCGTTTGCATCAGATTTCTCGACCCACCCTCCCTTCTCCCCCTTATCGAGGCACCTTCTAATCACATCCTTCTCTCCCATCATCCCCACTCTCTTCCCTCCCTTCCCCCATCCCTCCCTATTCAACCAGTGCATCCCCTTCCATGTCTCCTTCCAGGTATAGTCTGGAGGGCATGAATCCAGCTCGGACGGAACCACGCCGAGACAGAACCCCCACTTAGCATTTCCCTCCGCTGCAAATAAGCAATGTATTCACCAACCAGCTGTTGGGGGGACTTGTTGTATATAATGATATATTTTAGACAGTACTTTGCTTTTCTGTTATAAATTATTTGTTATTAAATTACAAATTTGATATTAGACGAAGGCACAGATTATTAAAATATTCTGTCTATCTCTGCCTGGAACTGCACCAAATCACGTAGAGCATGAGAGAGATGACAGTTGGTGAAGATAATGATGTGAGGGAAGATGACAAGAAGAAAAAGAATAGAACAAAAGCAAAGAGAGGTGATAAAAGAATTTCGAGCAGCGGGATGAATTCAGAATTTAACAGAGGAGAAGAGAGCAGATGCAAACAGAATAAAAGAGAGTATTCTGTGTTCTCTCTTAGACAAAAGACTGTGTGTGCATGAGTGAGTGAGTGTGTATGAACACCACGACAGTCGCAGTGTCAGACTTCTTTCTCAGGGACATGATCAACCAGCACAGAGGGGTGTGTGTGTGTGTGTGTGTGTGTGTGTGTGTGTGTGTGTGTGTGTGTGTGTGTGCGTGCACGCTCACAAGTTTCACGCAATTACACCTCTTGAAGACTGGGGAGAAGGGTGTGTGTGTGTGTGTGTGTGCGGGTGGGGGGGGGCACACTCCCATCAGCACGCTATCTAGTGTTGAAAGGAATTCCCAATGTGGCTCTTTATCCACCTGCATTAAGAGGTGTGTACGTGTGTGTGTGTGTGTGTGTGAGAGAGAGAGAGAGAGAGGGACAAATGGAGGGAGACAGAGAGAGAATGACAAGGTCTGGGGAATTAATGTAGGTGGGGTTAGTGTGTGTGTCTGTGTGTCTGTGTGTATGCGTGCGTGTGTTTATCAGGAAGACAGTCCCCCCACTCTGCTAACAGATGGTCTTTTTACCATAGTGTGCTGATTATGAGACTGGCTGAGGTTAGGGAGACTGCCCCTGTGCTGAATTTGGATCAGGGTATTTGTTCATTTTAACCAAAAAACATTTGTGTCTGTAGATATTTTAGTATGTAAGTAGTAGTAGAATAAAAAAAAAAGTCAACCTGTGTAGTAGTAAGAGGAGGGAATATATTCACAGATTCAATCAGGCTGTTAGCTGCGGTGCAGACTGGTAAAATGTGGTCTCATCCCTGGGTAAGTGCTCCTATAAAAGCTACAGCCTGTGTGTCAGATGCTCCAGTTGGTGCTTGTGATTTTAAAACTTATTTCAAAGTTGCGAGAGTGAGCGCAGTCCCAAGGTTTTAAAAAATTGTAAAAAAAATAAATAAATAAATAAAATAAGCACAGCACACTCAGCAAAAAACAGCCCTGTGCTGGGCAGCTGGCAGATCTGTTTACACTGTGTCACAGCAAGGAAAAAGTGAGAACGTTCGCCCAGGTGTCATATTCATATCACTGATGATCAGCTGCATAGCTGAAGCAGATGTACACACATGATAACTGCAGAGTCATTTGACCTTGGTGTAAATGCTGAGTCAACCCTTTCAAACTGAAGGCCGACGTCAGCAGGTTTTTGTCCAGTGTAAAAGGAGCTTTAGAGAGTTATTGGAACTTTTGTTTATTTTCTGCATTTTTCAAACTAACTTGATGAAGCTGATTTATTCATGGCTCATTTATTATCTGTTGTCTGTTGGCTCCCTCCACCTCTGCAACCTCCTCCTTATCCGTTGATATTTTGGCATTGCTGAGCTGAAGAACTTCTCAAATAGGTTTAAGGCTTAAGTGACAAGTTCATATTTTTTGTCAGAGCACAAATCATCATCAGCAAGCCAACAAACAATATTTAAATTTCAAATAAGATCATGAATTCAACAGTGGGCTCAACAGTGTTAGGAGCTGTCACACTCCAGTCGAGCAGCAAACAAAAAAAGTGAGACACTTCCACACTATGGTCTGTGAAATGAATGTTCAAGTTGTCACTTATTTCTGCGCCACAAGCAACTCATAATACTGAGACAGAGCTTGTATCAACATAAAGTATTTGCTTTGGAAAAAAACACACAAGAGACTGCAGAGTAATTTACAGAGATGCCAAAGATTATCACAGAGGTTAAAAAATGCTTTTACATTTCACATCAATAGCCTAGTAAAACACTGTTTGTCTGGAAAACATGGATACTTTTTGTATTATTTGAATGCAGCAAGTATCCATGTAACGTTCAATTAAGACAAGATGTTCTCCATAACCTGACAGGCTTTCACTATCACTCATAATGTCACCGCTGCTTTGCACCAGCCGGCTCCACACTGCTGTACCTGCTGTGTCGATTGATTTCTCCCTCCATCACCCTGGCGCCTTCTGTTGTACTGTATTACCATATTTGACAAGGCAAATCTTGTCTTGTACGTCTCGTGCTTCCCATATCTCGGTGCTATTTGTCTGTTGGGCTCTGTTCTGAACAGCTCCAGGGGAGACTGCTGTGCCTCCTGCTGACAGCTCATTGGCAGCTTATGCAACAGAGCATATTCCACCAAATCTATAACACATCTCAACAACATACATGTAATATCCACAGATAAACAATGTACAACAGTTTAAGGTTCTGCAATACATTTTCTGTTGTCTGATGAAATTATGTTCAGTATATGCATGTTCGACTGTTTGGCATGCAAGACTAAAAGATTATGTAAAAACGCTGAAATAAGCATGCTAAGGCTTTTTAATCAAGTGTAAGTTTTGTCTGTGCCTTTATTACTGTCAGCTAATTATTCAAAGTGTATTATTTGCCACAAGCCTTATCTGATTAAAAACACAATAGCATTTCATCATGTATGATAACCACTGGCTTTAAGATGGGCTTAAGAGGCTCATCTGGTTGATCACACTGACTGTACAGCCCTCACAAATTTGACATTTATTACAATTGAAGTGGCTGTGGATTTTGACTCTATCATCTGCACACTACACGCATAATAAGCTGACAAGAAAGTAGAAACTAACTGAGCTGAAGATATTTTCAAATTAATTTAGGTATACGATTTTGATTATTTTGTCAGATTTAGATCATCAGCATCCGAAAAAATCAGGATATCAAGTTCTTAGATTGTTATATCATTGCAAATAAGATAAGATTGACAGTCTTAATTCTGAGTGTGATGTTTTTAAGTCTTATTCTTTATCTAAAAAGTGTTTCACCTAAAAGTGACATTTCCACAGATATATTCCAAATACTATGGACAATTGTGAGCACACTTTTAAGAAGCATTCTGCTCCTTCATCACCGAAACCCACCCACCAACGACTGTCTATTACACCCCTGCTCAATACACCCCTGCTCAATAGCCAAAATCACAAATCCCACCCCCTCCTTTTTTTTCAGTTCTGTCCTAGTTCGTTTGTTTGTTCTGTCGCCCCTTGTCCGATGTTGTTCTGTACTTGTCTAACTGTCTCATAATGTGTGCATAAATGTTTAATTAAAAAAAACAAACAAAGTGGGTTTGGATCCCAAATGCATCCTCAATGCATTTTGGGTGCATTCGCACCTGTAAATAGAGCTGTCCAGTTGTGATCAGATCACCTGCGATGGATGTTAACAACAGATTTGCTCTGGCACCAGACAAGCACCAGTCTAAAGACCATCATGACATTGATTGGGAAGGTGTCAGAGCTGACCAGGAGTCAGGCAACCATCAGAAAGATTTTTTTTTCTCTCAGCCTATACTGTAGTTCTACCAGTAAAAAACAACATGGAAGTGTCCTATTCTAAAACTGATTTTAACACTTTTAAGTTTTCTGGAAAAAGGAGGTTTTTATACGCACATCATGCTGTAGGCTATTGAGGTGCAGGGCAATAAAAAGTAACGTAGAAAAAGAGAGGGTTGCACTTTTAAGCTTCCCAGATCTCAAACCTTCTTAAAAGACTAAATGACTCAGAAATAGCTGAATCTCATCAGTGGGAGTTGCTATACATTTTACCACCACTTGTTACCTACCATATAAAATACTGCAGCAATGAAGTATACCAAGCTCTGTCAAACCTCCACTACACTACACAGGCTCTCTGGAACTGCACACGGCCAATCAGAACAAACCGAGCATTCGACAAAGTTGCTCACAGTGTGATCGCACAGTTACATGTTGTTAATGACCTGTCAAGGTCATGTTCTACTTTGAGCTGTTTCACCATGTTTCCACACTTCTCAGGGAGGGCATGGCATTCATACTTCATCACAGTAGGTCACCGCCACGCTGTTCCCCTCTGTATTACACAGGGTTATACTTTCATATCCCTGTCAAGGTAAAAACTTTAACAATTCACATATGCACAGTGATGCATGTTCTCTCACGCACATGCACACACACACACACACACACACACACAAACCTAATAATAGCCTAACCTTTATGCTGGATCAGTTACTGATGTCTTGGGATATTTCATCATGCCGGAGCTGAGGTGAAAGATCTCGTTCTCTCGTTTTCGACTTTTCTCCCTCTTTTGCTCCAGCTCTCTCTATGTCTTCCTCCCACCTTCCGTCTTCCCCCTCCACCACCCCACCCACCCCCAAACTGGCCTTTATCTGTGAACTTTGCTTGACCTCTTTCTGCTAATCTTTCATTCTCTAGGGAAGCCAGCGTCAAAATGTAGAGCTTTAATAGAGTCTGGGAGCTAAGGGCTAAAGTAACACAGGGCATAAAGGGAATAAGAGATGGCAGCTCGGAAGCATGGTTAATGCCAGGCTCTGTGAAATGATCTGAAAGAGCTCTGCCATCAACTTGTCCCAAGGTGTGAGAGACCGCGTCATTTTCATCACATAATTAAATTGATTTCTCTTGTACATTATTTTCCCTCCAAACTTTGACCCATTGTCTCCCTCAGTGCTGCTCATTATGTTACTCCATTGTTGCTTCATAGTCGACTGTTTCTCCACATATCTGCTCCGAATTAAGGATTTTGTTAAACTAGTGTAGTAAAATATAAAACCCATTTAACATGGTTGGTGACTTGTTCACACTCCACTGAGAAAATGTTGATCTGCTTGTCATGGCTTTTTCTGCTGCACCTGTGCCAATAACGTCCATCCTAAACAGAGCCAGCAAAAAAAGGAAGCAACGCAGTTCACACCATGTTTGTATTTTCACGCATTGAAATCAATTTAAACTCAGTACTTTCACACTTGGCTTGCCCAGCCGTATTTTCCCAGGTTTTGCAGTGGCTGTTTTAAATAATCAGCAGGGTTCCACTCAAACTTCCACAACTTCGCTGCCGACGTCTTTCCACCTCAGAGGGCTTACACATTTCAGCAGAGAAGTCTATGATCTCTTCTCTTCCCATATACACACATTTTTCGTCCTTCCATCCATCGTTTGCTCTCTCTTCACTGTGTCTTTCATTAGACCCCCACACAGGCAGCGAGAGGGAGGGATGGCTGAATGGGGTGAGAAAGAGGTGAGAGCAAAAGGGCTACAAAGACATGGATAGGAAAAGAGGTTTTTGAAGAATGGAACTATTTATTGCTGCTTCCAAGTTTTTGTTGGTTCAATTAAACCACATTGTAAAAGCACTGAAATCTCACTTTAGTCATTTCCAAAAACATAAAAAAAAAAAAAAAATTCTCAATTGAAAAGCAAGTGATAAATATCTGATTTGGCACAAGTCATGTTGTTTTTTCCCCCACATTGATTGTCATGCTACCTTGGACATTTCAATCATTATATTCATCATAAAAGCAAATTAATAAATAAGAACTGTAACTGCACTTATACAAGGACTGGAAAATTGCCTTGTGTTGAGTTCAATTTTTACAAAGAAGCAGAAGTCAGTCAATAGACAAGACGTGGAACAAATTAAAGCAGTTTCCTTTTCACTGCCTTAAAAAGATTATTTCTTCCCAATGAAGAAATATGTTTGTATCTGATTCAGTAGAGTTTCACCTTTTGACCTACAACATATTTATCTGAAGAAAACAGACCATGTGAAAACCCACATAAAACCCTTTCTTCCTTTTTACTTTCAAACTTTTAATTTTTTCACTTCCATCTCCATCCACTTCAATACGTCATGTTTGTTTTGCACTACTTGTATGTAACCCTTAACATCACATGTCACTATCCTTGAACTTGCAGTTTCCCTTCAATGGGTCCAGTTGAAAACATTTTTTGAAACATGTTGTTGGTTTTCAGTGACTGTGTTTTGTTGCTATCTTTTCACTTTTCCCGTACTATATGTGTTTGTCCCTGGCTGCTTCAGTATAATTAAGGGCTATGTTGCTATTGTATGAAATACGACAACAGTATGTCAAGGACAGAGCAATTAAATGAGAGTCTTAGGGTTACAGCATGTTCTCCGTGGTGGTGTTATCAAGACGTAGCCAGTATATTCATATCAGTGCCTTGTGGTAGCAACTAATTTTCAATGATATTCTCTGTTATTAGTCCATTCTGATCTGAATATGAGGAAGCATGTCAAGATACTTTGTCATACTGTATTAATGTTTCAGTATTGTCTTTCACAGTGTTTGTATCCAGCAAAGAGAACTACAATTCAAAATGCACTACATAAAAAAAACAACATTTAAGGTATTCTGTGCTGTTAATTCTATTTTCTAAGCTGTTGTTTGGGAGTCCAGCTTCCTCTGAAAACGCCACACACTGCTTTACTTTAACTCTAAATGTTTGGTTTGGTTGGTTTGTTTCCTGCATGTGTGACAGGTTTCACATCAGCAATTTCAATCAAACTGAGCCAAAAAAGCGAATTAATGATTCTTAAATTAGTGATGATTGGATGCTACTCTGACTTTCCAATTTAGCTTGCTGTTGACTTTTTTTCATTAAAAATAATTTGATCTTCCAACATTACTCAGTCTTGAAGGAAAAATAGTTGCTGTAATAAATAAGATAAGATACTAAAGACATACAGAAGTATAGACCCTAAAGACAGGGCGTGACCAAGTCATAAATCACTGTTACATGCATTTTTAAATGGCTTACTGTGACGTTGGATTGCACCACTAGACTTGAGAAAGTCTGACTGTTAGTGTAACGCTGATGCACTTCTTTAAACATTCATGCAAATATAATCTGGAGAGCTTTGTACAGTCTAATTTGCAGCTGAAAAGCTTTTAATTGTGCATATCAACAAGGTGCTTGTGTGCCCCTGTGTACATGTGTATGTACATGTGTGTAATGTCCTGGTGTATTGCCAGTGACTCAATCATTAGCATCCTGCCTACGCACACACCAAAAGCCAATACCAAGCACACAAATGGAGACAAACACACATACACATGCACCACTAGCCAACACCCCAACTCACACCACCCGTATGCCCCCTCAGCTGAATACACACATTGTTGCTGCCATTTACACACATCCTGCAAAACACACACACACACACACACACACACACACACACACACACACACACACACACACACACACACACACACACACACACACACACACACACACACACACACACACACATAACATCCTATTCTATTTCATACATGTCAAGGGAGACTCCCAACCAGGCAGTCATATTAAACCAGCTCATTATTTATGCAAGGGGAGAGATTGCCAGTCCCCGATTCGCCTCATAAAATGTTAATATATTCATCGGGAAATTGTAGTCTTTTAATCTGCCCCACCAGAAAAACACTTATCTGCCACTACAGCACCATGTTGTACAGTAGCTCCCCATCTCTTTAGACTCATTCCCCCTCTGTATCTCTTGTATTCTTTTCCTCTCACTTATTTCTCTCAGCCCCAATCCCCCCTTTTCTCTGCATCCATGAGGTGGCTGGTAGAGATCATGTATGACATTTGGGATGCTAATTCTGCTAATGCTAAATCGCTCTATTATCTCTAATCACCAAACTGTAAAATGCAAGATTTGCTTAGAATGAAAGCATGCCCTCGCTCCAGACAACAATTTTCTGAGATGTTTCATCTTTCAGTACTGTTTTAGTTTTAGTAAAATGATTTCAGGATACTGTTTTATATATTGATATTTTGTTTAGAATATGTATCATGTAAGTTAATTAATCCAGACGATTTAAATTCAAATCTAACTATTTATATTTATTCTCAAAAATAAACACAGTGCTCAATATCCTTCCCTTCACCACTTATTTTCCTCCATGGCAATAGGACAAAAATATCCCCACTACTCCTTTTTTATTACAAAAAAAAAAGAAAGAAAAAAAACAACATTTCTATCACCTAAAATGAAGCAGTGCTAGCTAGCTGAAAATTACCTTGGTTGCTATGCAACGGCAGCATCCGTGCAAAGCCCTGTCATTTCCCAAGCCAAACTAATATCCCATAATAACCTCAAATAAGCCCTCTACTGTGTGTGTGTGTGTGTGTGTGTGTGTGTGTGTGTGTGTGTGAGAGAGAGAGAGAGAGAGAGAGAGAGAGAGAGAGAGAGAGAGAGAGAGAGAGAGAGAGAGAGAGAGAGAAAGTGAGTGTGCCTGTATATTTATGTGCATTTGGATGTCTGTGGACATGGACATAGATGTCTATCTTTTGGGGTTACAATGAAGAACCTACATGTCCTATATGTATATATTGATACATGCATGTCTTCATGGATCATATAGTTTGGTACATTGCTGAGGAAAAGAGCAATACAGGAAAGAGAGAAACAACTACACCAGTCAACAGTGATGCTTTGAATTAAGTGTGGTGGTATCTTTATGTCAGTGTGTGCAGCCCTGTAGCCTTGCTGAGATTTATCACAAAGTGTTGAGTGTGGTGACAAGTTGCTGCATGTGTGCCATTTGCTGGATGATAGCTTGTGTTAGTGCTATCCACTCCACAGTGCTTTGGTAAAGAAAAGAAAAAAAATATTTCAAATTTTAAAAAGGAAGTGAAAGAACTTTGACTTTCTCCTTAGGGCCCCTACTTTGGTGCCCCTTAGAAGCCACTTGTTTGTCCTTGGTGAAGAATTATTTAGAGCAGGCTGGAAGTGAAATCTCTGACTGTGCAGACTAGCTCCCAGTTTTGTAAACATGCATAACCTCACACTACAACTTCTATTGAGTAAAGATGATTATCAACATAAAACATAAATGTAGACTCAATCATTGTTACTATAGCAATGTGTGCAAATGTTTAATATTGCATCCTAATTTTAAAGGATTTCTCCTGTGGCTATGCATTTTTACCTTAATTAAAAAGCTCTGGAGTAATTGTGATAGTTAACGACATGACTTGAAACTTGTTACGAGTGAAAATGGAGGCTCTCTGCCTTCCACCTGGCGTCTCATGCTGAAAACCAACCTTGCAACATCAGTGTAGTACTTGGCCACCGCCCCGGTGTCCCAGCTCTTGTCTCTGCGCACCACGACACAAACGCACTCCTTAACCCGCAATCTTTTGTTTATGACAGTTAACATTGTATATGCTATATAACGTTAATGTATTGATTTTCCGCGGGCTTCATTAAAAACAAATGCACATGCCTGGCCAGGTGGAGGGTTAGCAAAACAGAAGAAAAGCGACTAGACTTGCATAGTTCCTCTTTAAATCAGCTGCCCCGGTCAGTGTCCTCAGGGATCATGGGGGGAAGCCTGGGATTCAAAAGCTTGTTCTGGCATTCATTTTTTTGTTCCACATGGTATGTCCTACCTGAACTAAATGTGGATCTTATATGTGAAATCACATTTTAAGCACAAAGTCATTATAGATAGGCAAAAAAAATGTTCAATCTTCTTCGTAGAAGTAAATTAACCCCATTGCTGCAATGGGGTTAACCCCAAGAGAAGGCCAGAGACATGTTGGTTACAATGAAAACCTTTGGTTTCATTCATGCAGCAAGATGGATTAATGACATATTTGTCTAGTGCATATTTGAATGCTGTATTTTCTCTGTATGTGAGAAAAGGGGAAGGAGTGTTGCACAAATTTGCAATAGGAATTATGCCTTTTGATGTTCTGCTTTATGCGCCATAAGATGAAAATATGTAAAAAAAAAAAAAAAATTACTTTGTACTAGAAGAAATGCGGTTCAAGGCTAGAGTTCACTCTCACTTAAAGAACAAAGGCGAGGTATGAAAATGATCATTTAAAGCATTTTGACCCGAAGATAGTAATTCATTCCTTCTTCAAATCACAAGTGGCCTGGAGAACATATCAAAGCTCATTTTCTTTTTACATTACTTTCTCCATGCTATAAATCGAGAATGTAAAAAATGAGCTGCTTATTGCGACTCATAGTTGCGTTTCATCATGAAGTGACTTCTAACAGCTACTATATGATGAGATCAAAGGATGAGCAGGCGACATATGATGCTGATGACCTATTTGGCTGTATAGGTTGGAGGACCTGCCACTCACTTACGTATGTGTATTTTATCAGCATTCAAAGAAAAAAGCACATAATTAAATGAATGATTATACATGAAATATGTACCATTATATAACACTGTGAGCTTTTTAATGATAATATGCAAAAGAATAACTGAGAATGGCCTGCACCCACTCCACTGTTTGCATATAGCTTCTAACTAGAAGTTTGTCCTGACACAAGGTACAAAAAAAACAAAAACAAATCTGTCTGTAGAAAAAACTAAACTAGAAACAGTTCACCGAGGATGATGTGTAATCTATGGTAAGATACAGAAAGCATCCTGTTGTGGGTTCTACTGCCTGAGTTTGTAAATGTAGAGCTTTGATCTAAAAATCATTAGAAAATGCACCTGTGCTCTGAAGTATTGAAAGAATTGCAGAGGTCTTAACATCGTCAGCTTGTGTTTGCAGCACTTGAAATTGTAACCTTCTTTGCAAGGCACAGCCAAAAACATTTGATTAAGGGGAGCTATCATGCTTTCCAGTGTAAGATGTTCGCAGCAAACATGGTCACAGTTTCATTAACCTTTTAAACACAGCTCACACCTCAGACAGCTCTGAAGCCTTGGTTTCTTTCCAATATCTTTTCTACTCTATTTTAGGACAGTAACCATTCATTTGAGACCCAGAATAGTGAAAATATGGATCTTGACATAAGAATGAAATGAAATGAGCATTGAACATCATCAACCTACATTATAGATACAGATATGTCATATGTCAGTCACCTTTTAATAAATTTACTTTGAGTTCTGCATTTGTGAATACTTCTGAAACCTATGTCTTCACATTTCCCATTGATAAACTCTAATAATTCATTTTATACACTATTTTCAGAATAGAGATCAGTGAGTATAAATCCATGGGACCTTCCTTGAAGAAAATCAGTGTTGCTTTTAAAGTGTCTGACCATTTGTTGCCTTCCTTGTGAAAGTACAAAACCAAACTGGACTGGAAAATGTCAGCCTCTCTCTGCCAATACTTTTGATTCAAGGAAGGAACAACACCACCAAGCCAACAAGAATGACCGTATTGTACAGGTAATGTTGTTTTCTGCCTTTCCACGTGGAACTCACATCAAAATAAACTTATAAAAACAGTATGGCTTTCAAAGCTCCCAGTGATTTGCACTTTGAGTACAAACTTCAGTCTAAACTTTCTTCAAAGAAATAACATTGGCCCTGACAGCATGTAACAGCCTGACCTTCTGTACTTTCCAAATATCAAAAGACTCATTTCAACACCCATTCATTCTCTTTCACACATTAATATAACACATTCCCTGGTACAATAGGCCAACATACAAACACACGCAGATGGCAGACGCTGGGATCAATCCAATGTGTGTATGTGTGTCTGTGTGTGTGTGTGTGTGTGACTGTGGCTGCAGGAGGTTGACAGGCAGTACGTCTGTGATTGTGTGTCCAGTCCAATTCTGTCTGTGTTTATGCTTGCCTGTAGTAGGAGGTTTAATAGACTGTTGAGTACCTTAAAAGTATACATTATGTATGCGAATCTGGGACTTTGTGAGTCCATTTCATTTTGTGTGTGTGTGTGTGTGTGTGTGTGTGTGTGTGTGTGTGTGTGTGTGTGTGTGTGTGTGTATGTGTGTTTGTGTTCAAACAAAACAAGACATGCAAACATGTGTATTTATGTGTTTCAGCATAAGAACGTCTGTGTGCAAAGGCAGAGACAGATACAGAAACAGGTTTTACCCAGTTACTCAGTATTTCTGGCACGGTGATGAAGCTCTTGAAGCCATGAGAGTGAATAATATCAAACAGACTAGGGAGGCATGCTTAGATTCACCAGCCAGCCCTCTCTGGTTTGATAAGATTGTGTTAGCCACCACCTTGCGCCGCCTCAGACTTCAAACAGTTACATATTGCCCTGGAAATTGTCGTGGGGAGCGCGTCAGGCAGATAAATTCATTTCTGATCATACATCTAGCTCAATTTATTTATAGTACCGCCAGCCAGCCGAGCAGGAAGCAAGGATGAAGGAGGGTAGGAGGGACAGCTGGAGTGAAATAAGAGAGATGGAGTGAGAGATGTATGAAGGAAAGAGGAATAGTTTCACTCATGAAAGCTCCCACCTCTCCTCCTCTCCTTTCCAATCCTAGTTTTCCTCCAGGTGATCCCCCTTTCTTCATCTCGAATCACAGCTGAGCACCTTGTGTACACACAGGAACTATGGCATCGGCATGCAAAAGAACTGGATATTTAATGGTTTCTTGATCTTTGCATCTTAAGTGTTAAATCCACATGCTAACACCTAAGGTAAAAAGCATCTCTGCAGTTCCCTTCATGGTTAAGTACCACTCGGCACAGCTGATTTTTTAACCACTCTGTGTAATTTTATCCTCCAAGACCAGATGAGTCTTGTAGGCTGATCAGTCACTCTGCTCAACACATCTGGCCTCTCTCTCCCCCAAAAGAGGGCCTTTTATTGGAGAAGGAGATTATGTTGCTCTTTTCCTACCAGAGTCTCCTGGCTCTGTTGAGTATTAAAAAAAAAGGCAGATGGAGAACCCAATACACATCTTTGTGTTTCAACTGGTTGCACTCGTGGAAAATCAAATCTCCTCGCATGCAAAATAGGTTATCATCATCTCATATGGAAGTTGCCATATATTTTTCAGTGGCTTGAATTTTAATTGCTTAATGACTAACTGCAGATTATGCGCTCATCTAAAATGTATTATGGAAATCTCAGTGAGATGGATGGATGGAGTTCACAGCCTAACAAATGATAAATAAACTTTAATGCTATGTTACATAATATTGCAACGTAGCTAATGCAGCACATTGTGCCAGTGACATGTTATGTGTTTTAATTTGTTTAAACATCTAAATAACAGCATGCCTGAGTGAAGGCAAGAGGAAGGACTCAAGTAGCTTTTCACAGGAGTCAAAACACACGTCTTGTCTGGTTTATAAGAAACAAAAACAGTTGTATTATCTCTGTAGATCCCACAGTATTATCATGTAAGCTTCTATATTATGAGTGTTTTTCATAAAGCAGGCAGCTGTGCACTTTTTTTGTGTTTAAACACTCTCCTTATATACATTTGATTTTTGCGACATCTTAAGGGAAAGGATTTAATCTTCTCAGCCGCATTATGTTTTAACAAGGTCACAGTATGAGCAAGAGAGGAAACAGGCTTCCATTGCGAGGAAAAAAGTAATTGACAGTGTGTCATACAGCTGTGTGTGTATATGCGTGTGGGAGTGAGACACCTCATCGGGTGGTTTCACGTCGCTGTGGTGTTCTCACTGCTCTCTGCACTGATGCCCCTGCTAACTTCCTGCCTCTAAGTATTTTTAGTCTTACTGTCTCACCTCCACTGTTTCAATCACGTACACACACACAACACAGGGTTTTAGATTTAAACAAAACTACACCCTTTCCAGCTCTCGAGGCCTGTCAGCCTACTAGATTAATTGGACACTTATTGTTTCTGTCGTTCAGAGTCTTGACCACCGAAAAAGCTTTTTACCAAAGAGAAATACCTGCACTGTCTCGTTCTCTCTCCCCAAAGTGAATGCGTGATGACATTTTTATGATTGTTATTCCTCCACCTCCAGGCTGACTTCAGAGGAAATCAGCAAGGGGACAGTAGTTGAGGGAGAAATAGCGTGCACTGTGTGTGAGTTTATGTACTGTAAGCGAGAACAAAGAGATAACATAACATGCCTTTGCCCTAAGTTAAAAACCAGCTTGTCGAGTTGTGTGCTTTAAACTTTATAGCGGCTCTTTATGTGCAGAGAAAGGTTTATTAAACTGGGACTGTGGGACTGAGTATGTGAAATGCAGATGTTTTCTGGACTTGTGAAAAACAGACACGTCTGTCTTTGAGATGTACAGCTTTCATCTAACTGTGGTAATTGTATTTGCACTGGTATCAAGATGAGACACAGGAAATGTGACACAGTATTACTGTAATCCATTTTGGGAGAGTGTCCACTCTCACGTTGAGAAAACACTTTTTTTTTTTTTTTAAGTGAAGGGTCAGAGGGCAACATCATGCACAGAAAAAACAGCATTTGAAATTAGAAAAGACATAAGTTATTAAAATGCTGTGATCAAAGAGAATAAAAGAGAGTCACTCTTAGAGGAGTTAAGAACAGACACACAGTGACATCATGAGCACCAGTTGTCTGGTGACTGCCAGTGTACAATGCCTAATTATTTATCAACCAGTGTGTAAAGCACTGTCTTCTTCAGATCTACAGTGAAGGCAACACGTCCAGCTGCAGAGTCACAGAGAGAGAACGAGAAGAGGGTGTGTGTCACTCTGACACATACCACGACACACCGTGACAGTTATGTCTGTGCATTACAGCTTCAATCTCTCACTTCCTCTGAACTGATGGCACCTTGACCTTTTCAAAACTGGGTGTTCTCACAGCAACGCAGGTGACAAGACAGGCAAGCAGCACACTGTGTAGTTCTAATGAAGGAATTAATGAATGCTTTATTAAAGCGAGTTACTGTACAGTGCTGACAGCAAGTGAAAAGACACACAATGAGCACATGGAGAGAAAAAGCATGTGTGAAAAAAAGGAATGATATTTCTCATGAACTCTTTCAGCTCTGCTGATGAACTCGAGTGCACTAATGGAGAGATGAATGTTGGTTTAATGCTGCTGCTGTGGTTAAGTAGCAGTGTAGTTTGAAAGTTGTGTACAAAGAGACCCACACAAAACATAAATTACCTAAAAGCACTTACAGAACACATGTCACCACAATGTCTGCAGAGTCCCTACAGACACAGTTTGTAATTTCATTTGCCAGGAGTCTCTCTATCAAAATTGACATAATTTGATGATGTCATGAAGTAGCATGGTGTCATGCCAGTTGTTGTCTTCACCATGAAAATCTAAATTTTGTTAACGTTTCATTTTGTCACATACAGTACAGTATATTCACTTGACACCATTGCATTTGAATAACCCTGACCAGTAACATAAGTTAACTAATTTACTATTAGATTAAACTATGTACAAAGCTACTGAGCTACTATGTTATGTGGTGAAATTAGGGGGAAGTGATCCATAGTAAAATCAATCATACTAATATAAATTAATGAGTATATTGACGGTAAGCAAGCAGTAACATACTCACTTACCAGTGTGGTAATTACATAAACACTACCCATTGCAATAAAAGGGGATGTATATAGAATTTTGAACATGCTGACTGTTGAACTGAACATAAGTATTGAAAAATGATTTATGCACTCTACATAGCTATCTACCTGTTATCAGATAATCATATCTTCTCTGTTCTCTGTGTCTTTATAAATGTGTCCTCTGACATGTGAATACGCTACAGGGAGACACTGAGAGTTCCTTAGTGGAAGTGTGACCTGGAGTCCACCCAGCATGAAATCTCACAGTGAAGACTGAGCCAGGAAGTGGTGTAATGAGACAAAGACCACTGGGTAGATAAAGAGAGATGGTAGTACCTGAGAGGGTAGTCAGGTTTGTAAAGTGTTGTAATGTTGATGCTCAAGGACTCATATTTCAAGTCAAATATAGAGAACCTCGTCTCATATTTTGCCGTGTTTCCACTGCAGGAGTTCCTGGTAAAGGGAGGGGGTAGGAACTTCTACAGGAACCGTCCTCTCACTCGGCCCTCTCAGTGGTCGTGTTTCCACTGCAGAGTCGGACCCCGCGGCGACGTCATGAGTTTCGATCAGTTTCGACCGTGACGTCACCCAGGCAGGTCACAAGCACATGCACAAAAATCATAACAACAACGGAGAAGGATGGAAGGAGCTGAGGCGGTAGGCGCGTTTCTGGTTTGTGTGTTTGTGCACATGGCGGTTGATTGTAATCCTGCTTGAGTTTTTTTTTTTTTTTTTTTAACTTTTCACAGCATTGTTTTGTGGCGTGATGGATCCCCAGTGTGTCGAGGTGCGCTGATATTTGAATTTCGCCGCAATGACTCAAACCCCCTCTGAATCTCCTCGGTGCCGTAGACTGCAATCAATGCCTGCACCTCATCGTCGGTCCATTTGTGTACATCTTCCTGCTGTTTTCTTGTTGTTTACAGTGGTGTCTGCTAGGCTAATGCTCCCCTTCTGCTCCCCCTTTTAAAAATGCCGGTTGTTTTGGTGCTTTCTGGTAGCGTCAGAGCCTGCTCTAGCTTTAGCCAATCAGCGCCGGGTTAACCTCGAGCCCCACCCAGGAGCTTTTCAGGGCCGAACGGAGTACCTACCCTGGAGTAGGTACTCCGTTGGCCCCTGTAAAAGTTCCTGTAAATGGCCCTGTGGGGGAGGTTCCTGCAGTGGAAACACGCACCAACAGGGCTGGCCCCGTAAAATTACCCCGAAGTTCCTGCAGTGGAAACACGGCTATTGATGCGCTCTTATCTGCTCATCAGAGAGTTGATGAGGAGCCACTAGAGGGTCTATATGTGTGCTGCATGTGCACAAGACACAGGGAAATGCCACTAGACATTGTGAACAAATGTTGTGGCATGATAGAAGCCATGAGCAAAAGCAGTTTGCCCAACATGTTGTACATTTTGGAAGAATATGTGCTGCACTTGTCACAGTAACTAAGAAATGATATTCACCCTCCACAGCACTCAGGAGTCTGAGGATGATAACCAGGACACTGCTACACTGCTTTTTTTTTTTTTTAAGTTGTCCTCTGGTAGTTTAGTAGACAGAACAGATGACAGTTTTTTGTACATTTTTGAATTATTGTTGTTATTATAATAAATATTATATTGTTTCAGTCTGTACAATAGGTAGAAAAGAGTGTTTTTTGATTTGATTTTCATTAGCCTGTCCTGTGCCTACTTATAGGCCACCAGTTGTCATCATTTTATATTTTGTAATTTAATAACAAACAATAGCAATATTTTTATACAGTTCTCATGTTTTATACAATTTATACGGTTTTATGCACTTTTAGCTATATAGCTCAGAAATGTACTGACCAAGGCCACACCACTGGTCTAACAGACAGAATATAAGTATAACAAACTGCTGCTATTATGGTTTGATAGCAAATGTGTTCACAGAAAGTGTATACACACCCAACACTTGCTTATATCTGTGACTCCACTATTTGTGCAGTGGAGTCAATCAGTGGTGGTGGGGCATTTTCGAAAGGTGGCTCAGGGTCTGTGTATTCATGTTTTTTTTTACTTCCGCTAATGGTTGCTGATATTCTCCGTGCTTTACTGTATGTCAATGGCCATTTGATTCGTAACCTCTCCAGGTTGACGTCCTTAACCCTCACAGCGCAAGATAATCTGTGTTGGTCATTCAGTGCAGACACTGAACCACACTGCAGTTAACTTTGCGATCACAGTCATGTAAGTTAACCCCAGCATTAAGGTATAATGCAACGCAAACAATACATGCACAAACTTTACCCTGTTTCCTGTCTCTGGTGTTCTTCCTGTCACCATTCACCATTCAGAGTGTCTGTTCAAGTGAGATACAGCCGTGGATGAGCCACAGAATGAATGTGTAAATATTAAAGCAGAGATGGACAGGGTGTAGTATGATCGAGTGGAAGCAGGTGGAGGTGGTAAGATGGGGTGAGGGAGGCCTGCAGAGGTTGTTAATCAGATAGTGTCAGTGGGCAATATGGGGGTTGGGAAGTAGGTAATGAGCACATGTGAGGGATAGCATTAGTGTCATGAGAGTGGATGAAGAGAAAGGCCAATGTGAAAAGACAGCACATAAGCGTACGGCCTGTGTTAGTGTGTTACAGAGGTGTTATAAGACTGTGCTGCATCATCATAGTATGATAGGAAGCAGCTCTCTCCTGTCTCCCCTTCTTTCTCCTCTAACTAAAATTGACTTGCATATAAAACATGAGATAAAGATGCTTTCCTTTCAAAAGACAGACAGATTTTTAAAAACCTCTCACTTCTCACAAGAGAATTTACAGGATGAACTTTGAGCCTTTAATTAATATTTTCTTCCAATCTGAGTGCTCTTTGTGGTTCCGTCATTCCTTCCTGTTTTTTCCTCCGTGAACTTCCTCTTCTTTTCTCCCCTCCTCATTTCATTTTTCTCCACTAGTCCACCTTTTTATCGTTATGATCATAGCTGCCAGTATCAATTTATCCTGTTCTTCTCATTTCTTTTTCACACTTTCTGTGACTCATTCTTTCTTTCCATCCCTCTCTTTCCCAAAAGAGGAGAGCTAGAAAAGCCAAAATGCAATTGTTATTAATAAACCAGAATTCATTCATTCATCCCTCTCCCCCCTCTTAGTCTTCCATAACCCTCTCTGCCTACTCTTCATCCTACACCCTTCTCATTCAAGACAGATTTGATAAAAGCAACTGGATCATGGATCTTATGGATATGAGATGCAGCCTTTAATCACACTGATGTTAAAGAGATTATCTACAGAAAGAAGTGTCTATCTATCTCTGTGTTATCTAACACTGTATTCACTTAGGATGCTGATACCACACAAAAGGTTTTGATTAATATGGGAACTGACATCCATACACTAAGAAACCTGATGCTGGAATGAACACATAGGCGATTTGCATACTCTAGGTCATGATGGAGAATGAGTGCAAAAGAAGATGAAAAAAGTGTTGATGGAAAAGGAATGAGTGGCAGATGGAGAGAAAAGGAAAAAGGGAAATTTGAAAAATAAGTGATGGGATTTTGAGATGGCAAGTGTTGGTAAGTGTCCTTTAGCCACATTTTACTGCATATATGTCAGCCCCTTCTTTCTTCATCTAAAAATTAAGCATTATGAGCCAACATAATTATATGCTTAATCAGTGAGAAATAGTGACTTGCTAATGGTTTTATATGTAACACTAGAAGAGACTAGAAGAGAAGATAAGAGAAGAGAAGAGAAGAGAAGAGAAGAGAAGAGAAGAGAAGAGAAGAGAAGAGAAGAGAAGAGAAGAGAAAATTTGTTCATAATAAACCTTACATTATTAATAACAGCATCATTATGGCTGCTTAACAATGCAGGGTGCATAAAAGGGCTTGAGTCATTACTGTATAAATTCTGGCTCCCATAAAAAGGACATAGTACATTGTTAATTACCCGACAGTGCAGCTCACACTGTCACAGAAATGCTTTTACTTCCTCAGGCAGCATGTGTGCCACTGTCCACTGTCTGTGAGAATTCCTGTTTTATTGTTGTCTGGAATTCATAAATGTTATAACATCGAGAACTAATCCTTATTTAAACCAGACTGTATATGCCGCTAAGATCAATAGATATATAGGATTAAGAGACAGTTTTGTGAGATCAAGATGTTCAACATCTCATTTATACAATTACAGAAAGTTGCTTTACATGAGGCCTGAAGCAATAACTGTTAATGTCAGTGAAAAACCAACAGTTGTTCTGAATGAGGCATTATGGTGTTAAGGCAGAGAAACATGAAAGGAAGAAGACAAAAAGTGGCACTTTAATCACTCACTCATTCCTCTCTCCCTCATTTTATCCTCTCTCTTTCTCTTTCTTTATGCCTTCAGAGACGCTTTAGTCACTATAATCCGCTGAGCGTTGCTTTAATCACATCTTCGTGGGTCTCCACTTTTTAATTAAGGCCCGTGTTTCAGCTCATTTCACTGCGCATATTTAGCGAGCCGGTGGGACGCCGAGGCATTCATCAGACAGATAGTCTGACAGAAGAGCATCAGGAGCACAAATTTTAAAGGCACTGATTGGGTTTTGAACCAAGGGCACATGAAGATGCTCACGAGTGATTGTGGACACAAAAAGATCATTGCACATACTCATATTTGAAATATGTTTCCTCGTGATACATATAGTTTTCCTTCCCATTCTTTCATGCAAAATACACATTGACTGCACCTCTGACTCTTGGCTCTTTTAAACAAGCCAATTAAACATTCTCTCCAAATAACATTCGTTCTGGATAAAGTAACATGCCGTACCATTGCTGTTACTATAATTGCTTTTTTGTCCCTGACTTTAAATTGTTTGTTAAGTGTGTCCTAAATAAAATGTTATTACTTTATTACTGCTTTTCCTCTCTGTGTAGCTTGCGTATCTGAATTTCAAATTAAATATGGTCCATATGAATCTCTTTTACCCACACACAGAGCAGCAGCATTGGGAGCTGAACAGGCAAAGGGCAGATTGACGCACACACACAGAAGCACACAGACGTGTCCTTGCAAGCAAATGCATGCGCAAACATGATCTCAGTCTTATTTTCTCTTCTTAACTTATACCCAGAATTCTATAGTGCTCTCTGTTTCCCATATTCACACTTCCCTTTTAGTCTCTTTATGTCTCTCTCTCTCTCTTACACACACACACCAACACCTCCACCCATTGCTCCATAGTGATCATCACACAGTCTTCCATTAACTTCGCAGCAAGCGGTTTTCCATCTCCCTCAGATTGCTCTTGTTTGTCATACTAAGCTCTGCCTTCAATCATGTTTGCCTACGCCTTTACAGCACATTGCCCATTTAATTGGATTGAGAACCCCGTTTTGAATATGTAAGAGCAGGAGCTGCATAATAATCAGAAATATTCAAATGAAGGACAGTGCTGTTAATTGACATTTCTGGATGTGTTGGAAAGGACAGAAAGTCATTTTTTATGGATGGTTAACAATGTTGGCTATGGAAAAGGTTTGTTACACAGTAAAATTTGAATGGAAAAAAAAACTAAACAAACCTATAATCAGAATTTTCTCTTAATTTTTAATGGAATCTGCTGCAGACATTGTCCAGCCATATCTTTTGTCACTGTATCATCAAATTATGAATATTATTATTATCCGGCCAAATGAAAATCTCCTTTAATGCGCAGTTTTAAAAGGGCACTTCATTTTCAGCATTTTGCAAGTGAACAGGAGCTTGTGACGCATTTTGCTCTAGCTTTTTCAGTTGCTGGTCCGACCTTATGGAATAGTTTCCACAAACTATTAGATCATCACCCTAAAACCCCCCCAAATCCATCTGCTTGCCTGAGCATAGGATTCAGCATCATGATAACACTCCACCATCCTCTGGTCCTCATTCTTTATCCTTTATTATTTGCTTTCTTTTTTTATATTTTTTATACTCTCCTGTTTTGCACGAGTATTTATTCACATTTTTTGTGATTAATGTTTTTCTTGTAAAGCACTTTGTTCAATTATTGTTGTTTTTAAATGTGCCCTATGAATGAAACTGACTTGACTTGACTTGACTTGACTTTCAACACCACACAGGCGCTCAGGGAAGACACCTTATGCTGAGCCAATATGTGTCCCTATTAACACATCTTTAACACTTTAGCATGCAACATGAGATGAGATTAAACATTATTGATCACAGTGAGCAAATCAGGTCATTGCTGCAGAAAATAAGGTTGAACACAAGTGGAAAATACATAAAGGAACAAAAATAGATTTAACAAAAATGTAATAAAGCAGCAATAGGAAAATAGACACATGAAACACAAATTGAAAAAAAAAAGGTTTTAGGTGATCTTGTGTATGCAGATTCTACTAACAACACTGACTGATATTGAACATAAGTGTAAAAGGCATGGTTATTAAACATAAACTTAAAAATGGCTTATTAGGTCTAAAGAAATGATTGAGTTTAGTTGAAACTTATACTGAAAATAACTTGTGCATTTTAATGAAAAAGAGAATCAGTGCAGTAATTTCCCCACTTTGCCTAAACTGGGTTCAAATTGTTCTGCTCATGGTTGAATGTGGATTATTGACCGGCTCAGTGATGGGTGAATATTGACGTCCTTTACGTCGGCCACATGTTGGAGCCGGTGGGTTTAAGGTCAAGTCATGGAGTCGGAGTTCACACCTTGACACCGTGACAAGAGACCACGCTTTGCTGAATAATGAAAGAGAACTGTCACTGTAATCACTGGAGGAGAACTAAACTGTTCCCACCAACTGACAAAAGGGTAATGGGCTGTAGCAAGGAAAATAGTCCCATTATTGGGAGGGTAAGTAGATTGGACGGACAGATGGACGAGATAGATAGATAGATAGATAGATAGATAGATAGATAGATAGATAGATAGATAGATAGATAGATAGATAGATAGATAGATAGATAGATAGATAGATAGATAGATAGATAGATAGATAGATAGATAGATAGATAGATAGATAGATAGATAGATGCCTCAGCGTCGGGATCACAGGGAGCTGATGCCTGGGAAGTGGAAGGAGCTGCAGAGCTCAGATCCTTCCCATGTGTTTTGAGATCAAACACCTTTTAATGGTGATTAAAGCTTCAGGTTGTAACAAGACCACATGCATAGACCTTGAGGGAAAGCTGTATGTCTGTATGAACACCTGCCGTCTGTTGTTGGAAGAATATTAAACACGCCTGTTCGTGTATTTTTTTTTACCCAGTAGTCTTTTTCTGCACTATAAGACCTCTGGAATTTATTTATAGAGAAGGAAGACAGTTGGAGTGAGGAAAGCAGAGAAACAGATAAAGGGGTAAAACACAATGAGAGGCAGAGATGGCAAGATCTCAAACAGAGAGAGAATATAGACAGCATAAACCAGTGACTTATAACAAAGTGAGTGAGTTCAAAGCAAGGCCGAGTCTTCTTGTCTCCTAGTTGTTTTTGTCATGCACATTGCACACACACGTGCACACAAACGCGCACACGCACATGCACACGCGCACACGCACACACAATAGCTGACAGAGAAAAGGGTGATTCCATTTCTCTTAGCTGACATAAAGATCAGTGTTCCATGGCCCGGGCGGCCTACAGAGCGCGCTCACTGTCGACTCCGATACTTCCCAACACTATTGCCTCAGGGACGAGAAGACCCTGTCTCTCCTCCTCACACACACACACACACACACACACACACACACATGGACACCACAAAGAGCATGACAAGAAGGCCATTTCTTTCTTTTATATATGTATGTGTGCTGCTATCTACCACCTGTATGTGTATGTGTGTGTCTGTGTGTGACTGTGCACATCTCCAAACTCAAGCTTACGCATGTGTGTCCGTTTGTGCTCAGGTGTATGAGTGTGTATGACGCTGCCCTTCTGCCTCATCGGCAAATGCCAGCAAGGACCAATGTGTCAGTACTATGTGCAAATGCCAGTCATGATAAGAGAGAAGGGCAATTACCACTAAAGGGCTTTGGAGTTAGACAGCTCATTGGTGTTTTAAAAAAAATGACATAGAAAGCACATTACAGATACATTTATGTTTTCATTAATCATACGGCCCTCTTCAATCTAGACAATTTATTAAAAAATTAACCCTGATGTGACCACTGCGGAGTGTAAGAGACACCGCCTGTTAGGTGGAGAAGCACAATTCAAGCAGTGAAAATTGCAAGCATTCACCCCACTGAATGAGAGTAAGACACTGGTGCTGTAAACGTTTCATGGTCACTCTTCTCTCAGTCAGCTTTTATCTAGGAATTACCTGAAAATTTTATTTTTCTACATTATAATCACTCTTACAGAGTTACATCTACAAACAAAAAACTGACCAAAGTGGCACACAACAGCAGGGAGCTGCTGCATTGTGAAAGCCTGGAAAATAAGGTCAGTTGAAGTGGTGACTGTAAATAATGTGTACGTAAAACATCTCTATTTAGGTTTAAAAGCTCAGAAGCCTTTTATTTACTTCAATGTGTTTCCAATTTGAATCCAGCTTTGTAAGTGATTTTCTCTCATTTGCAAATATTTAAGATCAAATTTCCCCAGCAGGAAATGTGACTGGACCTTTGATTTTATCTTACCACAGGAACACCCAATGGAAATCTGTTTCCAGAGGGTGTTTTCTATGAGGTTTGATCTCAATATGAAAGCCCAACATTCAATTGCTTAATGGTCACTACTTAAGCTCATGAGAGATGTTTATGGTTAAAAGGTCACAAAAAGCCTACAATAAAACCACCTTGCATGTTGTGTGCACAACAAAACATGATCCAGAGAATGATCCAGTAGGACCTGTGTAAGCAAGTACTTCTACACTGGTGATACACATAGCTTATTTACAAAGTTTCACCTTGATGTTTAGCTGTTAATTACTCTGTTTGTATAGTTTATTCATGAATGTGCACATTGCTCCCAGGCTTGTAGCAGGAATATCATTCTCTTTAAAATGCAGTAATTCAGATGAATAATTTCACATATGAGGGGCTTTTATGTATTATTTTGTTCATTAATTTATTTTATTTTTTTAACAAAAGAACATATGTATACCTTCTGGTGCAACGTAAATCTGATCAAACATGAGCAGAGCTCATAGAGAAAGTTTACATGATAAGCTTACATGAATATCTATGCTGCAGGATACTTTCACATTATATAAATGTGTGCACATGTTGGTATATGTATCCACACATATTTGCATCCACCTGCATGTGTGTAAAACCATCTCCATGCCTATGCTTTTATCTGTTTGTGTGAGTTTTCTGTGTTTATTGATGCACATAAAATGTGGATACACTTATCAAATAGGATTGGTGTCACCAGTGTAATGAGTTTTGTTGTGCCCACATGGTCACTGGATATCCTATCAGTTGAGGGTTGAACAGAAGTTAACACACACACACGCACGCACGCACGCACGCGCACACACACACACACACACACACACACACACACACACACACACACACACACACACACTCAGGTCCCCCTGGGGCTGCGTACATATAGGCGACATGTTGGCACTGATGAGGGCAGACAGCTCACCCCCTACACATAGACAGGCCCAGACAGGATGGCATGGTGCCAGCAGCAGCTATGAGGTCTGGGTGCATGTGTATTTGTGTGTGCGTGTGTGTGTGTGTGTGTGTGTGTGTGCGTGTGCGTGTGCGTGTGTGTGTGTGTGTGTATTAGCTTTGCCCGCCTCAAGTGTCCTGCTGGGAGTTAGGCTCCATGTTCTAAACAAACAGGCAAGAGCAAATAGGAGATGAGAGAAAGAGAAAGACAGAGACAGAAAAAACATAGAAAGTGAGAAACAAATGCCCGTCTCTGCTTTCTATGTATCCAGCCGTCTCTCTAAAAAAGTAGGAATACAATTGGACAGAAATAATCTAGCCTTTTCCTGTGACTTGATGTAAGGTTAAGTCACAAGTCAAGTCAAGCATCTTCATCTATATGCTTCAAGAAACTGTGTGTGTGTGTTCTTTACTACATTGTGAGGACCGGCAAGAGTTTTTAACCAACAGAGTGAGAACATTTTTGGGAAGTGAGGACATTTTGGCCGGTCCTCGCTTTTTCCAAGGGCTGTTTGAGAGTTAACGCTTGGGTTAAGACTTTAGGTTATAATTAGGTTTAGAGTAATGGTTCAGGTTAGGCATTTGTTTTGGATTGTTACGGTTAGGGGCTAGGGAATACATTATGTCAATGAGTGTCCTCACAAAGATAGCATTACAAGGACGTGTGTGTGTGGGGTGTGTGTGTGTGTGTGTGTGTGTGTGTGTCATGGATCCTACACTTCTGAAGGTGTAAATGAAACTCAGGCAGCAGACAGAGGCCTACTTCTAAGTAAGACAGAACGAAAAGAGCAAACGAGTTAGAAGACTGACAGACTGTCTCTTTAAAGCTCTTTTCTCCGACGTACACACTTTAAACAGAACGACCCACACATACACACCTACGTACTGCATGTGAACCACACAGACCCCCTGTTGTTCATGGCACTAGCTAGTTATGCTAATGTCGCTCCTCACTAAGACTGTCAAGGCGTGGAGCAGGATTAGCATAAAGTTGATTTCAAAGCATGCAGACACACACACACACACATACACACACAGGCATCTGGGCTATTTAAAGTAATCACTCTTCAAACTCTACGAGTAATCAGCAGTAGGATGTCAGGCGGTAAAAGAAAAGAGCACATACTGTATGATGTGTATGTAAATGCATTGTCTGCACTCATGACATTATGAGCCTAACTTAATCTGCATCACAGCAATCAAATACATTTTCAATTTACCTGAAATAAGGGTCTGAAGGCAGAAGTTGTCACAATGGATTAGAACATAAAAAAAAGAAAAAAAGATGCAAATTCCCAGAAGAATGTACATATATATCCATATACATGTACAGAGGTTAATCACAAAATCAATAGCAGGTAACCAGACAAATCTTATTTCCTAAACAAATAATCTCAAAATGCACAATCTCAAGAGAGGCACTATCCATAGAGTTTTGCTTGAAATGACATAAAAGATAGTGGCCATCATAAAATATCATTTTCATCACTGTTTAGGAAGAAGTGTTTTGTCACATATAGCCAGTAGACTTGTTATCGTAAAGTATATATGACTTTTATATGGGCATGGAACATAAACTTGGTGAATCTTTCTTGATGCAGTATTCCTGAAATTGTAATCATGTTGTATTCATATTTACTACAAGCAACACTACAAAATAAGCAAAATTAATATTTGAAATCATAATGTATATTTACTTAATAATTGCTTATTTCAGACTTAAACTTAATCTGCTCAAATTTACAGTTTAATTATGCCTTTACCAACACTATGGCCTTAATTAATCATTACATTGATACCGCACCGGCCAAATCCTAACACTGAGTCACCAGGATTATATGTCTGTCCTCACAACAATGCATTAAAGATTACCAAAGCATATGCACTGCACACAACACATACAGTAAATACATGAAAAAGAAGCAAGAAGTTGCACATTAAAAGATATAACTAGTTAGTGATGAGTAGAGAGAGAGAATTATATACAGTGCAGTATATTATATTTTGTTGTCAACTTTAACACTTTTTTTCCCCACAACACCACTGAAAATATACATTGTGTTACACTTGAAATCTCATTAAAAAACCTCAACACAAAAGTGTGTGGTGAGGAAGATGCCTCACATATTATGTTAAAAGCCAGAAGAAATGACGAAAATTGCATTTCTGCTGCCTATACTGTTCATCACAAGTCTGTTAATTATAAACTAAAAGACTCATATCCATGGAGGCATTTACACATGCACATGGTCTCACACACATACACACATACACACATACACACACACACACACATACACACACGCACACACAAAGTGGCCACACTGCAAGGCTATCGACTCCAGCACACCATTGTGGGTTTCATCAGATGTTTCACTTTTTTTCTCTCTCTCCCTCTGTTTTCACTTTCAGAGCATCTACAGGCTATGGCAGATGGATAGAGAGGAGGGGAAGCTGGAGAGGGAGGGAGGGTGGAAAAGCGCACCAAAGGTGTTTACTCTGTTTTCCATCTTTCTTTCTTTTTTGAATCTTAACAAAATCTAAATTCTGTGCTGCCATATGCTGACCTGCATGGGAATGTGCCATATGCCGATAAATCCATCAAGTCATACCAAAGGCAAACAGACCATAGCACTATACCAGCTTTGCTGCTGGTGAACAAGGCTGCGGAGCTGTGAAATAGTTTTTGTGCTGCAGGAGGCAGCAGAGAACTAATGGGTGAGATTAAACCTTGAGCATGTTCTTGTATATAGTAACTGTAAAGGTGAATATATAAAATATAAAAAAGACCAAGGCCATTAGATGCTACCATAAATGAGCTATAAAACTGGACAAAGCAGTGCTCTCAGTGGGTACATACTGCAGATGTTTGAGAGCAGCAGCTACATTTTCTCACATCGTTCACCAAGCATTGGATTCATGGGATGTGTCATGTGTGTCATCATGACATTGTGAAAGGGGTTAGGTATGAATACAAGCATTCTACTGGTTTACTCTCGGCCCAGTGCCCATATATAAGCTATATTACCAGTGTAGTGTTAACCAGAAACTTCAACAGCTGATCCAATGGCACTATGTGAAATCCAATCAATCACACGTATTGTATTTCACTGTGAGATGTGCAAAGACTGAAGCACTCATGTGCCCTTCACTGCTTAGAGCCAAAAAGTTTCATCCCTCAAAGCCATTCACTTTATTGCTGCATCATTACTGGGGCATGAGTGGGTTCATGTGTGATTATGTCACTGCTCCAAATTGCCTTGCATGTAAACACTGCTGTGTATCTACAACCATCTAGTCTGCAATTAAGCTCATCGCAGGCAGATTTGTCTGGTTCATGTGTAATATCCCTATAAATCAATTTAGAAACCAAAAGTTTAGAAACTTTCAGAAATCAAAATTTCATTGGAACAAATATAATACATACATATATTTTCTCAGTTTATAGAGTCTTTGAGCCATCATTGACTTCTCTCTTTTGCCCGAGCCTGCAGCAAAACACTTCAGAGAGAAAAACATTTTAAAAAGACGCTGTTATATTCAATGATGTGTGCTTCCTTCGGACAAATATAAATGCGAGAGTTTTCAAAGCTGTTTCCACATTTGTGGAAATGCAGAAATAACATGGAATACATATACTTTGGAAAAAAATGTGAATTTCATAAGGAGGTTTTTTCAAATCAACTGTAGCGAGTAAGGGGGATGCCCCAAAGGCCTCGCCTTGATCGAGGATGGAGGTACTGTATATGCACAGAGCTGGCATTTTGATCCTCCTCTCTTTGGCACACACACACACACACACACACACACACACACACACAGTCAGACAGTGATATGGGGGGGTTCTTCCCACAGATTTGATTGGGGATCATTTGTGTGCATGCGGTGAACGAGCCCCCATGCCCCATATACGTGTGCACGCACACACACACAGACACACACACACTCAAACAAACACAGTGCCTGGGCCCTGCATGTCTGCCATGGGTGTCAGTACATCTAAAAGGTCTCAACATAAATGGGATTAATGCAGTCTCTCTCCCATCGGCAATCATTAAGCATTCTGTTTAAAGCGCAAACACACTCAAAATAAACTCACTTCCACTCTCCCCTGCTGCAGTAAATTATTCAAAGAAGAAAAAAAAATTAAAGGAAAGAGAAAAAGAGAGAGAATTGAGATGGGTGGGTGGAGGGGTGGGGGCAGGGGTGGTGGTGGGGGTGTGTGTGTGACTCCTCTGAGGGAAGGAGGTGCATTGGATAGGAGAGACAGATAAATAAGAAGAGGGAGAACATAAAAAGAATTGTTTTAGAGCTAAGAATCCTAAAATGCAAGCGGCTTTGTCACTCAGCTGTGATGCCCGCTTTCTCCCTCACTCCTTCACCTTCTCTGTTTTTCTCCCATTCCCATTCCTCCTTTCTTCCACCCTTCATCTGCCTCATTCTCTACTGACATGTTCCTCCCTATTTCTTCAACTTTCTCCTCCCATCTCCCTCCCAGTTTGAAATCCCTGCTTGCTGCTTGCCATACGTTAATAACTGTTTACTTCCCACTGAGAGCAATTAGACTAAGAGGGCTTAGTATTTTTTTTCTCTCCTTTCATATTCTTGAACTTTTGAAACAGTTTGAAGTCTGTATTTGGAGGCCTTAACTAGCTAGTTCATGGTTATTATGCTGCTCATAGTCGTGGGACAAGTAGATATGTAGAACAAAAAAAGCTTTATGAATTATACTTCCTCTGAAAAGTTTCATGAATGTACAGTACATGAAATTTGTTAAGTGTATAAAAAAAGCCTTTAGTTGGTTGTTATGGAAAGATGAGTTCATCAAGTTAATTAGTTTGGTAGGCGGTTAATTCTGTTCTTATCACACAGTAAACAAACACATGATGCAAGTGAATCTCTTATGAAAACGAACAAACCTGAGAGATATTTTCTTGCCATCGGAACATGCAGTGTGTCATAATGAGAGGCTTCCCTAAAGCTAAATGCCTCTGGCCAAAAGAAACACTGAGAAATGTGTCCATGTGAATTAAGAAAAGTGGTTAAATACCTGGTCATTTGAAGCAGTGCATTTATTGATGCTTTTTATGAGATGCAATAGTATTTATGATACTGGCAATGCCTAGTCAGACTCAGTGAGTGTAAACAGTCAAACAAGAAATGAAAAAAAAAAAAGTAAGAATCTTGTGTAGGTGAAAATATATCACAAGAAAAGCAGCAATAAGTTAGATCCATTTCACAAAAATACAATCAACATAGTATAAAACCATCTTTGAGTGATACAACTTTTTCTTGTGACATTCGTCAAATCATGCTTTGTCTTATTCCTTCTGCTCTTTGAATCTAAAGTTGAATGTAAATGTAGATTACATTATTACATTTACTATATTTTATTTTAAAAAGCAGGCTGTGTGAATACACAAACCTCAATCAGTTTTTTCTCACCTTTACTTAAACTGCTTTGAGGAACAGATGTTGATTCATGCCTGTCTGATTTTGTTCCGTCATTTGTGTGCTTTACAGATTCATGTGTAAAATAGATTTTCTCACTTATTTGAGGTGTTTTGCTTGTTTAGCACAGCCTCCTCGTTTGCACTGTGAACCTAAGGCTGTTACACTTCTTATTTGAATCCTAACTTACTTGAGGCCTTTATTCATTTTGTTGGGGATGTTAACATTAGCCATAATTAGGGCCCACTATTTGTAAATTTAGTTTCATTTTTGACTTCTTTCAAATTAAGAAAAAAAGCCAGAAAGCACGTCAGTTTGTCTTGTTTGTTGTTCCAGTTGTTTGTGGTGCATAATGAACAGCTCATCTACATTTTCAATTCTTCTCCTGGTTTTCTACGGCTAAAAGCTGCCGTTTTTGCATGACAGCCTCATTTACTGTTGTAAAGTGCTATGATCAGTCACCTCTTGTAACAGGAAAGATGGAAAAAAAAATAGAAGTTTTGGATGCGTGGAAACATGAAACCTGACTGAAAATCTGCTGCTGTATTAAACTCATCATTATTTCAAACAGTGATGAGCTTTAATGTTTAAACATAATTACAGTAAGACACTGTATTTATAAGCATTTATTCAAACTTGTGAAAGTACATTTTTACACATTTTTAAACAATGGTTTCTGTCATGAAGAAATCTGTTCTTCTATAAACCTGTGTTTGTGTGGTTATGATGTCCATATTGATGTCACTGGTTACGCTGCGCATAATTTGATGTGATATCAATTCACTACAGGCTGATTTAGTACAATGCTTGTCTCCCACTTTGCTTGTCCTCCAGTGTGTCTTTTTTTTCTCCCTGCTCCTGTCTTTGGATCTTTCCCCTTTTCCTCCCCTCACGTTCCTGGGTTATCTTGTCCACATACTGTATTTCTCCGTGTCTATCTTTCAGCCCCTCCTCCTTTCATCAAAGTGATTTAAAAAGTAGACAGTCTGATTAACTTCACATGTAATATGCAGCCACACTGACATGAAATACATAAAAATAATTCCCACTTTTTTTTCCAATTAGCTATGACTTTGCTGTGGTTAATTACATTTCTCTTGGTTCAAAAGCTAGATAGAACAAGACTTCTGAGTGTAGATATATATTCCACTTATCTATCCAACAGTGATTTATGAAGCCGCAAGATGAAACAGCAGAACTGTTAAGCAGTTTTTCTGCTAATAGATGGTTTTATTATTTATATTCAAATGTATGAATCTTGTTAACAAGTGCAAGAGTGCCACCCCTTGGGAATCCAAACAGGTGAAAGGATTTTTTGTGGCTACAGTGGTGCTTTTCATTGTATTACATTAGCAGTGTTTGTAGTATATAAGTGTTCACACAGCTCAGAAGTTTTCACATGTGCCAGTTTCTTTCTCTCCACTCTCCTCTTTGAACATTCCCGCCTATCAACCACTATCAATCAAAAAAGCTCCGAAAAATAACCTTTGAATTGGAAAAAACAGGAGTATACATTCAGTTAAGGAAGCCCTGTGCACCCTGGCCATGACAACCAGAGTCTCCAGCTGTGAGCTTTGATGAAATATAGTTCAAGGGATGAGGCTATAATATCTATACCTTCTTCTCATCTCTATCTCTCTCTTCTCTTTCACCTTCTTTTCATTCATAAGTAATAGTACACAGTGAGACTCATCAATAACCTACAGTCCTCTGTGAAAAAGCATCATGCTCATAAATGTTATCATTACCCCCAATGTATAGCACTGGAAGGTATCATATATCAGTGATATCTCTGTGCAGGCCTGCATGTCTGTGGTTGTGTGTAAGAGAGAGAGAGAGAAAGAGAGATAGAGCCAGAGGCAGAGGCAGAGAGAGGCAGGGAGTCAATGAGCCATGAATGAAGTTATACTCTGCTGTAAATGTAAAGCTAATTATTGAGGGTGAATCTTGGAGAGAATGTAGATTTCTTTATTAACGTGAGTGGAGAATTACACCCAAAGCAAGTCGGGGCTCCCACCCTCTTGACCACAGGTTTGTTATAACATTGTGTCAGTGGGATGGTTTTCTCCTGTGAATCAGATCAAGATATGAAATGAGGTTCAGAGGTTTGGAAGTAGGAAATGACAAGGTGTACAACAACAGGGAAAATAGGAAGGACTCTGAGGGAGAAGGTCGGCCACAGAAAAAAATTAATTTGACTTCAGCCTCCTCAGTCTCCTGCAAGTCTACCAAACTGTTCTCAGTCTGGTTGTGGTGGCAGCATAATTCATTGATGGATTATATACACAGGCAACTTTTCTGATGAGCTATTCAATGAAGCACTACATTTATTGCTGGCAGCTGAGTAACCCGGTGGCTGCGTGGAAAGTACATGACTGTCTCACCAAAGACCAGGTTGTGTATCCATGTCCTGTATGTAGTTAGGTACAGGCCAGATTATCACTTATCTTCTTCACTTAGATGAAGAAAACGATCTTAAACCCTGATCCTTGTTGATGTGTCCTTGAGCAAGACACTGATTTTGCCCTATAGGTCTGGAATGACACCATTAACTTAATTAAATTTTCATCACCCTGTTAAAACATGTACATGTATGCATGTCTCAGAAACATACTTCTAATTACATGGCCATTTAACATGGCCAGTGAGCACTTCGAATTCTTTCTTTTTTTTTAAAAAAAGGGGAAGAAACTTAAAAATAGTATCATTACCCTTTCATCAGCTGCTGCCTTTTGTAACATTAGAGAATATAAGTTCACAGGGTTCACATTAGCTGTGGTGGTGGTCGGGTGGTTAAAATCAGAAAGAGTACTTTGAACATATTAATTAATAATCCATGGCTGGGTTATTAGTGTATGAGGGATTTCAGGCCCCTATTACTGTAGATGAGTAGAACCAGGGGGCATCATGTGTAAGAATGAAGAAAGATGACACGCTTCCTCCACATCTAAACACATTTTAACTAGATTTTTACATTTGTTTCATGTTCAGTAAGAGTATAGTGTGGTCAAACTTTGTCTTATGAGCTAATGGACCTTTAACTAAAACTCTTCACCACAGCTAATGGTGATCATTTAAATGCACTTCACTTATTTTATTTTATATTTCTTACAGATTTTTTGTCCTGTCCAAGATTTTAAAAAAAGAAGTAACCTTTTAATCAATTTGTTATAACTATAGTCTGCATTTTAATTGAATTTTAATATAATTCAATAAAGTTTCTATCAGATTTACGAGCCCTTTTAAGCTTTTAGAATCTCAACACACCTCAGCCTTACACTGCACAAGATGAATACATATCTTGCAAGTAATCATCAAATGCAGTCCATTACCCACACATCACATGGAAAAACACCTTGAAGCCACCGCAACACTATAGCCAATTTAATTTCCATACGCTTATGCTAATTAGCTTGAAATAATCAAGCTAATTTAGAGAGATGCAAATGTGTTTGAGGTTGGGTTCATTAGTGGAGGGGGCCAGTGCATATGTGTGCAAGTATGTGAGAGAGAGAGTGTGTGTGTGTGTGTGTGTGTGTGTGTGTGTGTGTGTGTGTGTGTGTGAGAGAGAGAGAGAGATGTGAGTTTCATTAGTGAAGAGGCCTAATGTGTGTGGAGAGGAAAGCTGTGCAGTAAATGACAGACATATCTGGCAGGTGTGCCTTATTCTTACTTCAGTTTTTCTTGGCGTTACTTCTATTTAAAAAAAGAAAAAGAATATATATTCTGTGTGTATATATATATACACATATACATATATAGTCTGGGGTTTAATATACTGCGTGCAAGATGTTATGGGTCCATCCACTGATATTTTCAGAGTTGACACGAGACCAAGTACAGTACAGTAACTCATTAAACATTATAATATCTCCTTACACTGCCACACTAAGAAGCATGGGGACTCATATTACACACAACAACACTTCTTCTGCAATTATGCTGATTGCAGTAGAGCCATGGTACGTTCAAACACATACAGGCATGCACACATTCTGATACACATTCAGTACATATTCTCACATACACACACACATTCTGCCTGCATGGTCCCTTAAGGCCAGGCTTCGGTGCCACTGAAGGTTGTAGCAATTAAAAACATCATCCTCAAGTTGTCACAAACATGATGAATTTGTACCACCAGAGCAGTAAGCCATAACTCCTACATAACTCCACAATATGTCATTTTCCCCCTTCATCTTCTGATGCTTTGCTTTGACATGATATTATCAGCAAAATTACAAAATCTGTTGATTTAGATATTTTTTGTTATTGTTGTTTTTTTGTTGACAGGGACATGACATGAAGTTGGTTTAGCACAACCCACACATTAGATGATTAGATTATAGAAATATTCTGTAGACCATTCCACCACATGTTGAAAGAAAGAACATTTTAGATTTTTTAAAATGTTCTCTGGAGGCATTGCAAGATTAGTGCAGCAAAAATATTCAATGTGCAAATTAACAGATGCGAAAGGACAAGATATTTTGAAGACAGGCAATACTGACTTGACTTATAATGCACAATGAGTGGCACAAAAACATCAAGCAGCTCAACACTATGTAGAAATTAAATGGGCTGAAGATTGTTAGAACATTTCTTCAGGAGTATTGTCTCAATGTTGACACCGGCAAAGACCCTTGTTTCTACATGAAAGTCATCTTTTATTTTGAAATCCATTTTGCTGCTTCAAGAGGTGCTTTAATTAAGACCTCTGCATTCAGTGCACCTTTTAAGATTTGTTCCTCTATTTGAAATCTTACAGTTAATTGTTGTAATGCAGCAGGTAATTGGCTAAACAGTTGGCTGGGTCGGTACCGGGTTCTCAGAGCTCTTTAAATCATCACCTGCAGTGTTTGTCTTGGCTATTTTCAAAATGACTGACATTGATGGGAGGAGATCTGAGAGTGGCTGAAATGCCTGAAGGCATCTTTTTCTGTCGCTCTGTCTCATAATGGTTAACAGCAGAACAAAAGAAGAAAAGAGCAAAGAGAAGCTTCAGAGGTTTCTCTTCACAACAAGCTTTTGCGGTGACTGGCATCTTCACACTCGGTCGGTTGCAACACTTTGCTCTGTGGAGAGCTCACTTTATGATGATGAGTAAGTGTGTACAGCACTGTATGTGCTCCATGCTTCTTGTTGCACCTTTACACTATAGTGGTATGGTGGTATGGCGGTATTTGGTATTTCTAGACATATATCCAAAGCTCCAACATTTAAAGGGGACATATTATGGAAATATCACTTTCTGAAGGCTCTTTAACATATATTTGGGTGTTTGGCTTGCCTTCTGGCCCCCAAAATGTGAGAATTGACAAAAAAAAATCTGCAGGTTGAAATCTACGTGGTTTTACGAGCTGTTCCCTCACTTGTCTTCCAGTAATGTAGAGCCTGGTTTATGCTTCTGCGTCACAACGACGGCGTAGCTACGGCGTCGACACGGAACCCCTACGCAGACCCTACGCCGTAGCCTGACGTGCACCTCCAAAAAATCCTGACTACCAGCAGCCCACCTCCGCAAACGTCTTCTTCGTCACCTGCGCTTCAACATTTACAATAATAGCGTTTGTTTTTCAGTTGCGATTGTTTACTGTGACCGGAAGCAACGCGTTCCCTCGACGCAGAACTTCGAATGCTAAACGACGGTGTCGGGTCTATGGCATAGGTACGCCGCCGATGCGACGTGGAAGCATAAACTAGGCTTAACTAGGATTCGAATTTGCATTATACCACCCCTACCTGGGACTGATAGAAGGGGTGGGGCAAGGCAAGCAGTGGTTCATTTGCATTTAAAGGGACAGGCACTGAAACCAGTTGTCTAAAGAGGGCATGAAAAGAGCTGTGATGTTTGATCCTTGGGGTATTTTGACCAAAGCATGTCACAGATATGTCTTTAAGACCTTCCTAAGACCTTAAGACCTTCTGTGAGTTTTATACAAATTATGATTCCACCCTGTTAAAGGCAATATCCAAAAGCATCTAATGAATGAAACATGTTTTACTAAAGAAGAGTTATACTTATATTGAGGGCTTATACAATAATTTGTCAAAACCAAAATAACAACGTCAAAAATACACCCGTGTCATCACTAAAGATGTAATGGTGGCCCGTTGATGGTATCCAGATCATCTCCTTCAGTTTCGAATGAATCATCAGTCTAAAAATCATCCCCCTAATGCAACCCATCGTTAAACAATCAGAGCTTGTTAAGCCCCTTGTTTGTTAATCAAGCACTTGCTTGTTAACTGGGAGATGAGATAATAGACCTCTAGTGTGTATGTCTAATTTTGGGGGCTGTCTATCTGCCTGATTGTTTATTGCTTTTAAATTTCAGGCTCTGCTGCAAAGGCTTCTCTAATTGGTTTGTTTGCATTGCCCTGCTGCATTGATGGAGTTTGACTCAGTCAGGAGTTGGTTGTGTTTCCCAATCATTTTTGTTTTCTATTGTTTTTTGCCTGTCTGCTAAAAGTCCGCTACAAATGTTTTCTGTGATATAACGCTGTTCAGCTGTGTTAAGGATGAAAATGAACATTTAATCCTTATTTATGGCAGGCATTTACAATGAGACAATACCGGCATTGAATTCTATGGTCGCTTTCTTTGGCTCTCGTTGTTTAATGTCTTGCTTGTTCTTCTCATGTTTCCATCGACAGCTATATTTTAATCTGACTTGCTTATTTCATTATGTTGTGGCTAAACATGAAGTCCAAATTTTGCTGATGAGTTTATCACATCCTATGATTCACCGGCCAGTGAGCTTTAGTACAGGAAAAAAAGCACCTCTTGTGTTTGCTACAGATTGAGGATTGAGCATACTGCATATACACGCTATTACCAAGGTATAGAACAACCTACGTAGATTATCAACCTCCACAACACTGACATCAAAGGTTGAGAAAGCCTCCACTTTATGCTTCAACCTACATAACCATAAGTCACAAATCCTAAAACAAGGAAAGGTTTAGGGGGAGAGGTGTTTCGATTCTATTATGAATGTTAAGTCCCTCTCAGAGAGAAAGCAGTGCTGACAAACCCTTGTCAATGAATGAATCAAACCCGATCAGCCTGGTTTTGATTAGCATTGTCTAATATGCCATTAAACAGAGCGAAAGAGACAAACACAGAGAGGAAGAGGGAGCACTTTGAGCATCTCTAGTCTGGGTTTTTTTCTTTTTTTTTAATCATTTCATTGTGAGCCAATGGGAAAATGTGCTGCCTCTGTTAAGATGCTTTAAGGTCTACAATGGCTGAATGGTTACATGAGAGTGTTTTGATGTTGCAGCAGGTAATTCATGGCGCATTGGCCTAAAGCCGGCCACAGAGCTATGCCAGATGATAAATAACACGGATTTTGTCAATAATGTCTGTTCATGTCAGTAAAGCCTTTCTCTCTCTCTCACAGGATTTTATTTTTCTGAGAGGCTCTTAGGGGGAAATTGTCATGTTTTCATGTTAAAGGCGTGCTTTTATCTGTTTGTTTTCCAGGGTGCTTAAAGTTGTTTACTGTGCTGGGGGGTGGCTTTTAGTCTCTGCATGTGTATCTACGTGTATGTTTGTCAGTGAGTGTGTGTGAGAGAGAAACACCTAACCATGGATGATGCAAAAAAGAGGCAGCAATTCGACATCTAAGCCTCAATGTATCACCACAGCAAATGTACTTGTGCCGAGAAGCAGGCAAAATTTAGCAGTGGCCTACTTATCTTTGATCACGAAAAGCTGCCATTGATTCTCAGCCAAATGTTGACATAAAATAAGTCAAACGTGCAGATGACCTTTCTGAGTCTCCCAGAGCAGAGCAGGGGCAAGGTACAAAAGCTGGCAGAGTGTGTGGTGGAAATTATTCCTCCTTGACATTTCGGAGACCTCGGCCCACCGTTTTTTTTAGCATTTCAGTCCAGGCACCAAAGAGAAAATGTCACCTTTTTATTTACTTGGGGGAATACACCGATTAAATGTGACTTTAAGGCCAGGTCATGATAGCTCCTGTCTACCACTGCCATGGTTGTGCATGAGTCAACACACAGTCTCACACACACATACACACTTTGTAGGAATGTATCTTCATTGTATCAGTGACATTTTAAATAATGCTGATGCTTGACTCTGTTGAGGTAACCTTTCTCACGTAGGCAATTTAGAATTAGTCTCTGTAGCTTTCTGAACTAACTGCACTGACCTGTGAAACCACAGTTGGACCTTTATACATTAGAGGTTAAAGTCACTCGGCTCTTAAGTAGTCCTGTCACAGCTTTCAGTACAAACAGCCCTGTTTATCCCTTTAACATCAGAAATTTGACTCTGGTGTTTATTATAAACTCTTCTTAATAGGTATTCCCGGCATTCCCTTGAGAATTATAATATTCTTGTTAGAGCACTGCTTTTTAAAGCACACTTGCAAAGTAATCCTCCCCTTACAAATGCCAAAATATCATTAACTTTAATGGGGAAAACATTGTTTTAATATTGCCTTGAGCAGGGCAGGAGACAGAAGATCAGAAATACTGAGGTCATAAGTCTAAGAATCTCCCCAACTCATTTATTTAAAAAAAAAAAAAAAAATGAAAATGTCAAATTTAAGGGCACACAGTCTACTATTTTATTATTTTCGGTGGAAAAAAACAGAAAAACATAATGTGTAACAGTTCTTAGTTGAGGAAAGCGCAGTTCATCAGAGTAAATACAGCCCAGTCAGTCTCAATTAAGTGGACTGACCACTAAAACCAGTCTGTGTCAGCAGAAGTTGGCACATGAAGTTCTTGGGTTGAGCAATCTAAGCTCTAGACCACAAACTTATAACACTGGAAGTTCAAAGCCATTTGCAACATTTGTCAAAAGAGAAAGACTCTGTCCTCCCCACAGCTCATCCCCATACAGTCGCAGTAAGCAATGATGCATAAGACATGTTTTTTTTCAAATAACCATAAATGCCTGTTCTTCTGTGGGCCCAGTTAGCTAGTTATGAGATTTCAAGCCTCAACTTTTGACCGGGAAAGTTTTACTGGTAATTCTTAGAAAACGGAAAAAAGGCAAATCTGACTTCCAGGTGAAAGAGTACCCAGTTTGGCACCAGAGACAAAACTTCTCAGGCAGTTGCGGTGCAGTTCTTTGTGGTCTGCCCTGCTGAAACAAACCAGGCTGAATGGGAAGTCAAACCAGAGTCAGAGCTGTTTTCACATCCCCCAAAAAGATTTCCAATCATAAAACGAGCCTTGTGTTTCCCAATTCTGTCTCTCTTTCCTCAGACAAAATGAAAATATCAGCTTCTGGCGCACAAAATTATCAATTAGTGTTTTCTCAGCAGCTCAAAACCCAGTGATTAATAATAATAATTAGACATTAGCTAACAGAGACACAGCACCAAAGGTCATTATCTCAGTGACAATGAGGCATTTCAGGAACATCCTACACTGTCAGACTTTCCCTGCCAAGTTCCCTGTTTTACTGTAGTTTACGTGACTTGGACTGGGTTCAGTCAGCAAACCCTGTGGAATGGTGACTTGATGTAAAAATGTACAATTTTATGCAAGAAACAGCAGATCAAAAATAACTGATGCAACATATTAAATTGGACAGGAAATGTCTCTGAAGCACAGGGGATCTTCATCTCTTTTCCCCATCTTCCCTCCCCCTCTGTAATTAGTGCTTTTTCAGTTTTTCCAGCAATGTTTTCATCAGTGCATTGCATTGCTAGCCTCAGCTGAGAGAGAAAGAGGGGAGGGAAGGGGGGAAGAGTGAAAGGACGAGAGAGAAGGTCCTCTGTGGCTGTTAATAGTTCTCATCTCTCCCCTGGACTCTCCTTTAATTGCTCTGCTCTGCCTGCAGGGTCATTATTACTCTGATCAAGTGCAACTCTGTTTTTCACTGCTTTTCATGAATATCATTTTCCAAAACATCTGCTTTGAGGTTTCTCAGGCAGGAGATCAAATTGATCACCTAACCCTATGTAAATGTGTGAGTGGACTTGGCATTAGCAAGACACAATATCTTTCATATGCAGGGCTTTCAAGTCTTCAGCAAATTTGACGTCCAGAATACTTTGAAGTTGTTGTTTTTTCCGCTCGTTTAGTCGCTTTTAATCAGACAAAATGCCTTTCGAGGTTTTGACAGTCAGCGGTCAGAGAACATAGATTAATGCTGTAACTAAGCGAGATTGTAAAAGGTCCCAAAATCCTATCATATTTGTATCCTCCTGGTAAAAATGGGACTCTGTTCCCCTGGTCCTCCTTTCTAATTGCTCTCCTCTGTCTCTTGGGTTATTATTGCTCTGATCAAGTGCAACTATGTTTTTTTGAATGTCATTTAGCACAAGTAATAGCCCCGATTTTCCCAGCTAAAAGAGTAAGAAAGGGGCTCTTTTCCGTTTTTTTCTTCCAAATTCATTTGGAGAATAAAGGCAATAGTACAACAAAAAGGAGAAAGGACATATTTCAGTCTTTCAGTAAGAATAAATGTGTTGAATCTCATTGTTTGAAAAGGATACAGCTAAAGCACACACTGATTCTTGCAGAGAAGATGGAAATACAATACATGTAGCACATCAAGAAGTACAAATTGTGTAAATTTTTCATTTTTATTTTACAGTACAAAAGCCTCCACTACCCCCACTACAGTGATATTATTATACCGTAAGGTGTTGGAGTGTAGCTGGCAGGGTGCATTTGCTCTTGTCATTCAAAGTTATGCATTTAGACAAACATCACCTATTGATTGCTGGCAGCTCTTGACATTTAAGATCACATCAAGGTTTTATATTGGCAGAAAAGGTTGTCATGGTTAAAGTAGAAGGTGCCATATTTGAAGCAACTAACAGATTGGATTTGACATTTTTTTCAAATATGTTGACTTGATAAAAATCTTGAGTGTGCTGCAGCGGGGGCAAAGAGTTCTGTACTGTTATTTCTTCAAAAGGGTTACATTAAAAACACATGACAAATGCCACCAAAACTAGAAAATAAAATTTGAAATAACAGTGGAAAACGTATATCTTAGCTATATTTAACTTGATAGCAACTATGTTTTGAAGATAAGCAGCCAAAACATAAACCTGCCTTAAACCAAAGGTCTATCAATCACAAGTATAAAGAATTACAGGACGAAGACTGAAATGTTGTTTGCCAAATGGTAGTCAATCATGCACAGTCTGTGTAGTGAGCAATCTACCATGCAGCCGTTGTCAAATAAACAAGTGGATCCTCAAATATGGAGAGGCTTATCTCCTTCCTTCCTATCCTTTCCATTCCCTTGATGTTTTCGAGTTTGAATGGTTTCATTAGTGTGGTTCTGAATGCAGAGTTTAGTGAGTAAACACTCTTAAAAACTTCATACCATCTCCAGAAGTAAACATCTGCCTGGCCAGCATTTGCTATTGGATTAAGAGTCATCTGATGCACATTATACCAGATAAACAGTGGGGAAAAGGAACATTTGGTAGGATAATTTAGTTTCAATAATTCTCAACTCAAATCTCAATCTGCTTCCTTCAAAGGAGAAGCAGGTGCAGCAGAGTTTGTTAATGGAATCAGCTCTCGGTCACATCTTCCTATCATGTCTTCACCATAATGTCAAGGGCTCAAAGGTGAGGCTACTGTTTAAGATTAATCAAAACCGGACATGTAGCAGCACTTGCTGTTGTGAATATGCATATGTGTGATTATTCGTTGTTCTGTCTAATATTTGCAAACACTGTGTCCTTCTGCTTCATTTTAGGCAATATTGTGCCTCAGCTGCATCTGTTTTAAGATGAAATGTAATGTGTGTCATGAAATTAAAAGAAAGCATTCATGTCCAAGGTGTGACTGGCTGCCAGCAGGGCAGTAATAAATACCTTCCTCTGCCAAAGACAAAGCTGCCTCAGTTTTCAGATGACAGTGTACCCAAAAGCGGCTCAATTATTCGCTTGGCTGAGTTGCAAGACCTGCAACAATATTGACAAATATACTTCTTTAGATTCACAGACAGTCTCCTGCCTATGATACAATTCAGCAATGTGGTTAGAGGCTCCAAAAGCATATTTTACATCCAATTTCCTTGGGCTGCGCAGCCTGGCAGCCTGCAGGCAGGACACTCGAAGCAGAGGATTCTGTAATGGTTGCATAGCTGTTGAAACAATTTGTTATGCAACCTCTTCAGTAAAGAAAAGAAATGCAAGGCACAGTTGTGTTTTAAAATAACATTGAAGAAAAACATCATACAATGACTGAGAACTGTACAAACGCCTCTGTAAGTATCTTCATTATATCATACCTCTATGACACTATGCGCTGGCAATGCTTCTTTCATTTTACACATCATTTGTAAAACTCTAACTACTTCCTATGCTATTGTATGTGACATTCATGTGTGTAGAAGTGTTTGCTACGTGTAAAGGTGAATCATATGTGAAAAATGTTGGTTACATGACACCCACTGATGAAAATCAACTCATACACAGGGCAGGAAATATTAACCCACATAATTTTCTCTCTACGAGACACCAGCATAATACTCTACACTAAACAATAAACGTTATCACCCGCTCCTTATAGCATTACATGAATCCAATTGGCCTGAGTATGTGTGTAGATGACTAGGTTATCTAAGATAGAAATTTCTTCCAGCTACATTTCTAAATGCTGTCAGGATTGTAATTATTTATCAAAAGTCTCATGCTGTGAGTTAGGCCGTGCCCTCTCTCCGACCAATAAATACAGAAACGACTGGAAAGAAAACGAATTTCACAAGGAGCCTCACTATACAAAAGGAAGGATCGGAGAGATGACCGTGATACATGAACATACATGTTAGAGTGTAATTGCTTACATAATAAAAATGGCTTTACATTGGGGTTTCAGGATGATGATAAAAAGCCTCAAAAACAGTTTTCTTTGAAGCTGTTCTCTTTAAATGAAAATGCGTGGCTGCCTCATCAGCTAATTGAATATTTGGCAAATGTGTGTCTGTTATTCGACAGGTGAGATTAATTTAAATTAAGACAGTAAATGCCAACTAAAGCTATTTCTTATTATTTGACAGATTTTTTTTTGCAGTATACTGTATATACCTTATTAGTATCATGTCAGTCTTGTGTGTTATTATATGTAAAATGAGACTATTTTATCATGTACAGTAACTGAAACAATAATAAGCAGGCTTCATCATTCCAGGATTCATCACTAGTAAATTTTTCTGCATTTTCGGCAAAACTGGCAATTAAATCGGAACACACTTGTGAATACACTTGACATACTGTTCTGATAACATTATACACACACAGGGATCCTGAAGACAGCATGTCAATAAATCAAAATTCAAATTGAATCTGCCAATCAGATCGCTTCCCTCAGGTCAATCTGCCAGCCATATTGGTTTTCAGGAGGTCAGGGTTCATTCAGCAGAATCCTATCTTGTCAATATATCACAGTGTAGTTTCCAGTCAGCATATGGCGGGTGTGTGTGTGTGTGCGTGTCTTCCCAGCAGACTTGCCATTGGCCCTGTTTCGACAACAGATCAGTGTACAATCTAAGGGAAGAAAGTCAGTCCATTGATCCACAGCACAGGAGACATCAAAAGATCCATAGGAGAAAGAGCAGAAAGAGGCAGTGAGGGCTAAGGGTATGTATATTTGAGTGTGTGTGTGTGTGTGTGTGTGTGTGTGTGTGTGTGTGTGTGTGCACAGAGAGAGAGAGAGAGAAAGAGAGAGAGAGACTGACAGACTGAGAGACAGATACAGAGAGAGAGAGAGAGAGAGAGAGAGAGAGAGAGATCACAGCTTTCATAAGTTTTTTATTAAAAGGCAAAGGCAATCCCAACTTTCCACAGGAACGGAATATTTTGCTCATCTTCCAGGATAACTGAATGATTTTGTGTTTTGTTTACAAAAATAACTACTTGTTTGGTGTTTCCTCTGTGTGTAAAGAAACAGCTGGAAAAACAACCAGAGCAACATCCATTACTGTGATTTGGTTGGCTGAGGGAGGGAATTAGAGATGTTGTAATGCCCTGGCAACACACACACACACACACACACACACGGAGATCCTGAATTGAGTGACTTGCCAAATCTCTGGGTAGCAACACGGGCCCTGTGCCTAAAAGTCTTTATGTGCATTTGTGTGTGTGTGTGTGTGTGTGTGTGTGTGAAGCAGAGAGAGAGAGGAAAAGAGAGAGATTGAGATTGAGAGAAAGTGCAGGAATAACGCAGAGCAATTTGAAAAAGGCACCAAAACAACATTTCAATTACCATTCTGTTACATCAACCACTTAAGTTTCAATCACTCCCTCGACCAATGCACATAAACAAACATGCTCCTACACACACATGCACACATGCACATGGGCGCACACACTGACTCTTACACCATTCATCCTCTGATTGTGACACAGCACACAAAAAGAAAATGTTCACCATTGTGTTTATGGCAAGAGATAAATGACACATTGAAAGACGGGATGAATAGAAGCAGGCAAGTAAAGGGAACCTTGACTTAATGTGCTTGCAGGGAGCTGTTACACCCTGAACTTTCCTAATAAAGTTACTTTGTCTGCCAAACAGCTCCATTAAGAGCATTTGTAAGGCAATATATTAGTGCTGTCATCACAGTCACAGTGAAAATGTCCCTTACTTATTAAGAACAGCAACCAGAGACAAGAGGACCTTACAGTCACTGCAGAATGGGAGGAAAATGAAGGTCATGCAGTTGATCTGCAGTCAAAGTCTTATTCAAGACCTTACAGAACTAGTTTAAGTGTGGATCAGACAAACAGCAGCAATTAACAACATCTACCTGTCCATCTACTAAATCAGTCCAGAGCAAAACATCTGTATCCCTTAACCACAGATGATTAATAATCTTTTTGTTGACATCCGGCCAGCTGTCTAGAAACATCATGTGACCAACATGTTTCTTTCACCAATATGTGCTCCACATTAATGGCTGGGAGAGCAGGGAGGAGTGATGAGAAATACATGATGCATTACAGCATGTAATATTAAAGTGAAATTCCGGCGTAAGTGTAAACCATGGTCAAACACACCGTAACACCGAGTTAGACCCCCCCTCGAGAGATCAATTTGCCCGACCGCTACATTCACGAGATCCACCAACTTCAGCAAATACCGCAATATCGCCACACACGGCGCCGTCCGGATCCACTGTCTGACCGCAACCAAAACGCCACCATTTGCCCAAAATAATGCTCAGAACTGCACCAAATGTCATCAATAGTACACACAGGGTCCCAGCACGTAGTACGAGTTGTCAAACATCTGCTAGCTTTGCCTGTTTTCTTTAGCAAGGAGATGCAACTCAACTCACCTACTTCTCCTCCTGGAGCCGCTCGTTGGTGAGGAAGCCCTGACGAGTCGATCACCGAGTGCACCGGAGTTCCGCAGCTCAATCAACAATTACCTCATGGAAATACAATCAGAGTTTTTTTTTATTTTTTTATCTTGCATATCACTTTATAACTATTATTATCGAGTGCTGGCCACGATATAGGCGCAAATGAGCATTTTTAAGAGCTGCGGAACTCCGGTGCACTCGGTGATCGACTCGTCAGGGCTTCCTCACCAACGAGCGGCTCCCGGAGGAGAAGTAGGTGAGTTGAGTTGCATCTCCTTGCTAAAGAAAACAGGCAAAGCTAGCAGATGTTTGACAACTCGTACTACGTGCTGGGACCCTGTGTGTACTATTGATGACATTTGGTGCAGTTCTGAGCATTATTTTGGGCAAATGGTGGCGTTTTGGTTGCGGTCAGACAGTGGATCCGGACAGCGCCGTGTGTGGCGATATTGCGGTATTTGCTGAAGTTGGTGGATCTCGTGAATGTAGCGGTCGGGCAAATTGATCTCTCGAGGGGGGGTCTAACTCGGTGTTACGGTGTGTTTGACCATGGTTTACACTTACGCCGGAATTTCACTTTAAGGGATATAAATTGCCTTGAAAACTTTGCTGTTGCTCCCAGTAAAGTAGTGTGTTTAGTTGTGTTTGTGTCCAGTCTCTAACATATTCATCACCAAAGTTATTAGTTGGTCTTTAGCTGACTCCATCCGTTGACTGTCAACTGATGCAACAGGAGGCAACTGCTGAGAAATAGCTCCCCTGCTGTCTATATTTATACACAGCCTGGTGTGTCTGCTGCCCACCCCCCATCTCTCATACACACACACACACACACACACACACACACACACACACACACACAGAGAGAGAGAGAGAGAGAGAGAGGGAGAGAGAAAAATTTTGTATAGTTTTAGCCCACAGGAATTAATGTTTGGGCTCTAAGTGAACAACTTGAAGATTTCCCAAAAGAATCTGTAATATAAATGATGAACAACTTCATCTGTATTCCAGGTCAGCTTCATGCAGGTGTCTCTAAATCCAAATCCTGATGAAACACAAACCAGTAAAATCTGTGTAGGTGTTTGTGTGTGTCTGTTTGAGCGTCTGCTTGGAAAGTGATTTCACCGAAATGTACCATTTATGACCCGAACTAGCCGTGTGGACGTCCTCCCATCCTCCCCCCTGCTGACTGATTCATCTTCCATACAAACGACACTAACAGCCCTGGGTGCAATATAGCTTAAAGCTGGCACATGGCGAGGGCACGCTGGGTCGAAACGAGACAAGCACACACACGCACACACTCACACAAAAGGGGATGGCAGACGGGACAGGGGTAGAGCATCTGCTCTTTAATTAAAATGAGAGGGGGGCCCACAGACAATCAGACAACATCAGAATGGGGCCCATGTGCAGACACACACAGACGCACACACCCACAAAAAAACAGACCTCTGTTGTTAGTCCGTGGAGCAGAAAACTGCCCCCTGCTGCAAACTTAAGAGACACAGAGGTGGGAGTGACGAAGAGACAGAAATATGGAAAAAAAAAAATACAGAAAAAGAAATGAATAGCAGTAATCAGAGGTAAATTCAGTAAGGAAACAAAACAAGGCACGGTCGATCTCACAGCCTGGAGTGAAGATTGAATTATTTCTATCAACACCAACAATAGGGTTACAATTAAATGATTATGTTTAGAGGTCACAATCACTTATTAAAACTGACCCCCAGAACTTTTATCTTGGACATACCGAAAGATCTGCTGGGTGACATTATGGAGGACAGGAATTACAAAGATACGCACCGCACATCATATTAGAAACACACTGCAGAGCTCTACTTGTAATGATCTGACATGGCTCGGTCAACCAAAGAAAGCACCTAAATGTTTCTGTTGAATGACTACTAGACAGTTATAGAATAGTTTCCTTACTGTACATAGCACAACGTAACTGCAGTTAGTGGATGACACTGAAAAACATATTGAAAATATAATTTTTTTATTATGGTGGTGTGGAAATTGATTATAGACCAGAGGAAATTGTAAAAGAAACGACTGAAAAGAAATAGAAATGGAAATGGTTGCACTTAAGATGATTTTAGGAGCATGTGAGATTGTGGTTTTATAAATGGTTTCTATGCAAGTGTTTCATTTCATGCATCAAAGACACAGTGAACGGCTAAAGTACATAGATATGTTGTTAAAGACAGCACATATACTGCATAATGTACTGTGTAATGTATCTTAAATGGGACCTGCAGTTCTTTTTTAGTAGTTCATAAAATCCTCATTTTAAACTTGTTTTGATCCAGACATTCACACACTGCTGGTCGAGGAAATGTCTGTTTATGCTTATGTGTGTTTGTGTGAACACACGTCTCCCTGTAGGAGTGTGTGCATGTGTGCACTGTGGACGTGCAACTGAATCCATAGGGTCTCTCTGGGGACTGTCTCTCTGGAACAGAGTCAAACAGAGTGAGCAGGACCCCATATATCTACTGTGACTAACAGGATTAAACCTGAGTGGGTAGGGAGACAGATAAAAAAAAAGGGGAGGGGGTGGGGGGCAAAGAGAGAGAGAAAGATAGAGCGAGTGGGAGAAATCTAGTCCGTGTCTTTCATACCGATGAAAGAAAGAGAAAAAGAAGAGCGATGAAGTTATGAGTATAAAAAGAGGTGGGAAAGAGGAGGAGTGGGGCGAGAAGGGGAGGATGATGAGAGGAGGGTGATCAGTCTGGCTGAGATGATGGGAAAGGCAGTGCATGTGGAGGTTTTTTGCCTTTGTGTATATGCATGTGTAGACATTTTATTTTATGTGTAGCTACAGTATGACTGCAGTTTCCTACATGGAAGAGTGATGCCGCTTCCATTAGCCCTGCAGGGCATATATGCACCTAACCCCTCCCTAGAGCAATTTAAGAGCAATTTAGAAATGCTTTCACACTTTAATGCCCTTAACACTACTGAGTACACACACACTCACACACATGCATATACATAGGCATGTAGGGAGGGAGCACAAAAGCAGAAAGAACAGGTCAGCAAGATGTACTGTTACTAATCGCACAGCATCTAATAATGGATTAATATTTAGCAATATTATTCGGCTACGGTGAGAGAGAAGGAGAGAGACAGAGAAAGAAAGATAAAGCTTTTTTTTTTTTTTTTTTTTAAAAACACTGCATGCTGGGTAAAATATGTTTTCCATAAGCCAGTCCTCCACAAAGTGGGAGCCCTGCTCAGCTGGGTTTATACATTAAGACCTTGCAAAAACTCATTTACCACAAGCACTGCACTCTCACTTAACACAACATGTGGAGCATTTTCCAGATGTTATATTACTTGATACATTTGGGTTTCCTCTGGAAGCCACCAAATATCCTGGGAGCGTTTAGATCATTTTTCTGCAGCAATAGCTGTAAAAAGAGACTTTGCACCAACAAGTGCAAAAAGATAATCATATTTGCTTACCAATACATTTAGCAGTAGTAGTTAATACATTGCAAGTCCCTGGGTGAGAGTGGTGGAGCAGATGGCGAAAATCAAAATGAATGATCAGATAGGACAGCATGATTTCCCAAAGCACTGCTCACTTATGGAAGTACATCGGGGCTGTCAGGAAAACCCCATGGTGGAGCAAGCACAACACACTGCAACTGGTAGTCAGCAAGAGGTATGAGTTTATCTTAATGACAAGAACTGATGGACAGACAACAAGCTGCCATCACCAATTTTTCAAATCTCCTCATACACGCCGAGTCTATGGAAAATATACTTTTAAAAATGATGATTGATATTTACTGTAAGGTGATACACAGACAGATAGAGACTGTCCTTCAACAGGACATCTCTGATTCCAGACATCCACTCTGCTAAAGAGTCTTAAATGTAAGAGAAGAGGACTTAGGCTGGTTCATCTCCTGAGGACATCTTTTAAAAAAAATGTAGATCAAAGTGATTGAGAGGGGATGAGCAAGAGGTCTGACCTCGTCAACCTTGTTCACATCCCAAGTCGGTGCACAGTGGAGACAGTGTGTGACTGAGGAGGAGCAGCAGCAATTTCCACTCCCTCCTCCGAACGCCCTGTAATCACTCAGCTCCCAGCGGCTGTGGGATTTCTATCTGCTTTTCCTCACTGGCCATGCAGCGAAGAAAACCTGTTCGCTCTGCAGCATTGCTCCAAACAGGTTCAGTTTGTCTTATCACCGTAATGGTAACAAAGTGTGAGTGCTGCCCTGCAGTTGCATTATGGGCTGTTACAATGTGTTCTCTGCATTATCATTCAGTGAGAAGTGAAATTTAGCAGTGGCATATGCGTTTACACAGTCAAGTGGAAATTCAGATTCTCCTTAGGCAGCAAAGACAAACAAAATGTTCCCAAAGTGACAAAGCACTACCGCCTTAATGCACAGAGACAGGAGGAAAAAATTCAGGTGGCCAGGAGGAAAATAAGTGAATCATTCTCACTGAATGGTAAGTCTGATCTTTCACACATACACAGACACACGGAGCATGGCATGTTGTTGTACTGTAGCAAATGTCTGCAATGTCACTAAAGAGAACACATCCACGGGCTGTTTATGTCTCTGGATGAGTTGAAGACACAGGCGGCAAAAACACACCAAGGGTCCAATTTACAAAAATAAAGCAAGACAGAAATTCATGGTAATGGACCCTGGACTCCACGACCACCACTGGAGTTGTGTGTTGTAGCTGGGATGGGCGTACTGTTTTGAATCTTTACGAGCAAGAAATGCAACGTGTGGCGACTTTGCAGCACGAATAAACTAAAGGTCACACTGATATCAAAATTCATTTACACACAGGGCACGCTTACATTCACCATATCTAATTGCATGTCAGCCCCATGCTAGAGGCCTCTCTGCCATAAAAGCATATCCACAGGTAGCACAGGGGTCTGTCTCTTTCATGTCTCTACAGCCGCCGTCACTTCTATTTGTACATCGATGGAATGAATCCCATAAATCAAACTGTTGAGTCAAATGAGTTGAAGTCTCGTCCCCACCGCTGTGCTTCCCCCCTGCTTCACCTGCCAGTGGTTTAACTGCTCTTGAACTGAGCGTTCAGCCTCTTCAGCTGCAGCGACAGCACCTGAGTGGACGACAGGAGGAGAACGCAGTGGCACTGCCTTGTTCCCGGCTGTCCGAGTGAACCAGAGTGTCGCTGTAATAAAAGCAAGCGAGCTCAGTTGACTTTCCCTGGATGAATAAAGGTTGATACCCTATAAACGCTGATGACTGATAGGAACACTCAGAGAGATTATATAGCGTTTGTAGCCTTACACAGGATGCCGTGAGGAATCTGAGAGAGGTACTGGAAAGTGGAGATACTATTATAATAGGAATAAATCAAGCTACACTCTGGGGCTTGAAAATGAAACCTGACGTGAGCCATAAATCTTCAGGGATGTAAATAAAGCAGGACCAGAAATTAGATATTAGAACTTTGGTATTAGATGACAGAGCTACACCAACTTAAAGATACTTGTCATTTTTACCCAAGAAAAAAAAACACTACTAAAAACAAACATACTCCAAGAAAGAGGTTGATAGAGAGAGAAAAAGATTAGAGAGCAAAGGAAAGGGGCAGAAAGAGAAATTAATGCAGACAGTAGACAGCATGAGAGGGGGAGAGAGAGAGACAGGGATTATGGGTACTTTTCTTTTGCAGCCTCATCACAAACAAATAAGCTGAGCGTCAAGAGCCAGCCAGGCAATTAATATTCAAGGAATTAGTTTTCTTAAAAAAAAAAAAATAGGAGGGGGTGCGGATTTAGATTCTTTTCCCCCTTTTGCGGCATGAGGATCCATTTTGTGAGCTTAGGCTATAAACAGCTTGAAATCACTTTGACAGCCTGCTCTATCTCATGGAGTACACACACACACACTGACACACACACATACCATGAGGGATTTTAATTTCAACCTGTGAAATTGTAATTGCCTCTCCTGTAAAAGGCAAAGAATGTGGGAAGATCGAGTGCAAACTCTTGTATCGGTTCTGCCAGTTCAAGTTTTTTTCTTCCTCTTCACCTTTGTTATTTATTGATCTTTTTTTTTTCTAAAACTTGTTTTCCATTCTTATCTTTCTTTCTCCATTCTGCTTTCCATCCTCACGCTCCTCTGTGCTCAGATCTGTTTGTCTCACGGTGATGAGGCGAGCCGGCAGAGCTGACATTAAATTAACTGGAGCTATCAATGACAAGGGGGGGGGGCAGGAGTGGAAGAGAAAAAAGAAGAAATAGGAGAAAAACAGGAGGAGTGTAAAGAGGGAATGAACACAGAGGAGAGCAGAGCGAGGGAGAGTGATAAAAGAGAAAAAATACCACAGGGTGAAAACCTGCCATGACACAAGAATGTGATGAAAATGTCTTAAGGGCATTAGGATGCCATTTTTATTTTTCTTCTTTTGTTTCTTCTTTATTTGTGACTGCTCTGGCTGCAAGGCTGCCCTGTGAATGACTTCTCAACTCTGTACGTGTGATTGTTGTTTCGCAGCATGTTCGAGAGACCTCCTGCCTCACTAACTGTCAACTGTCAACATTCAACTTGGGGGAAGAAAAAAAAAATCTCCCAAAGCCAAAGGAAAAACAGGCATGAAATGTTTGCATGTGTGTGTAATTTGTTGTGATGTTAAGTCACTTTTAACCTGTCACAGCTCAACTCTCACTGAGACACACAGGGTGAAGGTGTTCCTAGAGGAAAAGGAGGAGGAAAGAGGGAAAGGGAAAAAAACAGGTAGAGGGAGAGGGATGATGTAGTAGCAGTGAAAGATGAGAAAAGAAAAAGTGATGAACTGCTGCAGGAACGCTGTTATGCAATGTGCTGCGTTTCTCTCAGTATGCTATGGATGCCTGGATGCATCAGTCACTGCCTTTTTGTCACAATGTCACTGTCGCAGGAGGAAAGTTAAAAACTAGAGCTTTGATTTCTTGATATTCATCTCATAAACAAGGCAGATGAGTCAAAATTGGGAAGTATGATTGTGTCAGAACAGTCTAGTTCTACAAAGACATGCAGAGCTAAAGATGTGTCACGCTGATGAGATACATGAGGGGATGTTTAGTTCATCTGATCATCTTGCTCCACAAAGGCCACATAGGTCATAGCTCGATGGAAACATTCATAACTGGATGGAGACACCAGTTTAAACTTTACACTGGTCTTTGATATGGAAATCCATGGAAAATAGTTTATCTTAGTAAAAGTGTTGAATATATGTGACGTTCAACACCTAAAGATGTTATTTTTTAAATGGCTTCATAGATGGTTCAGCCTCACACTGAATAGACTGCTTATGCAAGTGAAAAATCACAGCAAAGAGCTAAAAATGTATGCATATACGTACATATTATTTTCACTTAGTCTGAGCATAGCCAGTGCACAGTTTCTTTTCTCTTATTATGGTCTGGCTACATCACAGATGAATTTGCTTGAGGACGTTAGAGGAAACTTTGAGCTAGTTGGACAATGAGCCACTGATGCTTCTTTCTTTCAAGCAGCACTGTCTGGACAAACACACTAGTCACTGTGCTGTCAATGGTCTTGTCTATTCATTTTTAAACTGGAAAAGTCACACACTTGTAGACTTACACCAGAGCAAATTCCCAGTCACAGTTTTCTTTTTACAATGTTGAGAGTGACTTCCATCATGGACAAGATCTAGTCTGTCTCTGTGGCACTAGTATGCAGTGGACAGAAGTCTTGTATGTGCATATAATTTACAGAGTTTATATAATATAGGAAGTCTCTTTTGAAAGGGCAATAATGTGCTCAGTGTAAGTTGGGTAGATGTTCATGTGAACATAATCATCAACAACTTTTATAGTGATATTTTTCACATGATGCTTTCAGAGTCAAATCTAAGACGTGATACAAGTTATTAACTCCGCTCATCCAGTCCTGAAAAAGCCCATTCAGTCCGTAATGTTTGACTGTGATGTGGTTCAAACACTGTGACATGTCTTCAATTAGTTGTAGTTGCCATTAGTCAGTCTTGGCAGGAAAGCATCAGCACTCTGTGCAACTCTTGTTCACTCTCTTAAATGTACTTTTATTGCTCTTTTATGACTCTTTCTCACACAATAATTCCTACTCCCCCCTTCACATACACATCTCCATCTCTTCCTTCCCTATCGCTTATTTCTAATTAGCAGTCAATAAATTAGTTCAACCATCAGTTACAGGATCTGCTTGCCTCGGCTATGAGTGTGTGTGTGTCTTTATAATTCCATCAAACATTAGTTGGCAGCTTCCCACCAAAATCGAAACATATGTCTTTCCATTGATTTTTCCTTCATTCTAAAGATTTTATGACAAGGTCACATCAGAGTATCAGAAGGGGGCACTGCCGACTATCAGGCAACAGACAGCACGAATGATGCCCAATTACAAGCAGGTTATATCAAAGTATGAGGACACACTGAAAGAGAGGGAAAAAATAGATTGTCACAGAGTAGGGACGGCTTTATTACAATGATTGCTTTAGGGTGGTGTTTTTTAACAGCTGCGCTACCTACTCAGTGAAAATGTACTTAGATAACGTAATTCTTTGTGCTAAATGCAAATGTCAGCAGGCTAACATACAGTGACAATATTTAGCAGGTGTAGTGTTATGCATACTGTGCACCAGAGTTCATGGCAAGGAATTCTGGTCAAAACCACAAAAATCTACCTCGCATGTCAGTACAAGAAGAGGCATCAGGGGATCATCAAAGACCATGGAATACATTATTCAGCAGTCATGAATATGCTGGGCCAATCCATTCAGCATAAAGTCATTAAGATTCATCCTCTGGGGATCATGAATGCCTGTACAAAAATTCAAAAGAGCAATCCAACCAATAGTTGAGATATTTCACTTTGGACCTCAAGTGTGGACTGAGCCACGCTGCTTTTATGACTAGGCTATGTCTCTTTAGTAAGGGAGAGACTCTGTTGTGCAATATATACAGTCAGTTTATTATATGACTACTTAATCATGATGAATAAGGCTGCGAGGCTAAGAAATGTGTGTTACACCAGATCTGGTTTTGGGCTTGAGTCCAAAAATCCAAGGCTGTGCAGCGCTCTGGGAGGCTGTCTGTCCGAGATGAGAGGGAGGAGCGGTGGTTACCTTCTGCTGCACACATGCAAAATGTTTTTCCAATTACAGATATCAGTCGGTAGCAGTGGTTGCAGTATTTCTATCTGTGGAAAGGACTCTTACAAAGGGCCATGTAAGCACTACAACCTTAGAAAACAGTAATCTCCCTTTAAACATGTGAGAAGGTTGTCATTAAACATTAACAATGTAGTTATGTAAATGAGCATTGTTTCATGTGTGGACAGCACCACAGGAACATTTCACCATAGCAACAAACCAGCCCTCGGGAGTCTCAGGCAATGTACAGTTATTTCCATGACAACATCATTAAAAAGTTTCATGGCTGCCAACTGAATTGCTCTAATAAACATTAGCAGAAGGAAAACAGCCGAGAGACCTCAAGGTGACTTCTCGCTTTTATCGTAATTCTTGTTTAAATAGATGCAATGTGCAGTGCTGCTGTTTGATGAAAAATATTAAGATACAACAGCTGAGATGGTTCATTAAGTTAAACCCTGATAAATGTCTTATACTGTGATAATGACCAAAGTTTCCTCTCAGTTACTTTTTTGACCCTTCTGAAATGTGACTCCTCTGACAGCATCTACATATCTGAAAGAGAAAAGGGAACTTTGAGTTGTCCAAGAGTTTCATGAGAAGCTTTTCATTAAGTTTCCATGAACCCTAACACTTCGACCGTAAACTTCTAACATATGGGATTTGGAGAGACTCTTAAGGAAAACTTCTGCAGCACAGTTAATGTGCTTTGTGTCTGGATTTTGGGAGAAAATATTTCACAATGAATCACATCATTTCAGGCTTATTAAACCAAAGCACCATTTTTTTTAAAGTCTTTCAGTCACATGAATTAAATGAAAATTTAATTCACGCTCTGTTATACCAACAATATACAACCTAAACAAATGCAGTGTCAAGAGACATTAAAGCTTCTGTAAAGCTAAACAGACAGAAGTGTCTTTAAAATGGACTTCAAACTAATGACAGCTTTTAACACTAAGTAATACTGCAGTGCTGCCACGTCCCTGTGTGCTTATTAAAGAGCTTTCAAGAACAATGCTGTGTATGTGTAGAGCTAAAATGTTGACTTTGGTCCCCTGTCCCACTGGTGAATACAAACACCCTTACCCGCTCAAAGTCAAAGATGTGTAAGCCCATCAAACACACACACACACACACACACACACACACACACACACACACACACACACACACACAAAACCACAGACACATACAGTACAGACACACAAAGACATACACACTAAAACAGAACTGGCAACCCACCAAGACACTCAATAGAGCCAATCTCTCTCTCACACGGCAGGCTGTGAATTCCCAGTTTGCTTTGCAGCGACAATGGGTGTGTGTGTGTGCGCGTCTGTGTTTGTGTGTGTCTGTGTATGTGTATTTGTGTGTGTAGATAAAAACCCAGCAATCACCGAACGCAGGCACAAGGGCCACCAAAGTAAATGCTTGGACGAAGCTGGCATGAAGACTCATGTACCCACACACATACACACACACACACACACACACACACACAGCACATATGATTAGGAATGGATATGCTTGCCAAGTCATTTTCCCCTCTGTTCCAGAAGGCACTGAAGTGCTTAGCACACAGTGAGCAGACCCCTCAGCCTATAGAAATGGAAAGGCAGGGTGAGACGGAGAGAAAGAGGGAAGGGTGGGAGGTGGAGACAGAAAGCAACAAAGCATGTTGGTCACCAAAATTGCAAAAATTAATTGGTCACAGCCGTGTGGGCTTGCATTCGCATCCAGCAATTGCACTTGGGCGTAGTTGCAGGAAATTAGATACCTTTGTTTTTCACAAATTTTAGGTTAACACTCATGTGCAAATATGCAATTTCATAATCATAATCTTCCCCGCTGCCTCCTCAGTTAATAAGCTGACTATTCTGGCATTTATAATAACGGTTATAGTGTTCAGCATGAGTTAAATTTCCTGTTGTCATAATTGTGATGAAAATAACAGACATTTCTATTGACATTATTAAAAAATGATATTAACTTCTAAAATATCGGCGGGAAAAAAACCAATCGCTCTGATGACAAACTTTAAATACAAGGTGCGGACCTTGGTGCTTAACATGGCATAAATCTGATGTTTATGGACATCAATCAGGGAAATTATGGCTTAGGTGTGTCAATATGCTAACAGATGAGTTTTTTCTGAAATGAGTTGAAGAAGAATGTAGTAAAAAAAAAAAAAGGTGATAAAAAATATGACACAGTGAAAAGTCACAGAAAACAATGTTTCATGTTCTTTTAAGCTTCCTTTTAGTACATAGTGTTTTTGCTGTCTGAGGCCGAAGCAGCAAAACAACTGTATGGCACACACACTACACGGGCTGCTGGGCACTTAGTTTTAGTTTTGCCTTGCACACTGTAAGGTGGTGTCACAGTTAAGAGCAGAATATGATGAAATAGAAGGATTTTTTGTCCTTGTCTCTGTGTTTCTTCAAACTAAAGTAGGGCTAGCTGCGCTAATTAGGGCAGTAACACACACACACACACACACACAGACATTACACACATTATTAATAGATATTGTTTGAGCCAGGCCTCAGTTGTAAGGTAGTGTCAGTCACTCCTGTTACTGTGTGTCTGCCCTCAGGCGAGCTCCATCTCATCCCCTCCAGTCCCACACACACACACACACACACACACACACACACACACACACACACACACACACACACACACACACACACACACACACACACACACACACACACACACACACGCACACACACGGCACAGTATTTTCATATTTAATGTCACTGACTTCATCCTGTGTCAATTAACGTCACCGGTAAAATAAATGTGATATGAGTGCTTTGATCTTGTAAATATTTTAATTGCACCTTCAACATTATTGTCTCTGTAATCTCACAAGAAGCTGCTGCAGCCGTGACTGACGTGAACATAGATGCTGGAGAAATTTTAAGCTTAGAAAAAAGAAAAAAAAAGACTGAAGGAGGGAAAAAAAATTGATGATATTTTTAATGGAACACTTTTGGAGCATGCTGAATGACAGCATGGTAAATTGACTGAGCTAAATTGGGCTTAACCTGACAAACATCAACATTGTAATTATGTCAGGTTTTTCTCTCCACACTTTACTGATTGCCTGCCTGAAAAAAAGCTACATCCTGATAACAAACCTCAACAAGAAGCCTGGGAAAAAATCAACTTCCGGTTTTTCTTTTCTTTTCTTTGGCTGTTGCACATCGAAATGCAATCCACTGCAGCTGTAAACGAATCTTAGTTATGGTGTAAGTAGAATACTGGATTGTGTGTTTATTTATTAATTTTTCATTATCTACTTTATTCCAAAAAATGTCATAAGTCAAATGCTTCTTTAAGGCACTGATTCCACTATCCCTGACTCCACTTACTGTAGCTCATTTACTTTAAATGTTTTATTTATGTGCTGGTTTCTGCTTCATAAAGATATTCAGACAAATAAAGAAGCTGCTTGAGGAATTTACTTCATTAGGCAGAAACGAAAAGGTCACAGCCTGAGATGGTGGCTAATGAGAAGCTCCGTCAGCCAACGGCTAATGTCAAAATCCTCTGTATTAGCTGAACTCGTGCCAGTTGTATAGGCATCAATTCACTGGTCGACTAATGTATGTTTCATATTCATTGTATATTCAAGAAAGGTTGGATTTGAGCAGAACTCATCTACTGTGACACTGAAGCTTGATCCAAAGTGTATTGCGTTTACCTGCTCACCTCAGTGTGAAGGTTAACTAGACAGAGCTAGAAGAGAAGAGCAGCTTGTTTTATATGTTTATAGATGTTGCAGGTGGTGGTAAAATACTGATTCCTGAGAGCTCAACCAATTTTTTCGCCTGAAAGATTTCGACTGAAATATCAGAGCATGTGAGAGGACATGAATTTTATCTTTCCATACAAACAGGTGAAAAAACATTGATATATTTATTTACACTGTTGTATCATCTGTTAGATGAAGATGAGTTCTGAAGAGATTTGGAGTGACTGGACCACACTGTCAAGACTGAAAGTCCAAAGAGATCAAATGATTGTATGTGCAACTTTCCATTAAATATAATAAAACTATTGTTCACATGTACACTGATAGACTAATTAGAAAATGTCTCTTCCCTATGTTGCATCATTAGGCTGTGACTGACCAGAATCCTCATTATGACACTTTATATTTGTAGTTTTATTGCTGTAAATGTCAGCAGTTCTGATACTGTTAATGTTTATTCATTGTCTTTGGCAAGGGAATAAACAACTCATTGCTGGTGGCTGTGTTACAGCACCAGCTGAGGGATGCTGGGAAACTGCAGGCTCGAATATCACAAACAAAAAGAATAAGAAAAAATAATACTATTTTACGGGTTCATCCTTCTGCTCATGCAGCTTGAATAACTTGTTGCACACACACAGACGTTATTGATGGATGGTAGAATTAATTCTGATGTTTTCATTTCTCACAAATAAATACATCAGAGGAGCAGCATTACTCTGACAGGCACCAAAATCATTGATGGAGATAACAATTTGGACTGCACGGGGCTGACAAACAGCATGAAAACATCCACACACATTAGCACTTCTATCTCAGAGAGCAATCTTTATTTTTCTGTCTCCTGTTGCATCTGGACAAATAAACTTCTCGTAATCACACAGTTCAAGTCTAGGGCAGATTTTGGTTTATACTTTTTCACAGTCTAAATTGCTTTGTGTTAAGCAAGACTTTAGATTGATCTAACCTTGCATCATTCAAGATTAGATGAGAATATTTTCATTTGGTTTCCAGAGACGTTTTACCAAGTTTAACTTTTAGGAATGCGGCAAAATACATACATAAACAGTCTCTTTTAAGTAACAACACATGCCGATGGCCTTACGCAAGCCCAACCGCTCAGATTTATAAATACTTGAATCAATTAAATAAAATGACACAGTAGACAAGAGATGACTAAGGCAAGCGCATTAATGTTGAATCTCCCTGTGTCCGACGTCGCTCCGTTTCACATCAAAAGGACGTCACAGTGCAGATGACAAATTGACAACAGCTGCAACTAAGACAAGAATTCAGAAACTCTTGCTTTTATTAGAAACAAGTGAAGTGAATGATGCGAAGTGAATAATGATCTCCTTTCTGTGGTTCCCGCCTCAATATTTCATAGTAAGTGATGATCTCTCAAACATAAAGGGTGTCGCTGCATCCATATTTCATTGGAGAACAATGCAGTGTAACTGACATACACAGGGAGGAAATGTGCTTACAAAGCATCAAAAGAACTGTCACACAGTATGGATGGCTGCAGAATAATATAGGGCACTGCTGGATGGATGTAACAAGCTTCATAGCTACACGCATCATTTGATCACATAATACAAAGCTACTGTGAGTGTCTGTGTGTAAGACACGCATCATTTGATCGGGTAATATAAAGCTTTGGTGCCCGTGTTTGTGTGCAAGTTTGCTTGACGTACACCCATATACCACAAAGTTGCAGTATGCTGTGAAAGTGTGTGTGTGTTTGCGTGTGTGTGACATGCATCAGCTAGGTAAGAAAAGGAAAGGGTATATGCATGCGTCTGTGTGTCAACAGAATGTGTGACATGCATCATTTACTTAGACAATACAAAGCGTGTGTGTGTGTATGTAGGCTACAAACAGTGATATATCTAATAACAGGGCTTTCTGAGTGAGAGAGTGATGAGTCCTGTCACTCCTGAACCACAGATACACCATGCTGGCTTTCTGCTAAATTAAGCATTGGAGGAAACCTACATTACATTAGACAGTGCAGGCATGTAGAGACACACACATACATGCACACACCTTCTGACATAGAAACAAGCTCACAAACAAGCTGGAAGAGACACTTGTGACTAGGAATGTGCACAGAGCATGCACACACACACACACACACACACACACACACACACACACACACACACACACACACACACACACGCACAGATAAAAATGCAGACACGATGACAGAGACACATGTGCCAGTGCAATGCGACACATAAATTGGGGCATGCATTATTAACTGTCTGAGGTTTCAGAGCACATGTTGGGACTTTTGTACCTCAAAACAGAAAGACAGAAGAGAGGGAAACACAGGCAGACTCTGCATGACAACTACTGAGAGATACAGAGCTGTAATGAGATGTGGGACTTTCCCATATTCATTCCATAGAATGTAGCCTATTTAATAATAAATATGTTGACAGTTAACTCAGTTAATTCATCGACCAATCAACACTGAAGTCATTTTACTCATGAGAAAATGATTTTGTCCTTTATTGAACTGGTTTTAATGGTTGTAACAATGTTGATCAAGAAAACTAAAAGCAACATACAGTCTCTCTCATTGACTAAATATACACTATAAGTAATCTACATATCAACAGAATTGTTGTATCAAATCTGCCTCTGAGGTTTCTGCTCCCACTCTTCTACAAAGTGTTTGACTTTTGTTTGTGTTGGATGATCCACAGATCTCCCTTTGAACATATTTCCAGACCACTGATGTCATAATCCTTGATGACCGCGTGACTAACAGGGACACTGTGTTGGGGTGGCAGCAGGAATCTCACAGGTGGATATCAGCTACACACCAGGTAGGTGAGAAAATAGGAAACAACCCTGAAGTTGGCACCAGAGCAGATCATCACATAATTTAAAACAGCAATAACAACAACAAAAAACCCCCCACTTTGCATCTGTGGTGTTCTCCAGAAAAAAACAAAAAACAAAGGTTCAATAATGACCATCAATCCCAGCAGCCACCACTGCCCCCCCTGGCCAGTTAACAGCTGTAACTAATCGGGTAAAATAAGACGTACAGTACAATTTAATTACATCTGACATTCCTGTATGAGGACAAAAGAGCATAAAATGACACAGACTGTGTTGAACAATATCTCTAACAAAAGAATGACATGGAAAAACAACTTCAAAGACATTCATTATGGAGCTCTGAAATATACTGTCCATGTCTCTCATTCAAAAAATAAATACTTTGAAATGAAGATTACAAATTACCTTTAATCAGAGTATTGTGTGGATTATTACTCCTCTCCACAGAATAAAATAACATTTACACAGTTCAAATCCATCAAAACAAGGCTAGCCAACTCTGTAGCACAAAATATTTGGAAACCTACACGCTCAGTACCACTAAGAAAATATGTTGGATAATCCTTTAAAACCGAACAATCACTCTGCGACTCAGCACGCTGCAAAGTGACAGATCATCCTCAGATGTGGTTCTGGTACTGATGATCGAAATCTCCAGAGTGTGTTTTCTGAGAGATTCAACTTGCTGAGCTGTTTTTAATTTATAAGTGAAACGGCTACAGAGATCCAGACACGATTCAAAACACTTATTAACCAGTCTGTGGACAGTGTACATGAAGCGTCTTCCTCAGCTCTCATAATGAAACACAAATATGAAATAGAGCCAGTGCTTCAAATAGACTGGTTTAAATTTAAAACAGACTTGTATAAAAAGTGTTAACTAAGGTCTGTGAAGATGACTGACCTGTAATCACCCATATGGTTATTCCTTCTTCGTTGTCAGAAGAAGACACTGGCAATACTTCATTAGGAGTAAAGAAACAGCAAAGTGGTCAACTCTGCCCTTTAGTTAAAAAGTAAAACTCAAATTTAAAACTTGAGACTTCAAACATAAAATAAATAGCGGCTGTAGGTGTTTCTGACTTCTACTTTTGGGTTTGTTAAAAAATAAAATAAAATAAATGAAACCTTTAAACACACTGTTTGGGCTCTTGTGATGTCACTGTCCGCTCCCGTGCTGACAATCCTCCTCTAGGACTGAGTTGCTCCATCAGAACAGTTTCTCCACGATTAAGGCCAAGACTGCCGCAGCCAGCGCGAGTCCGATCCCCAGCTTCTTCACCACTTCCCTGTCTAGACTGTAAGAGCCGATCAGCAAAACAGACGAAGAGGGCACAGAAGTGTGCCCTTGAATACCATTGGCAATCTGTTCCTGTGGGGAGAAAGACAGAGAAATAAAAAGAACTCTTTAAAATGAGATCAAGAGACGGAGCTGCTTTTTCCATTTCCCATCACCCTAACACTGCAATAACAATACAATACTTTACTGACGTCTTGGTAGGGGACTTGGCTGATCGCTCTCTGCAGAAATAAAGATTCCTGGATCGGCTACAGATATGGACTCACAGTGATTCAGTCACACTGCATGGTAGATGTTTAGTGGTATGAGGCACTCAGCTGCCTGCTCATTAGGAAAATATCCATCCATCCATCGAGCTTATCCATGCAGGGCTGAGGGGGGAGCTGGAGCCAATCCCAGCTGACATAGGGTGAAGGCAGGGCTGGACAGGTCACAAGTGAATCGAAGGGCTGATGTATAGAGTTGAACCACGCACATTCAAACCTATAGTCACTTTAGAGTCTGCAATCCACCGCAAGTGTTTGGACTGTGGGAGGAAGCTGGAGAACTCACACAGACACAGTACTCCACCCAGAAAGGCCTCAGGCCCAGTAATCAAACCCAGAACCGTCTTCCTGAGAAGCAACAATGCACTGCCTCCCCATGCTGCCCTGGGAAAATATGTATTGTATTGGATGAACCTCTTTCAGGGAGTCAACTAACTAGTTTAAACATCATGCAAATACCCTTCAGTTGCATCAACACACACACCCACACACAGAAAGATAAAGGCCCTGTCTTGCCCTCCCCCACACTCACCACCTGGCATAACTCATGTCCATATTTCATAATCAGGGAATCATCTTTATATTAAATCAACTGGCCTCAGTCACAAATCAAAGAATGAGACTTGACAGCAGAGAAGCCAGTGAACCAACACATCAAATGTCTGTAATCAGTGGGTTTTGTCTTAATGTGTTGGACCATTAAAGAGACCTGCACCACTGAGAGCTAGTGACAGTGAAAAATGGGAAAGAGTGAGTACAGAGGAAAAAGGAAAGACTCAGGAGAGGAGGAAGAAGGCGACACAATTCTAATTGTGTTTTCTAAAAGAATATCTGGATCTTATTTTGCCACATCAATCAAGTAAATCCTAATTTACCCATCCCTTGGATCTTTATAAAATATCTAATTTATGTGCGAGGCTCTATTACTACCCTTCATGGATCATTGCTGTTGATCATTACGTATATTTAGAAATACATCTAGTGATGCCACTTGTTATTAGGATTCATAGATACTTCAGTGGTAGCACAAATTAGAAGAGCAGGTCATCGCCTTTACTTCCCTGTCTCTCTCGTACCCCTTGACCTTCTGTTTCTCTCCATCTGCTTCCTCTCTACAGCTCAGTTTCATTTGGAAAAACATCACCCTCCACAACAGTAAACAGAATTTACGGCTTATTTCAATATTTTGTGGATGAAAGCATTCATAAAAACCAGCCATTTGTTTATGCAAATGAGCGCATTTCAATTACGAGGCTATTATATCTGTGTAAAGCAGTTAATGCAGTTTTGTAGTGATCCAATTATTACAGAGGGTTTTGTATCGACTCGAACTGATGCTGAGAAGGTGCGCTGCGATGTAGAGACAGGTGGAAAGTTAGCTTACAACATAACCACAGCACATGCAGCTGCAGTGACAGAAACATCAAAAATAAGATGGCATTTTTCACTTATTGATTGTGTTAATATAATTCAGTTGGTAACACTGCATATTGATAAGCAGCCGATTTCTCCCTGGCCTCCACCCTCCCTCATTGATCATCATTCCATTTGATTACATATTTATTTAGTTTCATCTTAATGTTTGAGAGTGGAGACCTGAGGTGCGATTTCAAGCAAAGCCCATTGATTGCTAAATAAATAAATAATTTTGCACGAGATGTGGTCCTTTTAATTTGAGCATTAAACAAACTAGATGAGAGAACCAACACTTGTCAACATCTCTGGGTGGAGTGGAAATCAATCTGGATGACCTTGTGGTAGTTCCTATACATCTCCTCCTGCCTGACAGCTGCTAAAATGCCTTATCACCGCACCGGTGGATTATGCAGGATGATATTGAGCAATTGATCAGCAGCTTTCTAGAATAACCTTTAATCAAGTTCACCAGGGATAACTGTAAGAGGCTTGGCTTTGGTATTTATTTATTTATTTGATCTTCTTTTCAGGCAGGATGCTCAGGAAATATCTTAATGTACATGCTCTCTATACTTTTCTATCTTGCATTATTATAAAAGAAAGAATAAAAAAGTTCCTACATCCGTCAAAAACTCCACTGCACTTTTGACCAATCAAAGAATGACAGACATTGTGGGACGCAAACACCTACAGTACCTGCACGTACAGTATGTATTTCCTATCTGACAGTCAGTGCACACCTACACGTGTTGCATACACATGGCCCTGTACATGAGCAGCTGCATAGCATATGTCCTCTACTGTTACCTCTCTATCCTCCTCCTTACTCCTGCTGCCGTGTCCTCCTGTGCTCCTGAACACTACCGTGCCACCCACTCCTCTGCTCACTGTTGTCGCTGAATACTTTCCTCTGTTACCGCACACAATACACGATGGATACTATGACCGACAACGCCTACGTGACACATCAATAAGTCACTTACAGTAACTCCAGACAACAGGTGAAAAGGAGAACCAGTAACATAGGTCTGGCTGACACATCCAATCTACCTAATGTTGCCATCATGGTTGGGCTTATATCTTGTTGCTTAGACAGATGAGGCTGGATAAGGGAGGCTTTATGTAAAAAATAATTTATTAGCACAGATTTAATTTCCTGCTTATTTGAGGTAGAGAAGGAGCAGTGTGAATATTTAATGTAAATTGAGACGCAAGGAGAAGCAGAATAAGAGCAAAGGAGTGGTGAAACAAGAAAAAGAAATTGTGTGGGCTGAGTCTACTTATCTGTCTCTCTGCAGGTGTCTTTAACAACAGGGTGCCAGGGTGCCAGGACAAAGACTGAATAGTACAGTCTAAAAATCTATTACTAGTAGGGAGGATAAGTGAAAATCCAAGTGCCAGTAGGTGCGTGTCAGCACAGTGGGAGAGATGGGAGGAGAGGAGCTGTGAGGAGAGAAGTGAAAAACTGAGAAGAAATGAGAAGAGGAAAGAGAGGAAGAAAGGTTGCAGGAAAAGTTGAGAGATGAGGCTTTCAGTGATCACCACCTGCGAGCTGGCCTGCTGAGTCCCTGCATACGACTGTGAGAGAGAGACTTGGCATTTGTGAGTAAATTGTGTGTGTACATGTGTAGGGCCTGAGGTGGATAATGCCCGTCTTTCTGCTCACAGCAGTAGAATAGTGCAAAGTAATCTTGAAAATCATATAACTCTACACCAGGGGTACAGAGAGGCTTGCACAGCCAGATACTTTTCCTTAACATCCAAGATTCTCAGTTTTCTCTCCGTCTTACAAACTCTTGCTCCATTTCCAAATGTGCAAGTCTTTCTTTCTTTTTTCTAAAAGCTCATATTCACACAAACATACATGCTGAGGCACACACAATACTACCTGCCTACTATAAACCACACAGCACAATGTACAGTGGTCACATTTCTGACTTGATCCTCACCAGCTGTCAGTGTCACTCTAGACACACAGGGATCTTGGAAGTGGTGTCTGTGTGTGTGTGTGTGTGTGTGTGTGTGTGTGTGTGTGTGTGTGTGTGTGTGTGTGTGCATGTGCGCACGTGTGCGTGCATGCATGTGTAAACAGATACTGTGACAGGCTACTTAGTCACGGGTGATTTGACAAAGCCACAGTGACAATAACAATGAGCTGCAGCTGTATTTACAACTGGACAAAAGGATGGGGAAGAAATTAAAGAGTGATTAGAATATTTCTGACACATGACAGATAAATATCTTTATTGGAACTCTATCGCTGACCGAGTCCAAGAGCAAACATGACATTATTTTGGTTTGTTGATATAAAGTGGGAGAGAGTTTACAGCTTACAACAACAAGAGGCTCGGTGGGGAACTTGAGTCATATTCCCTTCTCTTTCTGTTTCTTATCTGTCATATTAAATTTCCACTATCACCAATGAAACTCATTGTCACGACAATGTATGGCCATACAGCTGTACCACACTCAAAGCTACAAAGCATCTTAATCCACCATACTGTCAAGTTAGACTTTGACACTTGTGTCTTCATGCCACATGTGTATGCATGCACGTTGACTGCATATATGTGAGCAAATCGATTCACACACACCCAATATTACGTTCAACACAAGACACATAATCAATCAATATCAAATAGCAAATAATAGATTAAAAATAAAGTTTCTCACCACCACTACACCTTAATATTTTCTCTCACTATGCAAAATTGCAGTCAAGTCAACAGAAGCAAGAAAAACAACTGTGCATCTGCTGCTGTCTGCAGGCCATGGGAATGGTAATCAATATCATCAGTTCTGTCTACCATAAAACCATCACAGAGTGAAGAATATCCTCTGTGGTCAAGGTAACTGCTTGCTCACAGTTACTTTATGTGTTGTGCTTTTTGGTTTCAACTGTTGCCTCCAGTTAGTCAGTAGGAGCGGTGTCTGAGTCAAGCAGGGATTAAAGTAAAAAACAAAATAAAACAAAAAAACTTCTGGCTGATTTTCAGACCAGCCCTATTCCCATTGTACAATTTGCAAAACATGTAACTGAGAGAGCCCTTACAATGGGGTGCATACACACTTCCGTCCTGTCTTCTTCTTCTTTTTTTGTTTTGTTAAGGGAAGGCTGGTACCAAGCCCCTTTTTTCTGCTTCACAGTTGCTTCCCATAGGTTTCCATGTAATGGAGGCAAAGGCAGGCTGAGAAAGGGTGAGCAGAGTTTACACAATCCTAAATCTTGATGCCTGCTAAATGAGATCCTATGGAAAACCATTGCTCCTGTTCTCCAAAGCAGCCATCAAGCTTTAAAATGTTTTAACGTATTAGAAAATGCTTCTCAAAATTCACACACACACATCGTTACAAGAAATACATATCTACATTTCTATAGTGGTTGGGTGTATAAAAGGGGTCACCCTAAGGAAGCTACTTGAAGCTTGCAGGAGGGGGGCAGTTTTTTTTAATCTATGAAATAAAGATGACTTTTGAAAATGCTATGGGTCTAGAGTCTGATCCACATGTAACAGACTATGCTGGGAAAAGAGCAGTAAGTGAACACAGTGTGTCGTTCCCTTTCAGTAATTTGCTTTATTTCACAAAGCATCATGAGCCTTTTACACCTTGGACACCATGGCTCCCAATCTAATAACAGAAAGTTAGTTGTTTCATTTCTTCTGCTTCTGATTAGAATCCATTGACTTTTCATATATATCAAGTAAACACATGAGAATACTCACTGTGTTGTTTATTCTTCAGTCCTTATAGCTCATTCTACAAATATGTCTCAGTTCTATGCTCAGTGCTATTATGAGGACAATCTGCATGAATATATGCTTGTACTGTATAAGCACCTGCCGGGTTGAGATGGTGGAAGACATGAGGCAATACATAACTTCTACACAAACACAACCCTGGAATCCCCAGTGCTTTCTTAATGTCATTTTTGTGAATAAAATGTTCTTTATAATAATGAAATGAACCCAAATACCCATTCACAATGAAGACACAGATTATGTGCTAGGTCTGTGGTCTTTGAAAGTTAAAATCAGATTTTTATACATACTCAATATACTTATACAATATTTATGCAGTGAACCCATGCACGGCTTCATTTGAGTCAACAGAAATCTGGTTTAGAGACTGAAAGCTTTAATCCATGAGTTATGTAACATGACCCAAAACACCATTAGAGATACAAGTCACTCTGCTCATTCAGTGCTTCCTCTGCTGCCATCAGAGACGTGCACACACCATCAACACTCCAGCTGAACCACCCAGCTCATAGACAGTTGTTTTTCACAGGCATCAGCCTGATGAATTCAAACTGTACTTTTCTCTCTCTGTTTCATGCATACACTTGAAGCACCGATTGTGTAATGCACAGTACTAATGTATAGCTGCATCAAGTTTCTTCCGCTGTCAGGTTTACAGTTGCAGTAACTAAATACAGTAGAACAGTACATGTGTGTACAGAGGGGTGCTGCATGTCCCTGTATATGTCAAACACATGACAAGCACTGATGTAGTCAGGGAAGACAGCAGATGCTTTTAGAGACTGGACAAAAAGCAATAATCTGGACATGATGTGTAAAGGCACACTCACATTTGAGTACACCCAAACAGATTTGTCAGAAAACCTTTGGTTTCCACATGTCTCCACCTTCACAGCAGAGTCCTGCCCTGGTTCGGGTACTCGTGAGTACTAAGGTAAACAACAGATAACTATCTTGCTCAGTATCTACAGTACTCTCTTAATATGACGTTAATTACTCGCGGGAGCGCAGCCTTGAAAGATGATTGACATCACGTCAACCATCCAGGCACCAGGTCAGAGAGTCAGAGGAGTGTCGTCTTGGAAAATAGGGCAGCGACTTACCGGAGAAAAGGTAGACTGTGCTGAAACACTGTTAAATCTTACTTTTACTCTTACTTACAAAGGTGTACTCATTTACTGAGCACTGTACATGAACACTTAGTAAACAATAAAAGAGAAGGTCACGGTGATATACAATAGAGTAGATATAAAAGTCTACTATGAAGTGTACTCGCACAACTATAAATCGCAGTCTACAAGTGGCACTGCAGTATACCATTTACTTTTTACACTAAGAAGAGCTCTCTTACCTCCACTTTATACGCAAGCAAGCACACTGCAAGTTAAGTATGACAGAACTACCCTAGTACTGTAGTTCTCACTCAGACAACAACAGACACATTTCAGATTTAATTTGGCATTGTGCAATTCACCGGTACATAATGTAACTTGCTGTTTAAAGCACTTCAACACTGATCTATGTCTTGGGAGTTACTCCAGGTGACAACCTAGGTAACAATGTGGTGATGTTTTCCTGAGCCAGGGATTAAAGAGAGCAGATTATGTTTCCCACATAGATTCAAGTACTGAAACAAGTTTAACAAAGCAAGGAGAACCATCCCCATAGCCTATTGTTGTGGATACCATTAGTAAGATTAAAGACTTAAAATTATTGCAAAACATGTCGAATTAAAACCTCCATGTTTGTGTTGAGATTATTGGAGGCCAGAGTTTACTACTGACTACTCAGTGCCTGGAAATAATCATAAACAACCCCAATGACCTCTCTGTTGTCAACTCCATATATGTTCAGAAAATGTCTAAATAGATGCTTGCCCAAATAGCAGAGGATTTGTTAATAAAACCTGTTTTTATGTTTTATGTCTGGGTCAAAATCTACTACAATAACAATAATTCATTGCCGAGACATGCTTCCCCGAAACTGCAGCTGGAATAGTGATGAGACAGCATGTTGTGCTTAAGAGGATGGTTAAATTCAAAATAAAACACAAAGCCATGAGTGACTCATCTGCTGAGGAACTTTGCTCAGAGGAGTTTTGTTTACAAGGTCGATACTAAGAAAAGACTACTTCAATGATAATAGGGAAGAAAAAGGCCAAAAAACATGTCCTTAAAAAAAGATTACCCAATACCTTAACATAATTTTTCTTTCTGCTTAACAGTTGTTGGCTATGTGCTTCATTATTTACGTCTTCCATCTGTGGCTCACAAAAAAATAAACGCAAGAGCAAAGGGCATTTAAGACCCTCTGACATTTCAAATAAACAAAACAGAATGAGGCTGTGTAATGCCTTCTGACATGTTGGGTAAGAATACTGAAAATAGATGTGACTGATATTTTGACGGCTTAACATTTATTTCTTTGTTAGTGTGACTTTGGTTCTTCAAGTATACACAAAGCACAGGGCATGTAATACAATTTGACATGCTAAATGAAATGCTTAAAATAGCTATGCCTGCTGTTTAAAGGCAAAACAAATTATTTGCTACTAAAGTAAACAAAGTCATGCAAAGGCCAAGCAAAACCTTTTGACATTTTAAATAAAAAGTTTAAAAATAGATTTGAGAGGATTAACTGCATCCCGACCGGAGAAGGCAGCCTAATCTTTGATTTTTGTTCTTTTCCTGACAATACAGATGACAACATGTGTGCATAACGCAACATCAAAGCAACAATCCATAATAGTTGCATGTCAAGACAGAGTAGTTCAATTGTTTGGTATGAAATACATATTTTTTTGAGCATTATGTCTGTGTGTGTGTGGATGTTAGTGTTGGGCATGTGTGTGTTTTGTCAACACGGTTGTGTGTCTCATATAGCCTGCGGCTTGTCGGAGTCTGCCAGGCACACCAGGGGGTGGTGGGGTGGGGGTGCACATTGGTGTACATGTCTGTGTGCAAGGATCAGTGTGTATTTATGTGTGTGTAAGTGTTGTTTTACCAGTGAACCTGCAGTGTACTGCACTGTGTGTGACTGTTTGCCTTTAACGTACGTACTGGAAGCTTTATGATGCAAAGTACCAGCAATCTCACACACTCAGCCCACAACAGAGTGAATACTAGAATAAATAAAGATACAATTAGAAATTGGCCACATCCAGTGTGTTTTTAAAAATATGTTTCTGTTGCCACCCAAAGAAGTAAAACATAGATTACAGGAAAATTAGGAAGACAGAGGAGCAGGAGGCAAGAAGAGAAATAAGACAAAGTGAAAGAAAGAAAGAAAGAAAGAAAGAAAGAAAGAAAGAAAGAAAGAAAGAAAGTCAGCCCCAGAGGAAGAGAGAAAGAAAGGCCAACAAATTTAATACTCCAGCTGTGATTCGTCCATTTACCTCCATTTTTTGTTACTCTGTCAATTTGTGGTCATGGAGGGACATTGTTCACTGCCCATATTCCTTCCTCTCTTTCTTGTCCTCTCTCTATCTCCCTCCTTTTCCCATTCTGCCTTTCAAACGTACTGTCAATTTGCTGTCTTGTGGAAGGAGCAGAGCCGTTTTCTTCTCTCTCCCCTATTCTCTCGGTCTCCTTGAGAAAGTATGCTGTGAAAAGAGCTGATTATTGGATGGCACTCAAGCTGCTTTCCTGTCTCCTGATCTCTCCGTCTACCTTGGTCTCTCTCTTTCATTCATGCTTCATTTTTTGGCCTCTCTCTCACACATACCTCTCGTCTTCTATCATTTAATTTCATCTGAGGAAGAGCACTGGTGAAGATACATTCTCTTTTTCTTTCCCTCACCATGCTGTTGAGTGCTTTCTCTGCTATTGTGTCCCACTAAAAGACTCATTACTGTCCTTCCTCTACTGCGGAAAGTGCTGTTTCTGTGAATCAAGGGCTGACAGACGGAGAGGTAGAGAGAGAAAGAGAGAGCAAAAGAGAGAGAGACGAGATGACATCTATGTCAATAAAAGCAAAACCTTGGTTTTCTTTCACGGAATAAAATGACAAAAACACCAAGGCCTACTAATGAACATGTCATTGCACAAAGGAATGATGGAGAAGGAAGGCAAAAAAAGGGACAGAAAGTCATGATAAATAGGGAGGGAAAGATGAGATAAAAAGGAGATAAACTGAAAAAAAGTGAAAAAAATAAATAAATAAAAACAAACAAAAGCACACAAACAAAATTACTGCTTCTGATAAGAATGCACCTCTTTTCCACCTCATAATTTCTCTTTGGGGATCATCATGCTTCAGAATGCAGAGAAACACCACAGTACTTCATTACGGGGAGACCACAGAAACACATTTACACATAGGCAAGGAGATTATTGTACTTGGTCCATCTAAGCTGCATGTTATGGGTGTTTGTGGATTGGTGGCAAATAAAACAGAATCTAAGTGAACATCCACACAGAAAAGATGTTCTTATATTCCTAATATTTGTAGAAAACAAGGAGTGTAATCCAGTCAAGTAACCGAGCACTCCACCCTCCCCACCCTGGATAGTAGTTACCTTCACCACTTTTGAGTACACCTTTACACTGCGAGCTGCAGCACTCAGCAACATCCTTGAGCTGCTCATGGACGAAGAGCAGTGTGTCATTAGATCACTGTGAGTGTATCCTGGTTACTCAACCATCATCTATATTTTCTACCCCTGTCTATATATTCACACACATCTATGCATCCATTCATCTTCTCTTTTATCAGTCATGTGCTCTGAAGCCGCCATGTTTCATATCCATGCATCCATATCTATCTGTCCACTTTCACGTCCATCCATTCCCAGTCATCCACACAAGCTTTCACATGCCACTCTTCCATAAATCCATCCATCTATCCATCCACCCAGGCACATTGCTTCATTCCCACACACATCAGTATGGATACAGGCTGGTCTGCAATCATCGCTCTCCGTCCATGTCTGAAATAATAGATCTCTCACTCTGTTCAAATGGACATTACAGACCTTGCCTATCCAACCACCCACTTATCTGCCAATCTTTCTTTTTCTCACTTTCTCTTAAAATGCTCTTCTGCATCTTAGATGAAATAACAAAGCACAGACTCCATCCTCCTATCCTGGCCCTTTATTCTTGTTTTTTTTTCTCGCTCTCTACCAAAAGCCTGTAATTATAGACCTTGCTGCAACACAAGGAGGGGGTGAGTGTCTATCTGCCTTTCCCTAATCACTCATTCATCTCACACACACATTCAGCTCAGTGTGTGGTGGACTCATGCAGAGACTCATAGAAAATAGATGGTCTTCAAATATGTATAGGCTAGCCACTAGTGTGTGTATGTATTTGGCCATGCTAACGCCAGGCTGTACTGAATGCATGTGTGTGCATGTGTATGATCAATCAGACATGTTCTCTTATAATAATACTGAATACAGACATTGGACACGCAGTTTCCAAGCCACACTGATCAGGGTAGATCGTATATACCAGAGGGCCGTGCTGTAATTGTGGCCGTGAGTGTGTAGCTTGCCGATACTGCTGTGTGTTTCAAGCCATTATTAGGTCACTTATCTATTAGCACTGTGCTCCAGTGCCACTCATTAAGAGCCAGAAATGCAGGTCATAAGGGCTATGGATTACAGATCATCAGCGGCATGATTGGAGGTCACTTAATATAACAACATTAGTTAATAGTTAATTGCCAATATGCTGTGGACAGCAGAGATGAGCACTAATGTTTTTCTGTTTTTTTTTTCCAAATCCAGATACACCACTGCAATTGCCAGTCAACTGTCTGTCTCTGTCTGTTGGTTTAAATTACTATTTCAGTTGCTCTGCCCCCACTGGTTTATCACTTCCTCTAACCCTCAGATATTTTAAACCACACCTTAGAATGTGCTCATTTAGTTTCACTGTGTTTTATATTTATTGCTTTTCTACTTCTGTTGCTGTTGCAGGGACTTCCCTTTACTGCTGATGCCAATCTTGTTGCAGCTTCGGCCCCGCTCATCACTGACTTCACCCATATATACAAATAACCACAATAAAATTTTGTACTTCCTCCAAGAACCTCAAAGCGCCAGGTGTGTGCACTGCAGGCGTAAAACAGAAACAAACTGATGGTGCGTTCTATTCAGGTATTGCTATTTCAAGAAAGTGCTTAAAGCAAAAAACAAAAACAGTGCTCACTTTGGAAGACAAATACTCTTTCCACCCTCTGTGCTGTCAACCTCCAGCTCTCTCATTAATTCTCTTCCAGAGCGAGTCAAGGGTGGAGATGATGGCTTTACCTCAGCTTCTCTCTGACAAAACCTCCTGAGACACACTCAGATCTTAAGACTGGTAATAATTGATGTCAGGAAGTATCTGGACAAAGGTATTTACAGCGTGAGGACCAGGCAGAGTGTATTGTCATGTGTATAAGAAAGTGATGTGTGGATGAATCTATGTGACGTATGTATGAATCTGTGTGCAAGAGGGCGCATGTATTCTTACATCAATCCAAGACAAATTAATGCCTTGGCACTTTGTGTAGGAGTGTGTGTTGAAAGAGTGTTGGGGAAAGTAAGAGAGGTGGGTGGGTGGGTGGGGGGAGTAATGCAAGAGTGTGTGTTTGATGGGCTGCAGACTTTATGAGTTTTACAAGGTCTAGCCCCCACTGCTGAACTTTTCATTGCTGAGTGACGTGTTGCTTGGCTCACTGTGAAACCTTTCTATTTCTTTCTTTTTATCTCATTCTCTGCCAACCATTTCTGTCTCTCTGTATGCCTTCCTCTTCATCACTGTCCCTCTTGCTCTCTTCTCATGTCTCTGTCTGTTCCTTGGTTCCCCTCCCTCTCTGTCTGGCAGTAAAGGCTGATGGAGTGTGAAATTAGAAAGTGTATCATATTCTGCTCTGTGGCTCCATGTCCTGAGCTATAAGCTACAGCTAGTCAGTGAAATAACATGCAGTGAAACAGATACATTAACATGGTGTTCCTGTGCGTGTGGGTGTGTGGTGTGGTGGGAAGAAAGCAGCGGACAGTTTAGCCAGCCACAGCTTATCTTAAATTACTTATCTCATGCCTGACACACTGGTGCTTTTTCACAAACTGCAGAAGCCATTACGGATTAAAATCGTGGAAACACACATACACACACAACCATGTGCTCACATGCAAACATACATATTAATTTGCTGACAAGACAAAATTTGAATAGCCTATTGTAAACACTAAAAAATGTTTTACAGTTTTGATAAGGAAAGAACACAGCTTGACAGATGTGGGGCTGGTTTTCTCATTACCAAAAAAACACCAGGGTATTAATTTGCTTGAACACATGCACGTCTGAGTACATGAATTTGCACAGCAATGACAACTTATTTGAAATTACTAAATATGGCCTGCAACAAAGATGCAAACAGAAAATTCTACATGAAATTTGACAGAAATCCAAATGACTGATTCCAGTTTTTATTCAAGCGATTGTCCTTCTCACTCCTTTAAATTTATTATATTAATGCAAATTTTTAATGATCAGGTCTTTGTTTTACTTCTTTGTTTGTTTTTACAACAAATATACAGTATATCAATATATTACTGCAGAAAATACCAAGTAACCAGTACTAATTCATATCATATTGGTGACCACAATAGCAGTGTACATCACTGCTCATGTGGACTCTTGCTGGTGTGACAGGATTTTCCTGGATCAAATCTGACTCACTTTTTGCGAAAAACAAATTCAAGCAAAATTTAGACTGAGATTTATAAAACCAGTTACTGAAAATCTACACACTTGGTTGATGAATATTCATTAGCAGCTGAATCAAAGTGAATGGACTTCTGAAAGACAGCGTCTTTACAAGATTTTCTACGGTTGCCTTATTAAATCATGGATCACATATCAAGATATATACATGATTGATAGATACAGCAGCTATATATTTTCATCTCTACTGAATGAATATGTGATATTGTGTAAAAAATGCTCTAAATTTCTCATGATCTCTTTTTTTTGGCCCTTGTAATGATTTACCTGTATTTCCTTATATCTAGTGAACTCTACTTTGAGGTGTACGCTACAATTTACTATGATATTAATTCTGTTGTGCTATACTCTTTTGTGGTATGGCCATCAAGTGATAACTGTCTTACATACATAATTTATCAGCTTAAACCAATGAAAATGCTGTTTTTGGCATGTATTTAAAGACTCTGTATCTGTGTTTGTGTTTACCTGCATCAGGCCAGACACCTCTCCTTTCTGCAGCGGTGCAGCGATGGATGGAGTGAATGGCTTACTGTCTTCTACCGGCTGGCCTCTGAGGAAGTGCTTTCCTGCCTCGTAGATGTCCACCTCAATCATCTTGCCTTTGAACTCAGCCCTCTTAGGTACCAGCACCTGCAAACCAAGAGCAACATATCATACCTGATCAAATTAAAAAGAAAAACTATTACAGAACACCATCATGAACCCAAAAAATCATAATTTAAAGGGGAACTATGCAAGTCCGGTAGCTTTTTCACTGTCTTGCTAACCCCCCCATTCTCCATTGTCCCTGTAACAAGTCATTTTACCATCACAATTACTCCGAAGCTGTTTAATTAAGGTTAAAATTTTGAATAGTTCCTCTTTAACATTTGGGATTTCATTTATTGCAGCTTTGACTGTGGGAATGCAACTACAATTAAAGTAATCAACATTGTATTGCCAAAACTTCAAAGTAGAGAACAATGGATAATATTAATTGTCATTTAGTGACTGCACTTTAGTGCCCACAGGTGAGATAAATGCTGTTGTCCATGGAGGCAGACCTTTATGACTTTCTGTTCCACCAAATAACCAGCCCTCTGCATGTTTCTTCGCATCCATCAATTACATTTTCAATTAACCACTGTTCAAAACTGTTTTCCCCAATACTCAGGCTTATTGTTTTTCAGCTAGTCTCTGTGTGCTTAAAAAACAACACAGAGCTGAGTGTTTTCAGTTCCATTTATGGAAGCCCTCAAGGTCAAAAACTACGGCAACAGCTGTGAGATAAACCAGTGGGATTTGCTGGTTTGTCTTATTATTTCACCATGGCAACTATAAATCTCGGCTGATCACAGCAGGAGGGAAGAGAAAACAAAGAGTTATAATTATGGCTTAGTGTGAAATGGAATTTGTTCTTAATGACTTACCCCTGTAAATAAAGATCATATGCAAATGCTTTTCCTTTAAAAACAATTTTCTAACTAACCACAAAATGGACAGATTGACAGTGATTATTTTTACTGATTTACTCCTTTTCTTTAGCTCTTGCTTTCAAATTCTGTCTCTCTGGTAAACACTAATAGAATGATTGGTGTTGTTATTATTGGGGGGATTTAAAACTGCAGTCGTAAATTACAATCACAACTAAAATGCCAGTTTTCTTAGTAAACATCTCATGATTTATTCTATTTCCTGAGTGAAATGAAAAGGCTCCCTCTATATGAGTAATCACCTTAGCATTTGAAAAGTGATGTTATCCTCTGAAAAAAACAGACATTAAGGCGGCTGAGCCTTTATGACAAACTGACAGTGCACTGACAATTTCCTTTGAAATTACAGAGGAAACTACTTAGAGTGATTATGGTTACAGTGACCAACGGCTTATATGAAAAAAAAAGCTTCAAACGGGATTGTTCTTTAACAAATGCTGTTGCTTATAGTTATAACATAGTCCATTTACAGTGGTCATTAGGGGTCTTTTCATACATGACAACATATGGAAAAAACTAATTCAACTTGTGAGTTTACGAGTGCGTGCTCAGAGGGCTCCATGTAATATCTGCACTGCTGTGGCTCATTGAGTTACTTTGCCCTCACACAGTGGTCAGTTATTGTCCCTGGTCTCTCTTGCAGCTGGAGAGGGCACAGCAGAAGCTGTTATTTTATCTTTAAATCAGTAGCGAACCTGCCAGCTGGTATGACAGATAATGTTGTTAAAAATCATTTCTTGTTAAATGTTATACTGTTGGCAAATAATTAATATTAACAAAAAAGAAAAAAGAAGTTTATATCCATAAAAAAGATGCACAAAGTCGATGTTACACCAGAAGTAAAGGGAATGGGCAAAAATGTCCATCCACTTACAGTAACCAATTTTACACAGACAGATGTGATCACTATACAGTTTGTGATCTACACTGTAATATATTACATTGTTGCACAAATACAATGATTAATATCTTAATATTATTGATAATATAATACTTTCTATTGGCTCTCTTTCAGTCTGCCTGTTTCCAGATGCATTTCAGAGATGGGAATTAGCAGGAGACCAGCATCTTTGGACAAACTGGGGATACGATATCTTGCCCAAGTACACTTCAGCAGGCAGCGTGCTGACTCAGATCATCTGGTGGTCTGTCTAACCATTACAGGGCTCTGCAGGACTAAGCTACTGACTCGGCAGAGAGTAGCATGTGAGCTAGTGGAGGGAGTGTTACTGCTGTGATGGCAGGACTACACCTGGTTCAGTGTTAATCTGTCAGTCCTTATCCAGCTGGTGGAATATGATAGGAGATGGAGAGCACGCCAGACAGACACGCAGCCAGTGCCACACCTGCCTAATCAACACACCTGCTGCTTGACACTCTGACCACTGTGAGGCTGTGTGTGTGTGTGTGTGCGTGCATGTGTGTAGTAGCCAGCAACCAGGCTGAGAGCAGAGAGGTAAAACGCAGCAGGGCTGTGAGAGAGAAAGAGAGAGAGAGAGAGAGAGAGAGAGAGAGAGAGGGGTGTGTGTGTGTGTGTGTGTGTGAGGGTCATTCAAGGCCCATTACAGGGTGATTAAATGATGAAAGAGCTTGTCCGATTTCATTGGAAACCCCCCCTCCTACTTCCTCGCTGAGACACTCACTCACACACACCACACAGCCCAGGTGGGTTGGGTGCCTATTATACCCGTCAGGATAGATATCCATCTGATGGTGTAAAAGTGAAACTAGGCCATTTGTTCACACTCACACCTCTCTACCTTGTTCCCCACTTTCCTCCTCCCACCCACCCCCTCTCTGCCTCCTTCTGTCCTTTTCTTTGCTCCTACTACTCTTTTCACGTCTTTCCTGACCCTTGACTTTCCCATTTTTTCTCCTGCAACTCAACTCCCGGCACCCTCCCACACCACCCACTCCTCCCTGCTGAACAAGTCTACCATTTACTTCTCACTACTTTCTCCTCTTTTTTTTAATCCTTTTTCACTCAAAACTCTTAATCAAACCTGCTGTATGTGACTGATGCCTTTATTTAAGTGATGTGCAATGAAGTTTAAGCTTTACATTGTATATGTAATGACCATATTGCACAAAAAAATTAAATTTGGTTTTGGAGTGACCATTTATGTAGATGGTGGTAAAGATAAAAGTGAAGAGGCGGGATGACGGGAGTCTGAAAAATAATACTTAAACAGTGAGTCAGGTCTCTGAAATACACCCTCAGGTGTATGTACTGGCTGTGTCTGTGTGTCCCGTGGGTGTAGACAGCATGCAAGCACGATATAGGCATGTATACCTTTTTTTTTTTTTTTTTGGGAGGGGGGTTGACTCAGGAAATGTTGGTACATAGTGTTTTCATGTTCTGTTTTCAAGTCAAACTGTGATTTAGGAATACATGCCAAATACTTAATGTCCAAAAAAATAAATGGGGAAGGGAAAACATCAAAGCTCTCCTCATGAGCAGAGTCAACTACACTTGACATACACGCCTGCATATGCACAAAAGTAGAAATGTATGAAGTGTGCACCCGTACAACATGTGAACCGAGTGACACTTGTAACTTAAGTTTATAGCCTGCAGAAGGAGGTGCAAAGGAGGAGGAGAAGAGGGGAGGAGAGGAAAGTGGAAGGGGGGAAAAATTATTACCATCCCCTGCCCTCCTTGCTAATAAAAAGCATAACTTCAAACATGTTTCTGATGATGGTTAAAGCAGGAGGAAATTGATTTATTTGAAGATGTTTTAAAGTGAATTTTTCACAGGTTGAGAGAGGGTCTTTGAAGCCATGTGTGTGTGTGTGTATGTGAACAGCTGTGTGTGCTTGTGTGCGTGCGTGCATGTGTGTGTAGAATGGAATGCTCATGTCTTTAGGGCTGACCTTAATGTTAGTACAGTAAAAAAAAAAAAAAAAATAGCAAAACGTACTGCTGCTATCAGCCGCCAAATGCTCTCATGACCACCGCAGGGTGTTTGTGTGTGTATTTGTATGTGTGATATTACTGCTAACCTACTTTAGTCAATACAAGATTAAGCTTCTGACACCTGCTGTGAATACTCCTGTGACATGCAAAGCAAAGCTTCTGATCTGATTTACTAAGTGTGAAAATGAGGAAGAGTTTGGATTAGCTTCACATACGAAAAAAAAAAAAAATCAAATGCAGATTAATTTACAGCTTTTTGACTCTATGTTTTCGATGGTGGATGTGAGCGTGTGCACCAACTCAACTATTTCAGGATTCATCGAATCCATGTGTGTCGACAAACAATCCTGATAGCCAGATCATGGCCAAAACAACTTCAACGAAGCAAGGCTGCATGTGATCACCAAATAATGGGTAATAAATTATATTAAACAGAAATCTTTATTTCAGTAAACCTTATTGAGATGACTGAAACACTATCATTAAAATCACTGTGTTTGATTTAAAATGATGTAACTTTCAGGTGGCTGCTGCCTCATATTGAAATATATCTCATTAAATGGTACCAGTTTTTGTTTTTTTGTAAGTGTTTTTTGATTTTATTTGCTGTTGTCAGAAACTGAAAGATGCTACTGTAGCTCCAACAAGTACACACATGTCACACCAAGAATTTTCACAGCATCTTACCTGTTCATAGAACTTGTTGTGAGCCACGTAGTACTGGGCATCAAATGACTCTTCTGTCACCAACACATGTTGCCTCTCCCCTACCTAGAGAGAGAAGGAAACAATATGAAACATTATGGTAGGAAATGTCACTGTCAGTATATGCATTGACCAAGTGTTGTAGACCTTCAGGTTTAATTCGACACAAGCTGCCATGGTAATCCACTTTTCTTCTATTCATCAGGATCCCAATTCAATCAAAGTTTTGCTCTTTCATGTTACTCCATGTTTTCTGCTAGTGCAGTTCACCATTTAATTACAATCTCAAGGTCCTGGGCCACTTCAGTTTTAGCGCTTGGCTCAGAGGACAGTGAGCACTATTCAACTGAGGACCTTACTAAAAAAGAGAGCTGAATAAAAAAACTAAAAAAAAACTATACAAGATACAATTCTAATACTTAGAGAAAACCGTCTATTCAGGACATCAGAAAATCAAATACCACAACAAGGACTACCTATCAAGAAATTTAGCACAGTGCATAACGACAGAAAGTAACATTTTTATGTTGAAGAATGTTATTGACTCAAGAAGCAGAATGAAGAGAAAAGAAAAACTTTATTGAGAGTAGTGCAAGCATGAATAAAGCCACCTCAGGACTGACTTAGCCAGAGAGGGAAATATTCTTCTAATTTGTTCCCCATGGACAAGACACTTGTCCATGAGGACACTTTGGTTTGGACAGCTATTTGATTTTACTTCATGGCCGGATCCCCACCACTCCAGTGTATGTTTTTTTTGTGAATGGATAAAGCTAATACTTTGTTGTTATGTTGACTAATGCATCTCCTTCGGTGTCCTGAGTGATGTAGAGTTAATCTCATGAGTATTTACTCCTGTAATTGTGTGTGTCAAGCTCATTACTTTCCAAATATGATTACTCAGGAACCACATTAATGTCAGATGAACACAGGCCCGAGATGAGATGCTTTACATTCATTTTGCCATTAAAAAAACATGCAAATCTTCCTGTATTATAAGAAACTGCCATAGTGCTGCAGAGCATAAACCACCTGGGTTTTAAATTTCAGCAACATACATTGGAAAATGTTGGGAACAGAATGTCCTGTAGTCTAGGTGGGCAGTATTTGCATTTTAACTCTGTTGGTGATGAGCCCTACACTGTAAAACTGTGCTGACTGATCATTTCCTTGGCAATATGTCAGAGCCTTAGAAGTCAGGGCTCTGACACATTGCTCAGGGTGTTTCCATTTTTGCAGACACCCATCTTCTGTGCTCTTTTCATCCCTCCTTCCCGTCCTTATCCTTTTGCTTACATCCCTCTCTCCCATCTCTGGGCTCTTTGTTGTTCATACCTCTTCTCCTCTTCCTCCCACTATAATTCCTTCTCATCCTTTGCTTTTCAATTTTTTTTTTTTCTTTTTTACTGATTTTACTGTGCATGTGTGTTCCAACACCTGCACAGGCATGCTGACAGACTTAAAAAGAGACCAAATAAATCACTGCTTCCTGCAAACAGAGCAATTTTCAGAAAAAAGAGGCTGGAAAAAATATCCTTTGAACATTATTACTGGATGGTGAACATTTGATTTGGGCCTTTTGTTTGCTCCTTTGAATTGAAGACAGATGTCTCTGCTGTGAGCCTAAAATCCTGAGCACATGAAGGAAAGACCATCCGCTGTGTTGCACATACATTTAAAGAAAAGTGTTGCTGTTTGTCCTTTACATATGTTTGAAATACCTGGAACTCATCTGTTAATGTTTATATCAACTAACTACTGACAACTGACCATAATTTGTTTTGCCTGTGTACTATTTTATGTTTCTCAATATGTATGGAATTCAACTGCAAAACAACTATATTTCTGTACTGAATTCTCAGATTCATACCTCTTTGGGCACGAGGTGCTCATTAAACAACAATGACCTCTAAAGCCTTTAAGTTTTCATTTAGTTTTCAGTCTTGTACCAGAGGACTGATGCAGTGAAAGAACCGGAAGCTGGATGTGTATGCTGTAGATTTGTGTTGGTCATGTCAGCCTTAATAATACCTAATCCACACCTAAACAACAAACACGGAGCACTGATCTGGGATTAAGGTATATCCTGATGTGTTAATTGAACTGTGAATAAGAGGATGAGCATGCATGAATACACTCTAGTATAAACAATGATACATAAGGGAATGTAGTGAACTTAGTAAATGGAAAAGATGGAAGAGCTGCACACACTTCTGTGCACCAGAAAACAAAGTCTGCCTGTGTGTATGTGTGTGTGTAATTGTAATATATGTGTTGGTTTTTGCCTGTGTGGCTGCTTGTCTTTCCTGTAAGCGTCTGCGTTGAGATTTGTATTTACTCCATCTGTTGAAACACATCACAGAATACCAAAGAACGCGTGCATTGCGTGCGTGTGTCTTTGCACAGTAAGACGTGGATTTACTTCACTATCCAGAGAATAAAATCCCATGATGCACAGCAGATCTACTACAGATCTGTGGGATCATGAGTTTAATTGATAATTAATCCACATCATAACAAGGATAATGAAAGAACTGTGGCTTTGAATTGTAATCAACATTTTCATTTGCGTCAAAAATAAAAGGAGCAGTTCACCTGAACATCATCCAAAATGCGCTATGCTATATTTACTGTATCTGTGGCCTTTCTTTTACCTTGCAGCTGGATTACATTTTTAACCAGACTCTTAGATGGGATTAATTATATGGTAATATTAGTCATTATTAAAAAGAGGCTAATTATACACCTGTTGTGGTGTCAATGTAATAATTCTTCCCGAGAAACACAATAAAGATATATAATTCACAGAAAAGAAGGCTAGGATATTTCACAGCTCTTTAATATGATAAAAGGTTTTAATGATAGTGTAACAACCGTTATTGTGCAGTGTAAACACCAATCAAAGCAGCAATAATGGTAAACAGCCATAAGCCATACTTTAAAATAGCCATTAGAAGAAAGCAAAGTGTAGCCATAAAGGGATGCACATGGTCAGCAACGGTACTAAAACAGGCTCACATTCGAACCATAATGATACCTAATGCGAGCCAAGAAAACATTCCCATCACACCACCACCACCAGTCTAGACTGTTAACACAAAGCAGGTTAGGTTGGGATTTATTAATAGTAAATTCTGACCTTGATCTACATGCCTCAGCAGGAATACAGATTCATCAGGGTAGGAAATGTTTCTGTTTTGGGCCTTTGCCCGCTGCAGCAAAGATTTGTGATTTTGGATGTGGACTGTGGTCTTCATCTCACTAAAGTTGGTAAGTGGTTACCAGAGTTACTGGAGCCTTTTCTGGCCATTCTCCTCTGACCCCTCTCATCATGAAGGTGTATGCATTAAAGCAGAAGTAAGTGGTCCGGTCGTTTTCGCTAATGCTGTGTTCCATGCAGGCTTTTGAAATCGTAAATTACAGCTTCAAGTCACAACTTACGACTTTGTAGCGTTCCAGGCAACCCACTCGTGTTTTTCCGACCTGTTTTACCGGTGAAAGTCACTATAACGGCCACTCGTAACTTCCGACCGTTGAACTCGTACCAGATCGAACTGGTACGACTTCACGGTCGGAAAAATACGAGTTTCCTTGAACGCACCATAACAGTCCTCGTCCCTATGTCACCACATTCACGGCGTCCCTTGGCTGCACACACAGCCCTGCATGCCGTTCTCTCTCCTCTGTAGGATACGATAAATGTTTTCTCCTCGGCTCTCAGAGCAGAGCAGAGTGACTGAGAGACCCGTGTTTCAGACCAAACACTCTATGTAAGTGATTGCTGTCGGAAGATATAACTATTTAAGACTTATATTAACACAAATATATCACTTACTTCTGCTTTAACCAAACTGCTGCTCACTGGGCTCTTGACTTATATCTGCCTGATTTCCATGCACTGCACTGCTGACATACGTATGGCTGACTGACTGCATAAGAGCATGAATAAGGTGTAAGGGTGTGTCTTCATATACTGTAACAAGAACTGTCCCCATCAGGAGTACAAAAGAAGCTGCTCTGTATTTTTTTATTTACTATTTTGCCAATTTACATCAAATGTCTTTTATTTTCATAAACTATAGTCTCTATATGGTGCTGGTTTGTTTCAAAACAAAACAGTTTGCAACTTTTACGCAACACCAGAGCTGAACTGGAATGTACCCACTCGCTGCATCCCTCTCTCTTACTCTGACCCACTTGCTTTTATTTCTCCATTTACTGTATCATGATTATTATCTAATTGTTACCCACTCCTATCATTCCCATACACTCTCACTCTTTAAACACGCACAAATGGAAGAATAAGATATCCATCTTCCTCACAAAACCTTGCCAAATTACCGCAAACATGCAATCACCAGCGCACAAACACCCACACACTGTCAAACAAATCGACATTCACACAAACACACACGGCTCTGTGTAGCCCCTTGCAGAAAGATATTTTGTTTTGTTGCCTGCTAAATAGTCATTGTGGGGAGTGATTTAACAGGGCTAAAGAGAGATGCTCTGATCTTCTGGAGGTTCTCTTTGAATAAGCTGCTTGAAAGAGGAAGAAAAAACACCCCTGCTGGTTTGGGTATTTTGTTTTACCCTCAAAGTCAAATTCAAAGTGAAATAGACTCAAACTTTTCAGCGTTTGCCACAAAGACTGAGGGGATTACGGATGGCTTTGGTTAAATGTTTGTGAGGACAAATGTAAAATCAACACAGATCAAAGTTATCCAAATACACTGTTTGGCACAAGGCCAAAGCATAAATAATTTACACAGGGTAATACACTAACAACATGAGAAAGAAGCCAGAAAGAAGAAGCTATATAGGTTGACAGGAGGGAAACAGAGAAACAAGAAAGGTTAGAGAAAAAACGAAAAAGGAAGATATTTACACAAACAAAAAAGAGAAGATTCTGTCAAAACACTTGTAACTCCACAAGCTCTTTAAATGCCATGACTATCTCTAAGTGGGTTTCAAATCTTTATCCTCTACAAAGCAGTCCAGGCCAATCATTTCATGTCCACACACAGACTCAGCCACAGGTAGCAGCTGGAGGTACTTTTCTCAGTCGATAAAATGACTCCTTATCTGTCTGTTCATGCACCGCATTCACCTGTATCCTGCAACACGTTCAAATATCTTTCAGCCCTTCAGAAGTATTGTGATATCAGGTTTAGGTTCTTATATGTGGGAGCAAATAGGTACATTGCCGACCAGAGGACAGACTCATTATTTATCTGGCTCCACTAAAGAAAGAAAAGCCAATGTTATCCATGTCTGCTAAGTTTACAGTCTGATACACCTGGCTCCGACAATCTATGATGTCAAATTAGTGGTCATGTTTAAATTATCTGTGACCACTTGAAGTCCAAAGGATATTATGACTAAGACTAATCATGGGGTCTGGTTAATGATAAGAATATTGATTGTTGATTACACAAGGATAAATTAGGTCGTACAAAGCAGAGGCAATGCTGCAATGAATTTTAGTTGTGGAGAATGAACTTTACTTCAAGAAACAATGTCTTTCAGAAAGTAAACAAAGGTAGAAGGAGGTTTGCAAGTCCTTCGGCTTTGACCAGACCTGCACACACACACTGCTGACAGTCAGGCAAGGAGACCGAGGAGCACTCTTTGAAGAACAGATGCCATTTTTGCTCAAACACCTCAGATACTGGGTGCGTGGGTTTGTGTTTGACAGAGATGGAGAGAGTATTAAAACCCAGCATTTATTATGTTAAACTAGTACTGCCTGACACCAAATGCGAGCGCATATATTTACATACAGTATGCACCTACATACTGTGTATCTGCAAATGTGAACATACATTACAATATGAGAAAAACACTTCTGTGTAACCACAACATTAGACTCTCTCCACCAACACAATATCACTGCAGTTTCCTTTATTTCTAAGAGCATGTTTCTATTACAAAGTCTCTTCACCAAAGCCCTGTTTCAAACAAGGAAGTTCCTGGTAAAGGAAGAGGGAGGGAAAGATTCTCCTCAGTTGAGTTTTTAAAATGCTGCTTATTTTTGCGCCTTCTGTTGGCGTCACATTCCACATCACATCCCACCCAATCAGCACTGAGTAAACTTCAAGCCCCACCCAGGAGTTTTCCAGGGCCGCTTGGAGTACCTGCCCCGAGGCAGGGACTCGTTGAGCCTGCGTAAAAGTTCTGGGAGATCGTCCTTCAAACCGATCCAGTCTCAAACACAGAGAAGTAGCATGGAGGTCTACAGTGCTTTCCAAACACTTGCTTAAGTCCCTTTGCAGAAAGAGAAATACTTGACCTCTCTGTGGGGCCCTCAATAATGATTCATATTAACCGCACCAGTCAATTATCCCAGGTGCTGTACTGTCGTACTTCACCCGCCACTTGGGACCCAAGGAATTCATCCGCAGCAAAAATGACTCGTTTACACAAAAGGAAAAGAGAGATCAATATTTTGTGTCACCTTCCAAACTTTTATATGTTAACCCTCACAAGTTTTGAGTAAATAAAAATCTTGTTTTTTGCAGAGAGCAACTGTCAAACTCAAGGGTTCAAAAGAAAACTATTTTCTTGCTAGTTTTCACATTTATGGAGCATCAAGGCATTCAGTGAGGGGTGATACAATAATGACCCTGCTAGACAGCGATTCAGACAACTGATACATGAAAGTAGATTGTGGAATATAATAGAACTTACAGGAACAGAGATGAGATTTGTATTTTGTAATGATGGAGGGATAGAAGAAGACAAATGAGGTGCAACATTGCCCTACTCTTAATTCAGTCTCTGTCCTAGTGTGTGTGTGTGTTAGAGTGTGTGTATGAGTGAAACCTAAAGCCAAGAGGAAGGAAAGATATTATGCAAGGCAGCCAAAATTCGGACTTTATTAGCATGATAAAGACATACAAACACACGGAGACGCAGAGCAACATCAAAACAGACGAAGCTCCACACCTACAGACAAAGACCTCGACTGAGCACCTCTTCAGGCTAGTTTAATAACAATTACCCTGCTGTACCTCTGTGAATAAACACTGGGCTGAAGCCTTGCTAGCTGTTTGTGTGTGTGTGCCTTGAGGTTTTAAACCATACCTCTAATGTGTTCTTGGCTCTCACTGCCATCCCTGCCCTCTCTCTCTGCTGAAGTGCGAGAGGTTTTTGCCAAAATGGAGCACTGTGCACCTGCATCAAATCTATAACTGCCCTCCAGGCCCTCTGTAGACTACGCCTCTCTCCAACTCTCTCTTTCTATTTGCCCCCTTTCTCTCTAACACACATACACACAAAGCAAGAATAAGAAGTAACACATGAGACTGATTTAGCAAGGAGAGACAAGCAAGCAAGAAAAACACACAGAAAAACACACAAGTATAGGAAGTGAGAAACAGGAAAGAAAAATTAACCTACCCATCTCACTTGTGATATGGTTCCACAAACAGTGCAAACAACAACTTTCAATGTTAACCATACAGCCACTTTGGTATGTGAAATGTAAAAAAAACGGCTTTCAAAGAAAGTAGAGTGGTGCTCTACAGTAGCTAACCTCATATCAAAGAAAGTACTGCACATAGTTTTCATGAATGCTGAGGTCATGTAACTTAGTTGGATCAGACAAGGACTTTCAAGAAGTTTCATTGCAAGTGGATGAAAGAATGTAAAACATGGAAGAGTTAGTGTAAAATGTAGCGCAGCAGCAATGAGCAGCTACAGACATCTCAACTCTTGTTTGCAAAAATCTTTGTTCAGTGTTGGTCCAGGATTTGTTTTCAGTTCAAGTTCTGACAACTAATTCTAAAATTGTGCCTCTAAATTTGTTGACAAAAGCTTCAAGAGAGAAATTTCAACCAATACAAAAATGAAATGTGTTTTTTCACTTCTCAGTTATTATCACAGATATTTTTTTTCCAGTGTGATTTTACATTTAAGGTATTGTTCTGTAGGTTAACTTGAAGTATTTGGTCTGTGGTGCTTATGTGCCAAAATAATTGAAACATTTGAACATAAATTAATAACTCCACTGTAATCCACTGACCTGTAACTATGTAAAATCATCTTTTCAATAGATTGATCAAGGCATAGTTAATAGCAAAACATGTCAAAAGTAAAATGAGTGGGAGAGCAATTAGAGTGAAACAGAAAAGTTGTAGCACTGATGAGTTGTTATATAAAACTGATTTGTATATTTCCATGTTTGAAACATGGGCCTGAGGATCATAAAGCTATGTGACAAAATACTTGTGGTTTCTGCACAACACACGGTAATGCTTTGTCTGTGAACACAAAACATACTGGTACAATTACACAGGAAACATACAAAAATCACACACATACACAGTTGATTGCCTCAATTTCAGCCAAACGACAGAACAAATCAGTCAGGTCTGCCACCAGTGTGACAGATCCAGTTTGTCAGAAGAGAAGGATACATGTCTCTCTCACAAGCATATACACACTCACACGAACACACAGGCCTGTGACAGTAGCCCATAGGCTGTTTTGTGTCTCAGATGCTGGAATGAATCACATCAAAACAGAGACATGGCAGAAAACACACAATGAAAGGCTCAGAAACATCAGCTATTGAAACACATGATATCACGTACACACATGGAATCACAGTCCCTCGAACACCAAAACACATAAACTTAGTCATACGCAAAAATATGCCTTAAAGCAAAGATTAGAAGGTGTTACAGAGAAAGTATTTGGACAGAGAGAAATTGAGTTCTACCGAATAAGGTCTGTAGGTGGAAGTTGAATAGGAGATTGGGTTGGATTAGTTAGTCACTTCTTTAAATTTAACTTCTTTAAATGTTGTTAGCTGATCCCCTCCTCCAATCTTGAAAGTTATAAATATTTAACATTCAAATATTTAATACTTAGTTAAAAATATCGTTGGGAAAAACATCATCAGACTGATACTTAAAACCCTGAGCACAATATATTTCAACACACACACCTGTCAGACCAAAAATGTGACAAATTATAATAAAACAGGCTGCCACCTTTCATTACAGGAGATATTGCAGAGCACAGCTCTTGACAGACCATGTAACAAATGCCCTCTGGCCTAAAGCAATTCTTCTCCCAATACCAGGTTTCATACTGTTAAGCACTGATCATGTATTTCTTTCCCCTGCTAGAATGGTTACAATTGTCACTGCATCGCACAAAGCCAATGATTGGAAAGAGTAAAAACATTCTATACTCCTTTATTTATTTATTCATTCAACCATAGTAAGGCATGTGTGTGTGTGTGTGTGTGTGTGTGTGTGTGTGTGTGTGTGTGTGTGTGTTTGTGCATGGGTAGGGGGTTAGGGTGCAGCCTTTGGCATTACTGCCTCTATGTGTGTATGCAACTGCAACATCAATCAGAGCTCAGCTGTGATTGTCAGGCTGATTGTCTGTTATGTCCCTGTGGGTCCGGAGGCCTTGGTGTGTGTAATTCATGTGCATGTGTGTGTGTGTCTGTGTGTGTGATGGAGAGGGGCAGAAAGAGGAAGGGAGAGTAACAAGAAGTGTATGTGTAATGCACGCATCCATACATCCACATTAATCTATAACTGCAGCTGAAACTAATGCCTTGGCAATAGCAGTATGATTATGATTATCACTGGAGGCCACACCTGAAGACACAACAAATCATACATGCATAGGAAGTCCTATCTAGCGAATGTGTCTGATTGCTGTTCAAGGCTAGCCCTCAAGTCGTCCTATTAGAACCAGAGAAATGTATGTATGTGTTTTGATAAGGGAGAAAAAAAAAACATGAGCTTACAAGGCCAGCCTGGTGGCTCTGTGGGACAAGGCGAGGATCTCGTAATGCCTGATTGGGTTAAAAGCCGGCTCATGACCTTTGATTCGTGTTCTATCTCCTTCTCTGTATTTTCCTTTTTTCTTGACTTTTAGCAATTGTGGAAATCCAAATAAAAATGAGGTAAAAAGGAATGAATGGAAATCTGGTTAGGAAACTGATAAGACTTGGACAATTAAGAGGAGAAAATAAAATCTAGACCATAACTGCCTTCCGCATGAATGGGGGGGTTGACCTGTGTGTCCGTGGTGTAGTTGTCAGTTTGGACAGTCAGTGGGAAAACATGCAGTGGTAGTGTGCTAGATAGCATGGGGGAGAAGTAAGAGAGTGGAAATTGAATAGTTACCAAAATGTAACCTTTTTTGTCAACAAGTTAAAATATAAAAGGCACTAAACACAACTTAAAGTTTGAGAATAACAATCAAATGATGGTCATCATGTTAAGTTATTGCTGAAATGGTTTTAAAAAGGTGTTTATCTAACTTCATGGCCATTCTGGATGCTGTAGTTTGTGCTGAGAGGCGGTTCTGGAGTTTGCTCCATCCAATTTGTAACCCTTGGCTGTTGCTCTCCTTTAAACCTTACAAACCTTCTTTAGAAAATGCAGTAAATGGTTTGCATCTGGTTTTCATCTTTCATATTACTGCGGCAACTGAAGAAGAAATAAGTCAAGCTCAGTCGAAGTCGACCAATGTCAAGGAAGACCTTAATAACTATCATTGTATACTGCATACAAGGTTTTGTGTACAATTACGATTCTGTCCTCCCTTTCCTTTCTCTTGTGTGAACAGAACACTGATGGGGAGGCTGGGGTTGAAGTGTTCTGTGCCTTAGTGTTCACCCTGGACACTCAACATTTTGGTTGTCTTCATGGGTTAACGATTCTGTGTCAGTGCGCATGTGTTTGTCAGTGTGTGTGTGCGCACACATGGCTCAGTATGCTTGTGTCCTCTTCATCTGTCCCACTGATGGTACATTCTGAAGTGGTACAATGATGGACTGTCAAGTACTCTGTTTTTTCTCTCTCCGCCTCACTCAGGTACCCAAGGACAAGAAAACAACAGATGAACCAAGGGCATATAGAAAAATGAGAAAAATAAGATTTGATTTTCTTTATGCATCTGATTTCCTCCTACAGTCTCATGACAGTCTTTTTGTACATTGGCTTTTTTAGACAGTAATTACATGTGAGTGTCAGGGACGTCCATCGTGACTGAGTGAAGGGGCACACGTGGACGGGTCAAAATCTGTATTCAAATGTAAAATACAGCGAGTGACCAGGGGCCAAAAGTCCTTTGAGTGGAAGTCATCATCATTTGTGATATTGTGCAGATTAAATAATGGGAACCACTTGAAGAACTCCAGTAAACTCACATTCAATGAGCTATTAATTTGTTACAGTTAATATTGGTATATATCTAGCGAAAATACATTTTCTGCTGTAGCCTACATAAGTATGTTTAGGCATTACTTATGTACAGTACCAGGGACAATGTCTGGATATCTAGGGGTGAAAAAGTCACGTACCTGTATGGTATATTATGAGATAAACAGTTGCTCAAGTAGCAGTACTTCAGACTGGTCACAACTGGACATAGTGGTTACCAGTACACTAAGAGGGCTAAATGAGAAAATGCTGACAAGAGATCTTGATGCAAGAAAATGGGCACCACTGAAATGTTAAGCTCCTATGGGGAGAAGTGAGCACAGAGAAAAGTAGTAGTGTTATAACTCTGCAAAGCCTTGGGCTATTACTGGTAAAGGCACAGTACAGCATGGAAAGAACATTGGGTTGGAAAGCGCTGACAGTACAGATCATACAGTATGTATATATAAAAGGTCAAGCTTGATGCCCACAGAATATAGTTCCCTATAGGCAGACAGCAAGCTTGAGGTGACAAGAATAATGTATGCTGAAAGGCAAGTTGTCCAAAAGGCAGCAAGTTCAGCAAGAAAAGACAGTGACAGCCACAAATTGTATGGATGTCAGAACCATACAGCAAATGGATATGTTGGGGCTCTTAAAAGCTGCTTTATTCTTTTTCATAACTTTACTCACTTCCTATGATCACTCATGATGTGCAGACAGTATCTTTATGAGATTAAACCAGCTTCAATTTCCTTTCTGAAGATTTTTCTTTCTTCCTTTGTTTTCTATTTAGCTCCCTTTTCCTCATTCTGTTTTTTTTCTCTGTTTAATTTAAAACAGCAAAGTATAAAGGCAATGATAGAATATACTGTAAGTGCAGTGCCTTCAAGGTTATGAGCCACGGAGTCTCTATTTAGTAAAGTAACATTTTATTTATATAGTACTTCTCACAGAGAAGACTCAAAGTGCTTCACAAGATACATAAAAAAATACAAAGATTATACCATTAGTATACAAAATAAATAACAACAAAAGCAGCAGCACATTTGAAGAAATACAGCAACACAATACAAACACCCCCAGGCTTATTGAAATGCCTGCCTAAACAGAATTTTTAACTGTTTTTAAGGACTCTCTTCTTTTCAAAAGGAAGAGAGTCCCACATTTTTGGGGCAACGGACTGAATAGCTCCATCACCTCTGGTTTTTAATCTGCTATGTGGAACACGGAGTAGCCGGCTTCCAGCAGATCGCAGTGACCTCACAGGGTGGTAAAACTCACAGCAACATAAGTGCAAGATAGGCTGAGTATGTGAGTAAAACAGCTCATCCATTGTTTCTCTATTTGTTTATTGGCCACAGGGTCAGAAAGAGTTGACAAACCAACACTGATGTGTGGGTGCTTATTAGCAAATGCATGGAAAATGTATGAGTATAGCATGATCTGAAGGACGTTACATGGACCTATTCACGTGTCAGAGACACACATGACACTTTCTCAAAGAGAAAGTGACGGGATGGCAGGGAAGTATGTATAATAACTTACATGTGCAGAAAAGGAGCACTGTGGAAACTGGAAATGTCTTCAGGGTGGCACAGGGATTCCCATCAAATTAATGAGTGGTGTATGCCATCTATCTGGCCAGTGTATAGACAATTTGCAGACCATAGTCTGATATGCAGGAATCAATGTACAGTACTGTATGTACAGTATAGAGTATATGTCAAATACAGAATGGATCTGGGCAGTTGTAGAGAATAAATTAAGATATTTTATCTCCTAGTGGTCTAATCCACACAGACAGAAAGACAGAGAGAGGCTATAAGGATCAAAAAGAGCTGACGTGAGCACACAAAGGGCCGCTTGGCACATTCTAATGTAATTAACTTCAGTTTAAAAAATGTTCAGAGCAGACATTCATGATTTTTTAAACATATTTTTTCTTTAATGTTATCTAGCAGATGCTCTTACTGTGTCATTTATATTTAGCATACACAGATGGAAAAGTTTTGAGGAGGCATACATTGCCTGATTCTCTCTGAATCTATATAGATATAACGGATTCACAAGCAAAAGTGAGACATCAGCTTGAAAGGGAGGAAATACCAACCAGGAGATAAATATTAGTAAAACATGAAAGGGAATATTTGTAATGATCGCTTTTGCCATGATCAAACTCTGCTTTGCATCTAATTTAACAATTAAAACACGCCATCAATCATCAGAGAGATATAGGGCCAGTCTGCAGTAAACCAATCAACCAACAGAAATAAATCAATGACTTTTATCTCACTGCATCTTCTTTTTTTATCCTCTCTTTTCAGTTTCCCTATCTTTTCTGACATAAATGAAAACATGAGAGGGAAAGCCATTTAAACATCTAAAAATGTAAAAGAGAAAAAAGTCGAAACAGAAGTCAAGTCAAAATCTTCATCAGTAAAAGTCTGACTGGCTTCGACAAGATGAGACTTGAATGAGCAAATGGCTTACAAAGATGGCAATATTAGCACTTCAGTGGCGTTGATTGATTTATGGCTGGGGGGGAGGGGCTGACTCAGAGCACGCACACACACACACACACACACACACACACACACACACACACACACACACACACACACACACACACACACACACACACACACACACACACACACACACACACACACACACACACACACACAGACAAAACGAACATTAATCAATGGGAGCAGGTAGTAATCAGACAGGCCTTTAAGAGGCTAGCCTGTTAGCACACAGCTGTGCTATTCAAACCAGCAGTCTTCAGAGGGAGACAAGAAAGACAAAAAGCAAAAACCCTTAGCATTCACCCTCGATCCACTTCAGACCAGTCTGCTAAGTGTGTTGAAATGTGTGTCTATTAATGATGCCTTGTTTATGTGAGCTCAGTCTTTTAATAGCCACTGAAATTAGTGGAATATAAGAGAATGGAGGATACAGTCACTTAATACCAATATCACACAGTTTTTATGACCATGACAGACACTAATATGTAAAAAGATAAGTCTAAAGATAGATACAATACTGAATTCATATCTAACTGCAAGTGGCCTGTAGATGATGCAGCGGGTCACATTGGCAGGCCGTGCAAATGAGGGGCTGGTCTAAATGCCTTCAACATTATTCAAACATGCATTATACCAGTCTGTGTCTCTGTGCACACAACTATGAATGTGACTCTGAATGTGTTCAGAGGTACAATAGGTGTGTGTGTGTGTGTGTATGTGTGTGTTGTTTGACTTTATGTGCAATGCCCCTCACAATGAATTTGCCTCCCTGAATGTGTGCATGCTTTTTTACAGGGTAGATTTTGCATAGACTAAGCTCTGCTTTGCTGCCTAAACAAATGGGGATATAGGGACCAATATGTAAGGCCTAGCCCGGTTGATCCACATATGCTGTTTAAATATAGAGAATGAGCTTTTCAAATGTCAGGTACAGAGGGAGCGCTTCACACAGTGTGTGCTTTTCTTTAGAACTGTGCCCTTGTATGCAAATGTGCATGTGTGCAACACAGAGAAAGTGATTACTTTTGTGGTTGTCTCTCGTTACTGTGTGCTTGTGCTGCAACAGATGCCAGGCCCTTGGGTGGCATATGGCTGAGTGGCAGGGCTATCAAACGGCCACTGTTGTGGGTGTATGTGTGTGAGACTAGCCACTAGGCTGTGGCTAGAGTAGGATTAGAATGTAATGTTCATCTGAAATTAGGCTCTACGCACACACACACACCTCTATGTTTGGCACAGAGGGCTCTGCTAATTTGTGCACAAGGCAGACGCTTCGAGCTAGTGTACTCATTAACACAATCCCATATACACACGTGTATGAACAAGTATACAAAAAATACTAAAAAACTAAAAAAAGATCACATTCCTCAACATGAATTCACAGACATGAGCATTAGCTTGATAAATCTGTACTGTACAAGTTGGTTTACATTACAAACTCTCTAATTTCAGCAACAGCAGTTAGGCATTTCATGACAGATCAATAAGCACCTATTTCCACCTATTTCTACAATACTGCACAAAAGTAAAAGTAAGTTTGCATCCATCAAGGCTGTTTGAGCATAGGATCAAACTGTAGCACTTTTCAGCCTACAATGAACTGCACAGAATGACACTTCACATAAGTATGTGTACAATATTATCAACACACAATAGGAAATATGTGTTAAAATATTGAGTGTCTGTAACCGCACTTTTTGATGCAAAAAGAAGAAATTATTTGTGAAACAGATAAACATTGCATTCAACTGCAGAGTAATTCTCACTTAGTGTTTTGAATAATACACATTAGGTGTGTATAAAGCAATGCATGTGCTTAATGCAACTGGTTACTCCCTGTGCTTTCTTGCAATCTGAGTGACAGACTCTCAAGCAAATACTGGTAGCTATAGCAGCCAGTAACAAAACTTAACTAAGTTGAAGGCATAATATATAGTACATATAGTTTGGGTCAAGGGGACAGAGACACACTAAGGCATGTGGTGTACGTACTGTGGGGAATGTCCCTGCTGGGTATGCTATGGGAAAGCAGTGATTAGTTTGACATGCAGGAAAAGTTAATGCATGAAAGATGTGAATTTCTCTAGAATTTCTACATTGAAACCTGTGCGCACGACTGATATTCGCTCCATCAGTTTGAAACAATATTAATGAAATCATAACGCCTTGAGAGGCTGTCATGACCTTACTTGTCTGAACAAATCCATTTTTGCCTCTCTTCACATCTATTAACAGGCACTGGACAAGACACATCAGCTGGCATACTGGCCTGTGGTGAACTTGATACATAAACAAGTCTACTGTATGTACCCGATAAAAGCCTATGGCACTTTTGCCAACTCCATATACTAGCCAGCTAAATGTGCACACACTGTTGTGCTCTAATGTCAACAGGAATGTACCCATAAACAGGTCAATGCAAGTGAGAATTACTGCATACTACATTAAATTAATAAACTAGCCTGTGTCCTCCACAAGTCCTCCACACTGTTCTCAATTCGATCCATACTTGCGAGCAAAGGTTATTCACTCATATATGGTACATTAGATACATAAACAACTTGTGTCCTCAATAAAGGCCTGAGGCATTTCATGCACAACTATGGAAAATGTTATTTACTCATGAAATAAGCTATCACATAACATAATGTTTCAGCAAGCTAGTCCAGCCACTGAAGGACTTTTGACTTCTTAGGCCTTAAAGGAACTATAAAAGAAATGTGAGAATCAGCGTACAAAACACACTGTGCTTTGTAAGAACCTGAAGCAAAGCAGTGTGATGCCTGTATTATGGGTCAAAGAGAAAAAAGAAATAAAAAGGAAGACATGTCTATCATATACAGTCCAACGTGTTGAAGAATTTTTCCCATTATATGCTAGACAACTTATCCATCAATTAAGTGGGAATTTCTGCACAGTGTTGCATATCACTCATTAAAGAAATGAGGTGCACATCCTCAGCAACAGCCTCGAGTACTAGTTATCAATGCACTCCCAGCACCTCCACAAATAACATTCATTTACATTATCTGTCAAATAGCAAAAGGCAAACACAACTGACAATTTACCCCACGGTTAGTAAGTAATCAGCCTGTGTCCTTTATACTTGTCGGAATTATCTTACTGCTAGTTCCAGATGTGTAAAGGGTTATACATTTATCAGAGGACATAGAGATATCCTATAGACTATACTGTTGTTGCTGAAGGGGAATAAATTACTCTGGTAGCTCAGCTCTAGCTTTAGGACTTGTTGTCACCACATGTGTTGTCCTGAAGAAAAAAAACATTCTCAAAACAATGTGATAACAACGTGGCCTTGGAATGACTTGTACACACACTGCCCCAAAGCACAGCGGTCGAGATGCACTAAATACTCGTGCACATGTGCATGGAGAGGCATTTCTCTGTGTCAAAAGCATATCAAGCACATAAGCAGTGATACACACACCATATATACACAAACTGAGTCACACACTAAACCAAAACATAGAGGGTCGGAACACGCACAAAAAGATGCGCATATAGTGCATTTGCAGATTTGCTGTAGGGATACTTTGAGTTAATTTGTTTATGCTGAAGTTCCTGGAAATTATCACGCTCAAGGCAGCACATCACTTCTGCATGAGCAGAGAGGACTGGAACTGGTCTTCCTCTCTCTCTCTCTCTCTCTCTCTCTCTCTCTTTCATCTTTTGTCATTCTCCATCTACAGTATGACAGCCTTTCATACAGGCCTGCTTCTATCAAGAGCTGTAACCTCTGTTTATCTTTTTTCCTTTTTATTCTACATCTTTCCCTTCACTGTCCCCCTTGACAAATGAGTCATTAAATCTACACGAGGTCTACTGTATGAGAGAGACACAGAGGACAAACATGGACAGATACACACACACCCTTGCCTTAATCTATACTGATACTGTATGTATACATAAAAGCAAATCTTATACGGGAATTGAGGCCAAATGCCATGGGAATCACCAGCACACAAACAGATTCAGCAGTGCTACAGCTACAACACACACCGACTGGGTCAAGAGGAGGTCAGTGGAGCACAAGAAGGAGCCACCATTACCAATGGGATTGTGGGTTTGTGAAAACCTGTTAAAGCAAGACATTATATAATCTGCCATGACTCACATAATGTAGCCTACATTTGTGTGAGTGTATAAATATGTTTAGTAGAACACATAACCTTCCTGACTCCTCTGAAAGTAAAGCCTTCACTTGATTTGATTTGATTTTTATTGTTCAAGGACTTCCCCTACTCTCTAGTCTTGTGGGGAAAAATATATGATAATGTATCTGCAGATGAGTCATTCCTGATCTTTTATATACAGTATATATAAAATAAAATAAAACTGCACTGTGACTGCACAGGTGTGCTCTCAGCTCACCAGCAAAGACAACCCCACAGGCTCCTCAGTTGAACAAGTGCATTAGCTTTGATATTTGTCTCTGTATTACCTCTCCCAGTTTCCCAAATTATTTTTTTTTACAAGTGTGCCATACATTATGGAGATACCACTTGAAAAGACTTCAAATAAGAGAGTAAGTTTATGACACACACACCCACAAACGCACACAAACACACAGGTGGCGATTAAGCATTTGATCCTCCCTTCTTTCTTTCAGCAGAAGCATCATGTCATCAGGTTGTCTGACGAGCCCTTGGGGCACTGTTCCCTCCTTTGAAAGACCGACTTAATTTATGAATATGGAAAAAATACAGTACGTGTGACTGATAGAAAGAGAAATAGAGGGACAAAGAGAGAAACCTAAGTCCAGTTCATTTTAATTTACAATAGGTGTGTGGGTCTGCCATGCTTCTGGTAGTTGATTTTCACAAATTATATGAATATTGGTGAAATGACTATACTGACTGAGATTTGTGACCTGAGGGGGGGGAAACTGCTGTTGGAATGAATTAGAACGTTCAGTCATTTACGGAAAGGGGCAGGGTTCCTCTCACATGACCAACGACCACTTCTTTTGAATATAAATTACATGTTGATAAGGCCAACTAATATTATTCCCAGTGGTCAAAACCACAGAGATTCACAGTGTGTCTTAAACTCCAGAGGTGATGATCTGTTTCTGCTGCAAACTGATACATGGATCACAGTAATAATTCATTCATTTACAGGGTCAAATTCTTGTGCTGATAAAACCGAACCCACTTGTTCTGGTCAAATACGCACAACTGGACAATTAAATTACAAGATTAGAGATCAAAGAGATCACATCTCAAGGTCTTTAGTTGTGTTGATTTGATCTAATTCACTGTGACTCATTCCTGCAATAATTTGTGCTTAAACAAAACATCAAAAATATGTACACATGCAGCAATTACATATTGCAATAAAATGACAATACTGTACTTTATAACAGCACTATTTGTGTGCACAAAGACGCATCAAATAAGTGGGTGTGACAAAGGAACAGACATGAAGCGAATGTTTGAGCCTCACCTGCACCCATTCACCTTTTTATTTGCTTTTTTACGAGGCATTAAATGCAACCACAGATGAAAAAGTAAGCTGCTGTAGTCAAAAGAAAGAAAATCCCTGATGCTTTAGCTAATGGGCTTAGAGTCCACTTTTTCACTGGCAGGACTTCAAACGGCTACAACTTGCATCAACAAGTCTGGGCTCTACGAAGAGCTAAGGAGGAAGAAAAGGGAGATGAGAAAAGTAAGGAAAAGATGAGACAGCAAGAAACGTCTCGGCTGGTAAAGATGGGAGTCTATGTCTTCAATCAGCGGAGAGAGCAGACAGTCTTTCACCAAAATATGTACAGATTTCTGTGGGTGTGGAGAGAAGAAGTGCAAGGGCATGATAGAGAGAGAGGGGGAGAGACTGTTAAACACGATAAAAAAAGTGCATGGGCCATCAGCTGCATTCACTGGGTTACTGCCAAATGAAGAAGACTTTAGTGGGGGAACATTAGAATGATCTTAAGATTTATTGGCCCATCTGCTAACACAACATATATTCTGTGTCTCCTCTCACCATGTGCTGCTACAACACAATTGTCTACATCTTGAATACAAACTATACTAAATGTTGGACACCTTCACGAAACCAAAGCATATGATACACAAAGAGTATTTACGGCACTGCACAGTGATGTAACTCCATACTATTAATAAGATGTAATTAAACACCAAGAACGAGTGGATTTTTAAATCTAGGATGCTTTTAAGTGCTCTAATTAGTCTTACACCATTAGCTGGTAGAGAAGTCAGTTTCAACAGGAAACACTGAGATTGACCTTGCTACCCGTTTAATCTAAATGAACCGATGAACAAAAGTTCCAGGTGAATATTTCCTGATTGTAGTTTATTGTTTTCCTGTCGCTGGTTTGCTGGAGCTTTTCCATTGTTGCCTCATCTAACGATGCCTGTTAATTACAGCTATTTATTAGCCCCAAACACCCAATTAACAGGCCTTCAGCACAACAAGCAAACACACTAATCTATACGCAACACATTGAGGGATGACTTCACCAAAGATTATGAAGAAAAATGAAAATGAGGACCCCAGATGTGAATAGGTGTCAAAGCTGTTGAAAAGGCTCTTTGTTTTCTTCGTTTTTTGTCCGATTCCATAAATATTCAGTTCATTCTTCTTCTTTTTCTTCCTGAGGTGTTTGTTTTTCCTCTTTTGTCTCACTTTCTCCTCTTCAGCATGTGGAAGCTCTAGCTATGTTTTTTAACCTTTATCTTTCAATGTCGCTCTCCTTTATTTTACAATTCTGTCCAGGGTGTTTGGAGAGAGCGGTGAGTAATGATGCCGCTCTGTTGATATCAGTCTCACAACAGTGCTACAACAGAAAAATAAGAGCGACAAAACAACAATTCAAGCAAAGAAAACAAGCTGTTGCTATCAAAACATCAAAAATAGAAAACATCTCAACAAATAAAGGCTGTAAAGTGGTTATTTTAAAATATCTTGATTTTTTGGTTTTGTAAACAAGGGTGGGATTTCTGTGCTTTCATACAATTACAGTACATTTCTCCCAGAAATTCAGACACATTTCATATATGGATCTACAAGGGAAATGCTGGTCATTACTGTTTAAGTAGGAAAGCCCACAGTGGAATAACAATATTTGCAAAAACTTATTAAAATATCTGGTTAATGTAGTTAGCAGCCATGATCAAAATTCCCTCAAACTCATAACTTACACACTTTCTCTGTCACCAAACAGAGACAGCATTTTGTCATTTTCAGCTGCCGCATGGTTGAGTGCAGTTTTATGTTTGCACCTAAATGTCGTTGTGTACACACAGAGCTGGATTATTGATTAGATGTCTGAAGTAGATTTATAGTTCTGTAGTGGTATTATTGGTGTGTTTCCAGACCAGTATGACCTTCTCTGGTAGTGATGCAAGTTTTCTTTTTCTTTTTTTTTTGTAACATTTTAGCTGGCAGAGAAGTAGCTTCTGTGAGACCGATAAGTTTATGTGTGTGTGTGTATTTGTCATTGTGGCAAAATGTATTCTCTACTGTAGCAGGAACTGCAGGTTGCCAGGTGCCTACATGTCTGTTTGTGAACACAATTTGTTACCCCAATAGCATCACAAGTGTAAGCTGCAGAAACTTTGAGGAGTAGGTTCAGTCTGATCAATGAGTACTGGGTGCTCATGTAATAATGTAGTAATGACTACTGAGTAATCATGGGTTGGAACAATAACATGTTGCCTTGCCAGGTGTTGCAGCTGCAATGATCCTATCACAAGATGAAACTGACATGATAGTGATCAAAAAATAACATTTGTCAATAATTGCTAATCACTGACAATGTTAGGAAAATCTGGAACAATTTTAAATAATTATACTTCTTTCCATTTGAAGAAAACTCCAGCAGCAGCCTCTGCCCTGCAGATATCTGCAGTACTGTACGGTGACGTGATGTTGAACCACTTTGTGTACAAATTATTTTCATCCCACAACATCCAAGCATGAGGCTGAAAACAATGATTCAGGATTTTTGGAAAATTCTGCTAACTGTGTATAGATAAAAACAAATACTGTACTTCATATGTTTCTCAAAGAAATCAGGATATGGCAAATTGGGAATAATCCTTGTCACAACTACACATACGTACTAAAATGAACAAGGCTAAAAAGCACAATAAACGCATTTGCTGTCACTACTTTTTTCTTTACTACTTCATTTAAAATCAAAATTCCTTTGTCCTCACAAACGCAGACACACAAAAACGATGCCTGCAGTCAGTTTATGTATCACTTTCCCCCCCTGCTGTGCCCCAGTTTTTGTAACTCAGTTATAATGAGAATAAATCCTTTACAGTAGTGATCCCACATTTGGCCCTATACACACAGCTCATTTACAAGGCCATGTGTGCAGTGTGCGTGCATGCACGTGTGTATTTGTCCATTTTAAAACATGTATGTCCTGACAACAAACTCAGTATTCTCCAAATCCAGCACTATGTTTACATGTACACAAGAAACAAAACAAGATGGTTACATAAGACCTTAACCAACGCTTATCTTTTCCTCCTGTATGTACTGGGCTTTTTGTGGTTACTGTTAACAAATCAGGTTTTAGAAAGCACAAGAGATTCAAGTGAACTACGACATCATAAAAACTGTATCAATTGTCTTGTGTGCTTGAAGCAGAAATATATATATTACCTGCTCACACTAATCTGGATGAAAGACCAAAATAAAGATGTCCAACTTCCATTTTTCAGAAGTCAATAGACAGAAAGACAGTTTCTGGATAGATCATCCAGCTTTGGTACATACCAATGTAAACACACTATGTGCACATATTGACAATATGATTGCTGTGTGTGCACATGCAAGGGTGCATGTGGTTAGTTAGTGATTGCTGACTTAACAGATGGAAGGCAGATGTGGAGTGAAAAGTCAGACTGATGTTATTAGCCTCTGGTGGTTTCCCACACAGATGAAGAGATAGATGGGTCGACCAAACTCTGGCACTAAAACCTCTTTATCTCAGGATAAACAACAGCGCAGGGATCAACAACTAAGGCAACGTCAGTGGCATTTAAGAAAGGTTGTCTCAGTAAAAATTAGACTTGTATCTTCTGTGAGAAACCAAGAGTCTCATAAATGACAGAATGCAAAATTACACTATTGTACTTTTAACTTTGTAAAACTTTGTCAGTTGAGGTAAGATCAGTGTCAAAATAATGGAATTTCTTTTAACTTTCTTCAGACAAGTGGGTAACATGTAAACATGCATTACTCAAGATAAAAGCTCTGCAACTACCAAGCAAAATCAATAAGTAAATGCAAGATTTCAAACAGTGTTAACACGTAATTTACAATGGAAGATAAGCTTTTCACAGCTTGTTAAATGAGACGCTAGAGTAGCTAACAAAGAAACTGGTGTAGGTTGCATTTATCAAGGCAATGTGGATTAATCCTACCGAGATTGGCTGAGTTAGTTCTCTGTCTTGACAAAGTGTGTGTGGCTGTGAATGTGTGATACTGTGATAAGATGGGATTTAAATGAAAAGGGTGAATGCAATGGGCAATCTCAAAACACGCACAGTATTCGCACACGAAAAATAACTCGATTTCTCCTGCTGAAACGCCTCCTCTTCCCGTCTTGTGTTTGTCTCATGTGCTAAATAAAGAGCATCTCTACTTTACTTTGTAGGTTGGGCTGTTTCGACTAAACATGGAATGAAACCAAGATGAATTTGAGATCCCTAAACAGCATGGAAGCAAGGGAGACAGGCTGAAAGCCAGGATGAAAGGGGGGCAAAGTCTAACCACAGCTTTCGCCTGTAGCCTGAAACCATGCATCTGAATTTCCATATAGATTGTAGTGAGTTTAGTTTGAATCAGGCTTCTAATATTTCTAATGACAGGCTATGTTAAGCAATCAGGCACAGACACACAATTACTAGGGCTGATAAGCCTGCATACATGAATACACAAAAACAAATATATTCCAAGATTTGCATGCTCACACAAAGCAAAGGTCAATTTTAGTCAAAACTTTGCAACAACTCAAACAATCATGGAAAACACACATTCATACAGGAAGACACATCCCGTATACAAGCTGCGATGGAACTTATACCTCGGTCCTTGCTCCTGCAACTTAAATTATGTGTAAAGCAAAAACATACCATATCATATACCTTAATTTACTTTAAAGAAATGAAAGAATCCATTTAGTGAGCCCAGCAGGTGCAGAATATAGAGGGTATACACCCACATCTCTCCAAATGAGCTCAGCTGAATGGGAGGCCTATTGACTGAATCAGAAAGCATTCACAGTCCTGTCTAGGAAACCATTTAGTAACACAAGCCCTAATACACCCCTCCTCCCCCCAATTCATTTCTCTGCCCCTTTCTCTCTCCCTCCCCACATTCAGATGTCAGTCACATAACATGCTGTTAAAAGGAGGTAGCTGCAAACCATGGTTTCCTTCGGCCCACTGCTGTGTGTGAGTGCATGTGTGTGTGAGAGAGTGTGTGTACCTGTCTGTGTTGATGTGTGTGAATAACACACAGACTTGATGCCTTTGGCCCAACAAATGGAAGCAATCAACAAGCTATTACAGCACACACTGTGTCACTTTGAGAAAGACTGAGTGTGAGTGAGAGAGAGCGAGGAAGAGGGGAGTGAGGAGTGGAGAGGCAGAAAGGAACAGGAAGAGAAAGATGTGGTGTGAAAGAGCAGATATTTTATTGGAATTTAATTTCAAAAGCTGAAAGAATTATTGCAAAAAAGCCATTTCTCAATTCTATTCAGTTCAACTGAGGGAACTTGTAAAACTTAACTTCCTTAAGCTGGCAAAGTAGACATACCCAACAATCTCCTTTTTATTTTTCCTTTTTGGCTACATGACCTTGGGACTATGAAAGGCAAATAGAGAGATTCAGTCGACAGCAGCCACCTTCATCATTGTGACTAGGTTAAATGGCTGTTTCTGTCAGTGTATCGCTGTGCTTTCTACTTGTTCGAAAACACGCTGAGACTTACAATGTAGGGATAAAAGAGAGTAACACAATATAAGTCTTATAAGTTCCCCAGGAGCATCTGCCTCTGACCCAAATAGCAACTCTGCTCAGTTGGTTTTGTTTTCTTAAGGTTCAGCATTTGTTGTGTCATAATTGCATCGCAAATAGTAGCTCATTAATTTAGAAAAACTTGGCAACACCTCAGAAAACTGTTGGCTCTACACTTTCTTCTCTCCTATGGGTGCAGACAAGGATAAGACTGTAGAAAAAGATCTAAAAACATTTTAAACCAATGCATAGTTTACACTTCAGCCATCCTTACCACAGAAAGCTGGAGAGGATTTTGCAGTGCTGTGGCACATACAGTACTTGTTAAGCATGTTACTTCTTCTCAATACTACCATATTCTGACTTTTACCTTTATCTATGTTTTACCCTTTTAAGCACACAATAGTTATGTTGTTGTTCCACATTTAAAACCAGTTGAAGACATTGTTTAGTCTACCAAAATGAACATCTATTTGTGTACATGCACTTTGTATGTAGAGCACATTTTTTCCAACAATACTGAACTTTTAAGGAGACTTTGAACTGCAGCGTAAATCTCATGTACAGTATGACAGTAACTTAAGAAAAGTTTATCAAAGTATACACGTTACGTGTATTTTGTGTAGTCCATCTGTCATAAACAAGAGATTATGGGGTGCGTTTGTGTCGCGGAGCTACAGAGAGGAGAGGAGCTGTGACACAGTCAGAAGTTCTGATGCAAGTTTACTTTTCAGCCACGATGTGGAAATAACTTAGGAGCCTCCACTCTCCCTGTAACAGGTTACAAGTCGTTTATCTGACATCACTATTAGTCCGAAGCTATTTAATGACGGTAAAAATGAAACATAAAGTAAATATCCTGCATAGTTTCTCTGTTCTGTGCTGCGCTGGTCAGAGCGGCGTCCCGAGCAACGGTCTTATTTTACATGAATAAAATCTCTTTTTATCATTATTTTGTGTTACATTATTGAATGATTTAGTTGTAGGCCGTGTTCTAAGCGGGATAATGTATAGTTGGTCGGTTGTTATGGAGAAATAAACCCCTTCAGGTTGTATGAAACCCCTCCGCTTCGCGTCGGGGTTCCATACAACCTGTCGGGGTTTATTTCTCCATAACAACCTCCGAACTATACATTATCCCTTACGTAAGTGTGTGTTTGTGTGTTGTTCTGTGTAAACAGTACAGTTAACCCATTTCAGGGCATTGACACAACGTTCAGTGTATGTCAGCTGTGATCGTTACATGAATCCTTTGCTGCAATCCATATAATATTCATCTCTAATATTAACTGTAAGGTACTCGGGGCGGTGCGTGGCGCAGTGGTTAAGGCGGCCCGCCCCATGTAGAGGCTACAGTCCTCAACGCAGGCATCTCCGGTTCGAATCCCGCGTCGGGCAGACCTTTCCTGCATGTCATTCCCCCTCTCTCTGCCTCCCCCTTTCCTGTCTATCTCTACTATGGCTATCAAATGAAGGCATAAAAAAAAAAAGCCAAAAAATATACTTGTACTTACTTACTTATACTGTAAGGTACTCATTTAGTGTAACTGCAGGACATGTTGGCCCTACTTTCACGTGGGTTCATTATGAGAAATCATACAGTACTGGGCTTGCTGGAGCATATGACCTCAATGTGCTCAGTTGACATTCAGTCAAATACAACATCCTAACAACTGCCATATGGTTGAGATACATAGAGTCAATGTGACCATTGGCCTTGTGAAACTATGGCCAGAACCAGTGAAGGCAGCATCTTGCTAATGTGTAATGGCTAAAGGTTAAAAAAAGAAAGAAAAGTTGATGGTAAACAATGTAGGGCATTAGAGATAGGCTACACTTTAATCAACGGAGAAAACTGTGCAAACAAGTTTAAATGTCAAGTGTGTCACTGACAGGAGCAGCAGCAGTTGGATTTTCTGGGTAACCATGATGAGTTCATGTTCTTGGCTGTGCATGACAAAATTTCCTGATATACATCACACTGATTTCTGTAGAACTATGCAAACAGAATCTACAGAAAAAAGTAAAGCAGATACGTAACTTTGAGGATGGGCAGGTTTGAAAATCCCTCCTGGTTCGAGCCTTTCACATGTCTGACTTGAAAACAAAAGTACCAAACCACCCTCTCAGTTGCAGGGTGCCATGTTTGGCAAGAGCTGAATACCGTTTCTGTGTGTCTTTACATCTAATGAAATGTATCTATAGTGTAGTGATGCATAAATTAGAAAAAAAAGAACTTGGGAATATTTCAAAGGCGGATGTTTGTTTGGCATCGAATACACTAAATAATTATGGCGACTCACATGCGTGTTTGTAGTTTTGTGGGACCATGTGTATGTTCTGTGTAAGTCCCTGTTGTGTAACCTTGACAGATTGAGAGCATGTATACATGGCTATAATTCTCTACTGTACAGTAGCGGAAGAAAAGCATGTGTTTGGCAAGTAGGATTGTGATGTGGGTGGAATATCAGTGTACACACATACACTCAGTTGTCAGTTCATCGGGAACAGCTAACTAAAACTAATGCAGCCTAATACAACAGGGCTGTATAAATAAACCCTTCCTTCATTGACACTATCCTGTTCACTAAGAGAGATGATGAATTAACGTTCAATCACCTTGACTTATCATCCACTGAGTCACACCTTGGCTCAGGTGACCCTAATGACCCACATGTTAACCTAAGGACCACCCCAAAGGGTTAAATACCTCCCACATCCGTTTTTTTTAGAACTAAACAGGCCTTTCAGATGAGAGGCAAAACATTTTCACAAACTGAGAAGTCCAGGTGTCTTGTAGCATTTAACAACAACTATGACCTGGATTGTAGCGAACCTACACAGACAGACAACCCATTTACAACCCCTCATTATAGTCTGTTTTTTCATCAAAAGGTCTGAACAGCCATCTAGTACGCTTCAGGTAGCAGAGCTACTTTTAATTAAAATACCCAAGAAAAAATGTCACATACAGCTCATTAAAGTTAGTCTAATTAGTCTAAACACACGCTTGCAACAACACTCACACACATTATTACACAACAGCTAGGGATCAAGTGTCAAAACAGATGCCAAAACAACATGCAGTATGGTCGCAGCATGGCACGACAAATGATGACAAGATTGACAAGAGAGAAAGAAGCAGGTATGTGCTGTCTCTACAGGTTTAAGGAGCACTTGGTCCTCAGGAAAATCGATTAGGGCCCTGAACACCAGCTGGCACCTGTGTGTGCAGCATCAAACTGATATCAGATGAGAGAGGGGACACAATTGTCAGGGGCAGGCGCACAGCATGTGTGTGTTGGGTATACAGGATATGGGAAATCATTAGTAAACCCTGTGTCTAGAACTAATGGAGATGCACAGGAGGAAGGTGTGTGTGTTAAGTAAGTTTGTGTGGCACTCACCACTCAGCTCATACTATCAGGATACTGTTAGCTAATCAGGAGGTAATGAAAGTTACACGATAGTCTCAAGCAGGGAGATACTTCCTACTGTCCTTCGATTTCCTTTTATGGAGTATGTGATACATCAATCACATCATAAATCGGGCCATAACAAACTGCAAAAAGAAAAGAGCTGAGCCACGTTGTGACAGACCAACAGGGGAATAAATGATTTTTAAACCCAAGAATACATCAGAAATAAATGTCCAGAATGAACATATTAATTAGCAGATTAGAGATGGACCAGTATTAAAATAATGGAAACATAATCAACTGTTTTTGTATGTTTGTGACAAAAGAGCTCAACTGACAAAACTGAAGACTTTCAATAGCTTTAAAGCCTTAAATCTATATAATTTAACATGTTGACCTGTTCTAGTCATTAATAACCTGGACACAGACAGCAAAAGAAAGGAAATGGCCACAGAATAGAGAGAAACAATCAGATTGGTGGAGAGACAAGTTAAGACGACATGGCAAGAAAATGAATGGCCATAACTAATATTTCTGTCTTTTTCTCTCCTCCCTCCACACCCTCCTCTTCTTGCCCTGAATAGCCAGTTAATTAACCGACAAGGAGAGAAAAAAGAGTCGCAAACAAATGTCAAGTTTGACAAAGATGGAGGTTAGCTTTTCACAACAATGCAAAACAGCAGCAGTTTAAAAAAAAAACTAATTTAACAAAATAAAAGTAATTAAAAATGCCAAAAGGGAAAAAAAAGAATACTAACTGTTCAGTTTAACAACGTGTAGAAAATATGAAAAAAAGATCTGTTGGGGAGAGAGAGAATTGTAAGACTAATTAACATTTTTTTCATTTTCTTTAAATGATAATTATGTCAACTTCTATGCAGCCAACTGGGAGTTCTGAATAACTGAAGGGGGAAAGTTTATTGAGTGTAATTAAGTGTTTTATTTTCTGCAAACTCTTTCATTACGAGCCTTTCATTTAGCCACCTCTACCTCCCTCCCTCTTTCAGTCCTCCCTCTTTCTGTTTTGCTCACTCTCTTCCTCTCTCTCTCTCCGTCTTGTATGGTTGGGCAGATGCAACGGGCCATGTTGACAGCTTGTCCCTCCTCTCTTGCCGCAGGGAAAACTGTCACCCCTGTCATTCAGGCCTATAAACACAGCATGGAGAGTGCGTGTGTGTGTCCGCGTGTGTGTGTTCTCAGGAGAATATGACAGTGTGGGGTGAGAGGGGAGAAAGGCTTTGTTAGCTCTGCCAGAAACAGCTGAGTGTGTGGACACACACACATTGAGTTTGCTGAGATTGACTTAAGCATGATGAGAGTTTCACAACCCTAACCTGGAAGGGCAAACCCTTCGGGGAGCAAAACTTTACACCAGATGACACTGTGCTGCTGCAAAGGAAGAAAAGTCTGTGTGTGTGTGTGTGTGTGTGTGTGTGTGTGTGTGTGTGTGTGTGTGTGTGTGTGTGTGTGTGTGTGTGTGTGTGTGTGTGTGTGTGTGTGTGTGTGTGTGTGTGTTGCAGGGGAATGAAATGTGGTCAGTCTAGACAAACAATAACAAGACAAGCATGCCAGTTGCAGTGTGTATCACCCCCGACTATCTCATTGATGATGGTGTAAACTGAACAACAAGCACAGTGCAGGCCTAGACGAGCTAAGCAGGATATATACTTTAGAGTTACCAGCTTAAAATCACACAATTTAAGAGAAGCAACTCCCTGCTAACAATTTAAAACTCAGCTGTGATCAAAATGTGTCTGAGTTCAGGTGAAGATAAGTGGAACTGTAAAAACTGCAAGTAGTGTCACAATGCTGCTTACCAGCTCTTTTTTTTAATGTGTGTTCCTGCTACAATGTTCAGACCTGTGCCTGCTCTGGTTAACAGAACAGATCATGCTTTCTTAAGCAGAAACTCATAGGAACACAAATCATGCAAGACAACGCTATAAAATCCAACAATGTGACCTTTAAACTGTGTCTTGGGACTAGAACGGGTTGCAGACATGTCCAGTTTAAGACTGAACCAGATTTGTTTTCAAGGGTGAGGCACCACCACTCATGTGGGACCCAGGCAGCAAAGAACCTGTATTCAAAACAAAAGGCTAAAACATGGCTCAGTGGGTTTCGCAGTCAGGGCTGTAGGGTGTGAGTGTGTGTGTGTGTAGTGTGTAGTGTGTCTGGTTGTGCGTCCGGTGCAGGGCACTGGCCCTAGACAAAGTGCTCTGCCAGCTTTCTGCCCACTGGTCTTTTCATTGCTGATGGATGGGCCTTGTTCAGCACCATCTGGCTATAGGATACTTCACATTAATCATCACAAACACACACACGCACACAGACACACACTACTGTCTCTTAAAAATACACCAGACAAATTGTCTCGATGTATATGTACCCAAAAAACATCAAACTCAAGACGCATAACAATTATCTTACGTATGAGGCAAAGTGAAGGAAAAGAAGGACAGAGAAAGAATGGCAGAATAAATTTTAAAAAATAAAGGAAGAGACAAAGGGAAATTAAACAAACAAAGAAAAAAGAAACTAGTATTTGTTCTCATTGACAGCCCATTTGCGCTCGCGTTTAACTAGCCATTTTCCCCAATTGTGATTCTGAGTTAGCCACGGGAGATTAAGGAACAAGCTTGGTACAAAAACAACAATTAGTTCATTTAAAAACATTGTTTCATTTGGTGGGGAGCCTGGAGCTATGGAATAATAAAGCCTCACTAACCCAACATCCCCCACCCCCATCTCAGTCTTTATTAATGACCTTTTTATACCTATAGGAAGATGTGTATTAACAATAATGGCTGTAAAGACACCGACGTCTCCCTTCCCTCTAAATCTGTGTGCTCTCTCCATCTCTCCCTCCCTCTTTATCTATCTCTCTCCCTCACACACACACACTGATGTGTTGGTAAACACATAATATCCTTACATAAACCGTAAGCTGAAAGGCCAGACACCCAGGGGAATTTAATGTAAAATGAGGGACATTATCAGACTTCATTTATTTCTATCTAACGGCAATACAGGCTTAATACAAGCTATTTTGCCTCAACATTTCCACGCTGTATGGACATGGGCAAGGACAGGCGGAACCGTGGTTGATCTGGGAGGAAGCATGCTTGACATTAGATTTATTATCATTAAATCATATCTCACGGCTATCTGGCTTTGTAACGCAAGGGGATTTATTTGTACGTCTACACAATCTATGGAAAAGGAATAAGACCGAGGGAAAGATGGCTGTAAGCTGAGCTGCATGGAAGATTTACAAGACAGTTGCTTAACATGTTAAAAATATTTATGTATGAGGACTATCAGATGCCATATAATATGACAGGATTAGTTTTGACACATTTTATGATGAAAATATAGTGACATAGGGAAGGTTATCGATAAGTTAGTTGATATTTTACTCGACTGGGGATGGAAAACATGAGATTATATAGCGGTAACAAATGTGGCATACCAGCGCAGAGTAATCATATTTAACAGTAGCAATTTATTTGTCCTTTATAAATGCAAAAACTAAAAATAAATGTAGAAATCTGAAACAACAGCACATTTTTTAGAGGTCTTCAGGGGGTCTGGGGGCTGTGACTGCAGCCATGTTTCATCCTTAGCCCTAACTTTGGAGTGGACAGAGGCTTTGTCCCTGAAGACGAAGCTACGCAGTGGCTCAGACCGGATTAAGAGGTCTAATAACTGGTGAGACAATACAGTACGTTTAGAGTGGTACTTGACACAAAATCTGCTCACTGAAAATGAAAAACTCAATATACCCAAGAAACATGCATGCAGAGAGACAGTTTCGCTGAAGGTAGAAACTGATACAGTTTGTGTCACTTCACAACTTGCAATGAAAATCCTATTTTAGTCGTCTCTTTGTGTCTGTCCTTCAAGGTTTTTGGTAGTGGTGTTTAATGGGGCAGCATAATTGGAAACAGACATGGCTTGATTGGAAAACCTGACATTTGAAGGGAAATTATTCAGCTCTATCAAAAAACTCAACTTTAATGGATCAACATGTTAACAAAAAAACATTCAAAGCAGTGAGATCAAAAAGACACAAAAGAATGAAGTGTTCAGTGGCATCTTTAAGATGGAGCAGCTCAGCACAGCAGGTGTGTGCGCCTCAATTCCTGTGGGAATCTTACTTGAGCAGAGAGCATGTTCACAAATACTAAGTGTCTAATTTAGATGCAGACGTGTTTATTATTAAGATATTCTCTGATAACTTTGCTCAATTTACATTCCCTGTTTGTGTTAGGTGTGCTTCTCCATTCACTTACATGCAATGTGTGTTCCTTATGTACTATGATTAGTGTAGCTCTGTGAGTGTGTGTGTTTGAGTGTGTGGGAGGCAAAGACCCATGCCTGCCACAGTGAAAACGTGATCTCCCCCATATCCTTTTAATTAATGTGGAACATTTAACAACTGCAACACAGGTACAAACTGCTCGAGAGGTATAAAGTCACACTTGGCTGAGCTAAAGCTTTCTTAAATGACAGTGTGACATCAGCTAAAAATGCTTTGACCAACATGTTAACCATATTCACTACGCTACCAACGGTCTAACATCATGACAGCAGAAAAACATGGTGACAGATGTTGTCATGGGGTTGTCAGTTTCAGAAGGACATCTTAATGTAAGAACTCAAATAAACACACTCTCACACACACATGCACACAGTTGTCACAAGGATCTCATTATCATAAGCATGCCTGAAGAGAAGCAACTTCAGTGTGGTGTCCGACATTAACCTCATAATGTATGGGACCATATACACACTCACACACATATAGTTTGAGTATATACACGCACACACAGTTGAGGAGATTTATCTCTGACTTCAGAATTCAATCTCTCTCTCTCTCTCCTTCTCTCTCACTTTCTCATATACGCATACAGTACATACAGACACACACACACACTCACAATGTAATCAGGATCACTTGAGCTGTCCTCATCCACTAGATAGCTGACAAGAGGCGTTCATCTAGAGGAGACAACTAACTCATCAGAGCCATAAAGAGAAACTACTTTTGATGTCAAGTGAAAGCTTCCCGTTTTGAGGTGAATGAGGCTGAACATTAAGTGTTCTTGCCATTATGAAATAGGCTGATGAAATAATTCACTGTACTGCAATAAAAAAATCAAAAACCCTTATTCTAAGAGGAAAACTGAGTCAGAAGGTAAAACAGAAAGAAATGCAAAACAGGGAAATCAGTGAGAGATGTCTTACCTCGTGGTCGTAGGGATTGTAAGAGTGGAAGAGTTGTGACAGCTCTTTAGTCCTCTGCTTTTTCTGTAAAGACAAAGAATGAAAGAAACACAGAAAAAAATAAAGGTTTAAAAGCCATCCATAGAGTATGTATGTAAAACACAGCTAAAAATACCTTGACTAAGAATGTTCATAGTCAAATCTGATTCGTCAGATTTTGCCTTTAGTCGACTAATTGTCGAATCATGTTGTTTTGTCCCTCATTGATTCATGATCTTGTTTGCGTCTTTTTCCACTCCAAAGAAAGAAAAACTAAAAGATCCAAATAAACAAATTTAAATCTTCAGTTTGCCTAAGATAACAACAACAACAACAACAGGACATTCTCCATCCATCCTTTTCCTTATTTCACTCATTAGGCTTGCCTGGACCCTGTGGATCTGTAAACTTAGTTTTTAAAACAACATATTATATCTACACCATGCTCTACTTCTAGGCAGTTGTATTCAAGTGGAGACAAATGAATCACCTGTCAGTTGTTATATTCATGCACTTAAGTTATAAGTATAAAATATTTGCTGAAATACTTTGCACATTATGCACATTTTTCTTTTACTTTTCCACACACTTTCGTTTCCTCTTTTGCTTGTCTCACAGATAACAAAAGATGACATATGCTATGAATATGGACATACAGTTCATCTTCACTCATGTTAACTTATTGGATCACTTAAACAGAAGGAAGGAATTACCATGGCTGCGAACAATGCCCACAGTAATTCATTAAGCCTATAAAATATAGAATGAACAGACGGGGGAAAAAATTTATTTGCCCACCAGCTGGGGCAGAAAATATTTCTCATTTTATTCCAGCTCAAAGTCTGGCCTTAACCTTGCATGTCCTTAATGTATAATGAGATGCACAAGCGTGAGACATGACTGTTTGATGTGTGGCAGTTGTTAATGCAATCAGTTACATGGAGCCGACGCAGTTACAAAGAGCGCTAATTAGCTCGCTGATTAGGCCATGTCTGGCTAAGGGGGAAGGATATATGTATATGCTACGGTAGCTAAAGGGAGTATGCATTCATTGCCATTCTCTCTCCTCTAACCTGCCTCTGTCTTTTTCACTGTTAGTATGTAAAGGGCTGGATTCAATGCCCTTAGGCCAGATTCGTGCATATGGTGCAGACAACCTAGTCATTCTGCTATCACACACAGGCATCATTATAGCATGACAGACACTGCTTCAGGACAGAGGAAGAAAGCTTGAGGATGGTGCAAAGAGAGGATGCAGAGAAGGGGGAAAGCACAATCTATTAATATGTATGGTGAAGTTTATAAAGATGGACCAAGGTTCAAAGTTAGCACGCAACAGTGAGTTGTAGAAAAAAAAGACATGGCAAGAAAACAAAAAAACTGGAGGGAACTGGAAGGAAGGTGAAAGTAGCAGGGTTGAAGTGTTTAGAGGTGGCCATTGTACTCTTTGCCCTCGGCCAACTACCGGTTTGACTATCTCTGTCTTCCTCTGCCTCTAGTGAGGCTCATCCTTTCATCATTGAACCTCTCATACCCTTCTCTCTGTTCATTTCATCACTGCATCTCCTATCTTCTTTTGCTTCCCCTTCCTCTATATCTACCTTTCTCTTACTCATTCTGTGCTCACCCAGGGCTCTTTGCAATCCTGTAATCACTGGCCCTGTCCATCTACCATCCTGAGTCCTTCTCGCTCTCTCTGCCAAAGGGCTCTCCACCATCGCCAAATCCCGTTTTCTTTTGTTTTCTTTGGCTTTCCACATATCCCTCAATGCTTCCCCTCTCCCTCGATCCCTGTGTTTTTCTTCAGTGAGGGAAAACTCATACTAATCACTCTGTCTCCTCTCTCTTACCCATCCTCCCCCCTATAAGTCTGTCCCTCTACAATCTCTCATTCTCACTTTCCCTCTGCCTGGAGCACCTCAGGTGAGAGCAAACCTCTAATCATTGCTTCTCAACACCATTCTCTCTCTTCATGCCCTCCCTTCATCGCTCTCACCATCATTCCCTATTCAGTGATGCTCAACTGTATGCGAGTGTGTGTGTGGGCTTGGTTTACTACATTTGTGGGGTCTGAAGAAAAAAAAAAAACACGAGCCCACTAGACTTGTGGTGTCTGAGAGCCAAAGAGCTGGACCCCACAAGTTTGACTAGCTGTTTTAGTCTTAGGTCTTGGTTGCATGGGCTAGGTTGGAATTAGATTACCGGTAGGCATTTGTTTGTGATATCTAAGGGTACGGTCAAAGATGGGTGCCCACAAATCTGTTTTTGTGGGATTGTAAAAAAAAAAAAAAATGTAACTGCAGGTAAGGATTTCTCATCTCCCCAATGGGGTCCCAACAGAATTTATCCAGTTCAATAGCACACACACAGACTCACATGCATTCCTGTAAAAAATACACACCACAGGCACAACTATCAAAACATGCTCAATGACTCACACAAACATACCATAAACAAAAAAGGTGTGAAACAATGCCGAATACAAACGCAAGGAAATGAGACAACTTAAAGAGAGAATCAATAGAAGACAGAAAACACAACTAGTGTATATAAGATATAAAATGGTGAGAGAAAGCAACCTGTAGATTAACTCCTAATCTCCTTCTGTAACAGGTCTTAAAAAGGGGGAAACCACTTGTAATCCTTGAGTAGTGTAGTTTTCTAAAGCGAGAGCTAAGAGGAAGAGGTAGAGACATTTGTGATAGTGAGATCCTCAGTTTAAAATCCCTAGACTAGTGTGAAAAAAAAAAGATGTTGAAAGAGCGAACATCCTCATTATCCAACAACACCTGCTGTCTGGGTGCCTTTGAGCAAAAACTACACCCTGAGTTGCACCTGGGGAACTATAAAGTATAGCCACTAGCGGCAGTCCTGCACTTATGAGGTGGAGATGTGAAAACTTCACTGCATGAACCAAGAAGTTGAAACAGAAAACACATTCTCTGTAAGAGTGTCCAACATTGTGCGCACGATACCAGTATAGTCGTATAACAGTATAGAAATCAAAAAACAATCGGGGCGTCGTAAGGCTCACTGGGTTGAGCAGGCGCCCCATATACAGAGGCTATAGTCCTTGCTGGTTCAAATCCCCAGGTGGCCCTTTGCTGCATGTCATTACCCCTCTCTGTCTTTCCTGTCTCTCTCTGACTATTCTATCAATTAAAAGGCATAAACCCCCCAAAAATACTTAAAAAAAAGAAATCAGCAATCAATGAAAGCGTTCACTTGTGTGAACAAACCAGAGCTTGCTTCTAATCTATATTGAAGACAGTGCAGTAGTTTCACAAGCTATGGCCGCTCTGTTAAATGTCAAAGGTTCTGGTAGTCCACTCAGTGTCACCTTCCCTATTCTATTGTATCTTTAATTTTAAGAGCTGCATTAATGTGTCTGTGTACAGGAGTGTGTGTATGTGTTTGCTTGCTTGTGTGTGTGGTCCATCAACCAGAGAAGTTAATCTAGCATGCCGTTGAGGTTGTGTTAGTGACAGCCCAGCAAGTGCAAAGCCACTGTGTGCGTGTGTGTCTGTGGACCTGTCAACGTGGTGATGATGAACGATGGTAGTTACAATGACGTCCATCTGTTGTTGCCGCCAGAGACGAATGCGGCGTCTAAGGGGAAGTGACATTACATGGATGTATACACTTGTACTCGTACACAGCCTCCAAATACACACAGGACCGGTGTAGACAGAGGCGCATGGACAGAAACTTACACACTTAACCATAGAACTATTTTATGCAAATATCTACACAAGACAGGAAGCTCTGAGGCAAGATGTTCAATTCTATAGAGCAATTACCCTGACTAGGAGATAATTGTTGCAAGAGTGGGCACTTTTTAAAAGTAATATTTCAGTCAAAAGTATGAAAGAGTGGTGAGAAAAAGAAAGACAAATATACCATACGTGCATACCAACACAGTCAACACTAACGCTTGGTTCAGTGTCCATCTCAAAGAGGCATGTGTGTGTGTTTGTTTTTACTACATTCATGGGAAATGTGAGTCCTTTATACCTGTGGGGTCCATTGTGTTTTGTGTGTGATTGTGTGTGTGTGTGTGTGTGTGTGATTGTGTGTGTGTGTGTGTGATTGTGTGTGTGTGTGTGTGTGTGTGTCAGTATGCCCATGTGTGAGTATGTTGTGGGGCAAGGTAACAGTGATCTTGCCCTAGCTGGTATTGTATGAGCTTCCGGCCCACCAGTATGTTCCCATTTGTCTTCCCCTAATGGCAGACAGATGTCAGTGCTATAGAGATCTCACCCAGGGCATGTGTATGTGTGTCTATGTGTGTTACATGTACATTACTCAAAGAAAAACCTTAGGCATAATATGAGTGTGCCTCTGTCTTTGTGTCCAAAGGATTAACACTTCCTAAAGCATCATGATGAGTCTGGTCACACTCGATCTGAATTTGTATGACCTTTGTTTCTCTACAGAGGTCACTACAGTATATACATAACGTGTTCCACAGCTACTGTACATTACGTTAACTTGTCAGATCCACTGCATCTTCTGTTAACTAAGGTGAAGACAAGACTTCCAGTTTAAATTGTTAACAGAGACAGAGAGAGAAAGACATAGGATTTTGCTTACTTATTAACTTCATGTATGTTCAAATCTGTTGCGAATGGACACAGAGATATGACAACTATGTTCACCCAGCACTAACAAAATGCCTTTCATGTGTCTTTGAATGTAATCATGTTGCATCAGAAGAGACTATGTCATTGACCAATATTCATGTCAGTAAACTAGTTACATATAATGGCCACTGTCATTGTCTCACCAACTGAACACCAACTCTTGTTAAAAAATACATCTAGTTGATTGAATGAAATTGAGAGATAATTTCATGAAACAACCTTTTTTAAGATTTTGAAAATATATTAGTTAGTGCATGTCATTTTCTTTTTTCTTTTTTTTGGGGGGGATGTTTTTATTTTTTATTTTTTTAAGGATTTCACGGCAAGGTGTCCAAATGGTAAACATTTTGTATGATCACCTACTGTATTATGTATTATCTTTCTACAGCATCAAGTACATTTCCCATCAGGGATCAGTAAAGTTCCTCTTTGATCAAATCTGTTCATGTAAGTGTGTGTTAGAGATTTTAATACCTACACCCTGTGGAATATACTTGCTGCCAGGCCCTACCGCTAGTTAAACAGTAGAATGAACAGCACACCGATGACATATTCAAGTAAATAATGTGCTTGGATGTGGCGAGCAAAAACTGTGATCATTAAAATGCAATGTGTTACCCCTTCCATTATTAGTAGACCAGGCCCTCATTAATCAAGTGCAGACCTACCTGGTCCCAGACAGCAACTTAACCATTAACTCAGCCTTAATACCTGTTAGACTGCCTTTAGTCAAGCATTATTATCTCCCCTGATATGTGGTTGAGAGAGCAAGTGTCTGCATTTGAGACAATGAGAGGGAGAAAAGCATGGATGCTTGTGTCTCTGTGTGTGTCTATGCCTGTGTTTGTGTGTGTGCCCAGGCGTGGATAAATTATAGTGAAGCTAGATGATGGAGCTACTAGTGGCTGGCCAGCTGTTTCACTTTGACAGCTGCTGCACTGGTGCCTCTTGGGTAATGGAGTTCTTAACCAATTACAACCTGGGGAAATTAAAAACACTGTCCAACTAGAACAGCTAATCTTCTTCTCTATCACTTTTTTTCTATCACTCTGCAGCTGCTCCTTCTCAACTCTTCCTTACATACCAATAGACATCCCAACACACACATACGTACACACCCTCTACTCAGCAAGTCCATTTATCAAGGCTAAGTTCTAGTCACCTGGGGATGATTATGGAGATCCAAGCTAATAGCATTCACATCCCTTTATTCTCAACATGGCCCATTCCCTCTCTCCATCCCTCCATCCCTGTGGTCTCCGACTCTCTCCATCTGCCTCTGCGTGCCCCTGTGTACTGCATTCTCTCATATATCATCTATTACAATAGTTAATAAGTTAGACCTACAGATAGCACAAAACACCTGGACCTCGTTGCACCTGGACACTCACCAGCTCCATAGTGTTCTCTCTGCTTCACTGCCTGGCTCACTGAGATAAATATGTCTGTCTGTATCTCTCTATTCAAATATGTGTATTTGTCACAGCTGGAAAACAGATGCGATGCAAAGCCATATTACCTTCTGTTACATAATTTAAATAAAAATAGAAGCATATAAATTACATATAAGTCCAACTATCCACTACAGTTTATGTGGAATCTGTTAAGTTTTGGCTTCACCAGCAATGCTTCAGCAAAAGGGTGAAAAAAAAATACTTGGCAACACAAACTTAATTACTATTTGTCAGTTAACTCACTGATTTGACTTTTTAAATCAGATATCATTTTTGTATTTTAACAATTCCACTGCAAGACAAGAGGCCACTATTAGTTTTATTTTTATTTTATGTTTCTTTCTCTAATGATGAATATTCTTTGAATGCAGGAAAACAAGCTGAGAAATACACATGTAAAACTAAGAAAATTCTAAATATCTTCTTAAAATACATATTGTGGTCAACGTTTTTATCAGACCACTCCTAAACCACAGCCAAACTGCACAAATGGCATCCCTGGAAGCTGCCACAATTAAGTATGCACTTATGGTGGCCAGTTGAACTTATGGTGCCCAGGGCCCACAATGGCCATACCCCTATAGCTGTTTCTTTTTGTCTCGCTTTACCACCTTCATCCATCTCCCTTTCCCTTTCAGCTCTTCTCCCTACCCTGCCTCTTTCCTTACCTTCTCTCTCTTTCTCTCAGAGGCCTCCCTCTGTCTCTGCTTCCTACTCCATCTAGTTCTTCATCCATGCCTCCTGTGGCTATTCAACACAGTTGTGTTCCAGACAAGCCATCTGGTGCACTTTATTAATGACTCACCCTACATGGCCTAGACATCGCCTAGCTGCCACCACTCAGTGTGCATGTATGTGTGTGTTTGTCTGTCTATGTGCCTGTTCCTGTGTGTGTGTGTGTGTGTGTGTGTGTGTGTGTGTGTGTGTGTAAGAACAGGTGCGCATGGTTGTGTGCAGCTCTAACCACCAAAGCAGGTGTGCAGGTTACAGGGATCCTAACATATTATTCTGACTCACTCTCACCTTTTGCTATTCTGTCAGGCTCACAATTAAGTCAAATTCAAACATTTAAATGCCCCAGTGAAAACTGCTCTTGGAGATGCAGGATGACAGTGAAGTGAATACAGAGGTCTATAACTGTTAAAATGATGCAAGCCACCTCCTTAATGACTATGTGTGACCAATAATTGACTTCACAATATTTAATTGATCATTTAGCACAAAGCAATAAAACCAGCTACTGAAATAATGTCATATGTAAAAATAAAAAAGAGAGAGAGAGAGAGAGACATGGCAATAAAAACTTTCCACAGAAACCAACAAAGTGCCACAATCTCAATCTCAGAGCCGCCCGCAGGATGAAGTCTTGGATAGCTGCACGCTGACATCCAACCGCTGACAATAAATGTCGGATGAGACAGATGGAGGAGGAAGACAGGAGAGGGGGGAAAAAAGATAAGAAGAAGAGAGGCAGCGATGTGGTTGTCTGGGGATTGATCCCTCTAAGACACACTCAGCTTCTCCTCAGAGAGTGAAGACAGGAATAAGGGAGGAGGGGAAAAAGAGAATGACTTATGAAGACGCTCCACTTGAAAGAGATGTGTCAACACTTTGATGGTAAAGAGTGAGGAGGGAGTGCAAATGCAAAAAAGAGACAGGACATGCAGTATAGGGTACATCATACTGTAGGAGGTCAAAGGAAAGTAGAGACAAAGGTCGGAACAAGTAGCAAGAATGCCACAGTATAGATTCAAAGTTAGTAAGTAAGTTAGCAACTGTCTAGTTACTGGCTGTGTTCGAAATCACCCCCTATCACGGATGTAGTGCACTATATAGTGTGTTCGCCATTTTGTAGTGTTGTTCGAATTCTCCGCAATTAATTTAATCCACTATGTAGTGGATGACAAAACACCCACAATGCACCGCAACATTGAGTGAACAAGCGATGTACACTACTTTCTACTCCCGTATCCCACAATGCAATGCGGTCGTGTTTTGCCAGAGAAGAAGAGGAAGCTAATTAGCATGTTAGCTACGATTTATTTAGGCAATTTACCAAAAAAACTCCTCAGACATATTTGCCTTCGCTCCGTTTGCCTCGCCTGAGGAGCAGGAGTTGGGCAGCAGCATCCGAACATTAACAGGCAACATTAAATCAATCTAATTAAGAAACTGTAGTAGAATATGTAGTAAATACGATCTGACGAGCTAAGCTAATAGCCACAGAGCATAGCCACAGAGCCGCTAACGGCTCACGGTCGGGACACAAAACAGTAGTTTACCAAACCAAACTTCCGATATTTCAACAGTTTATTGTCCGAGTAACACAACCACACAGAATCACATCCTAAAATGTTCCCGCAAGGGTCTGGTTTTTCTTATTTTATTTTTTATGTGTCCGGTTTGTTTCATACATCCATGGTTTGTTTACATGATTCTCGGCGCGTCTGCTTCCGTCACAGCAACACCTGGCGCATCAGCTGACGCAACCACGTCCAGAAAATTACCGTCTAGTGTCCGAATTCTCCTCCCGTCGTTCCCTACATCGTGTACATGATGTAGTCCACTATATCATATACATGATGTAGTGGATAGGGAGTGAGTGAGTGAGTGGATGATTTCGAACACAGCCACTGTTTAGTTACTGCTGAACAGGGCTCTATTGAATTAAATAAAAACAAAGTTTACTTGACCAAAATATGTACGTACAGTATACTGTAGCTGTGCATCAATTCTATTCTGAATTTTGAGTGTAATGAACATTGGCATGATGTAAAGTTCGACTGCAAGGGCTCAAAAGGATTATCAATGTTCATTAGCAACATTGTTGTTAAATTGTGTTAAACAATTATATTATAAATGACTGCGGATCTGTAAACAATGATGTAGCTGAGAAACTTACGTGGCAAAAGGTCTCTTACACACACCTTTGCAAACGATTATGGCTTCATTAGCTGCTAATTGTTTCATTTGGCAGTGGATTGAGATAGAGAGAGGAAGAGAGAGACTATCTGTCAGGAGTTGAGTGGTTAAACAGAGGACAATAGCAGGTCCATATGAAGCAGCAACCGCCAGCAGACAATGTGTTAGTGCCTCAGGATGCACTAATGGCCTTGAAGTCTTACTGTAATTCTGAGAAATGTTGGACTTGTGATGCAATAAAAGATTAAGTCATTTTTAAAAAATTCTTAGAATCCCTAATACATACAAACTTTATGACAGAAAATAACAACCATGATAGAAAAATTCAAACTGTTCTATAAATAACAATTTGATTAAGGAGATAATGAAGCTAATATTTAACATCTCAGCTTAACTGACAGACATTTTATCATATCACAGTTGCTGTTTGTTCATCCAAATTCAGACCAGCTCAAAACGGTCTTGACTTCAAACACGTTTGGATTTTTTGGTCCTAATGAACCGCCAGCAGCAGCTTAATTAAAAAAAAGGCTTTAATATTTATGCAGTAACACCGAGAGCTTCCATATGAATACTGTATATGTCTGTCTGTCTGTCTGAAAGGGAAAGTATGTCATTGTGATTCTCACACACAGACACACTTTTGATGGCTTTCAGGATTAAAAATATTAAAATTCATACATAAGTCATGACAGAAGTGGAACGGGATTTTACACTTTCAGATGACAGGAGGCTGGCCTGTGTTTTCTCAATATACACATATGCAAATCTATGTGCACTTACAGTGCAGTATTTGCATCCATCACGGGCAGTATTATTTCTGTTGAATGTGACCCAAGTCAAGAAAGATGTAACTGAACCATAGACATTAAAAGTCCAACCCCTACCTGAGCCCAATGCAGCTAGTGTAAGCTGAGGCGCTGAGTTTGTAGGCTACTACCCTGATATGTAGTTGTTACCATGGTTACAGCTTGCCTGTTTACCCTAAGTGCACATGTGTTATTCTTAAATCACTACCAAAGACAGGGTTTTAGCTTATAGACATACATATTAGACCCTGTCATTATCAGTTTGAGGTATCCTAATCAATAGTATTTATGCTTTCTATTGTTCAGGTTCCCGAACCTGGCTATTTGGTAAATCATTCAAGCTTTTAACTATCATGGTTGGTTTTAACATTGACTTGCAGGTTAATTTAGTCCAAATCAGATGTCAGATGACTGGAAGTAAAGGACCGCCAATCTACTTGTCCACACTCACCACATGTGCTGCTACTTGTTCCATCTTGGCGGCCGGTGTACCAGGCCTGGGGTAGAACTGGTTGATGAAGAGACTGGGGAATCGGTAGCATTTCACCAAGTCTAGTGTCTCTTGGAAGTCCTCATCCGTCTCTCCGGGAAAACCACAGATTATGTCTGTAGCGATGGTTATACCTGGGACCCTAGGAGAGAGGTACAGAGAGGCTTTTAGGCCATAAAGTAAAGTTAAAAACATCTGGTGATGAGGTGCCCTTGAGAGAGGCCTAACATCTGTGTGCTTCCACATCCATTCAATCTGTACTATCAGCAGCTCATAGCATTGAGGTTTAGTTAACTCCCTGTAAAACATTTTCTCTTTCTGTATTCATAATTCAATCGGGGAGCATAATGAAGATCAACATCCTGTAATCCAATGGAATCTCTTGAGGAAAACTAATAATATGACAAAAAAACAACATCATACATTATACATTTCAGTCTAACATCCATTAACCTCGAACTACTACTAGATCAATTATCTAAAATTAGTCTGAAGCTTGTGACTCACTGACATTTTCCCATTGTTGATACGTGCCTTTGAAAAACTGTGTGAAGCACTATGGCAATTGAGAAGGGTAAAGCCGTTCCCCATGGACTCATTCGGCCAATCAAAACCTGATTAGCAACTTCTGCTGCCAATCGGTAGCTATTGATTATTGACCTGTGGCTCATTGGATTAATTGTAGGCAGTATAGGGTATGGGAATAGATGCATTGATTTGTTTTATGTATTTTGTTTGCATTGACAGCAGTTAGATGGCTTGTAAAAGAACGTCAAAGCTATGTCACCGTTGTCTGTCAGAAGACTACACATAATGGACATTTCCATTACTAAAGTATGGTGTTTTAAAATATGTTGTCAAACAATTAAAACCATTAGGCTTGATCTCAAAGACAATTACCATAAAAGCAGAAAATTAGTGATATGAAAATGTTAGAGGCTTGCTGCCCAATTGCCTGTTTTTCAGGAGGAAGTTACTGTACTGTATCTGCTATAGTTGAGTCAGACTGGACATGGTCTCCAAAACAGAAATAATTGGAAATCATTCTCTATAGAAGTGAGCCAAACCATTGATTACAGGATTTCCATCAAAGGGCTAGATGCAGTGGAAGAGGAGGGACACTGGAGCCTCTTAATGTAATGTGTAATGTGTTATATGACAAGCAGTCTGCTGCTATAAGAAGCAAGGATTTAATTAGTAACCGACAGATTTTCTTTGAAAAATCTTTGGATGGAATAAAAGAGAAAGACCACAGTGACTGATTACACTATAATTCACTTTCTTTTCACTCCATTTCATCATCATTCTTGTCACTCTCTTTCCTCTCAACAAATATAACACCTCTGAGGCTGTTATTTCATAAATGTATATGCCTGATCCTAAAGCAAAGCACAGAGCTACAGAACTTGCACAACAGAGACACAGCAACAGATTAAAGAAGTATGAATATAAAAGCATTATAAAAACAATCTATTTCCTTTCAAAAATCCATGGAAACTGTAAAACATTAAGACAGGAGATAAACATGTAAACATACACAACAGGCAAAGAAAGAGATAGACAATTCAACAAAGACATCGAGGAAAGAGTGGAAAAGACACTTTCTCTACAATCGACAAAATGATGTATCTTTAATCACATTAACTTCCTGCATCTGCAACCCCATGATAACCTCTGACCTATTGATGAGTTCCAATTGGCAGATGGTCATTAATATTAACCAATGGCCTGCAGGCCCAGGCATCCTTGACCTCTTAGATCTTCCTGACTACTGCCCTATGGAAAAGTAAAACTACATAAATTAAAAACGAACAAAAAAATCAGAGTATGGGATGGTTAAATGGCTAAATAAATGAATAATTCTCTATTTGTGATTAAAATGAACTTCTTGGATGCCCTTAAGCAGTTGTTCTAAACCCCCTTTGAGTATTTAACTCAAAATGCATGCTTTTAATCCCTTACTTTGTTAGGTAAACAAAGGACTAGCAGCCTGTGGGCTCCAACAATAATTAATCAAGCAATGTGTAATGAAAATGGGAAGATATAGTTTTTTTTTTTGGTGCTGAGGTTCCTACTGTGTCGGTGTGCACCCACAGTAGGAAACATTTATTGTAGACAAGCAGGGTTAATCCAAGACATTCTTCTCTGACAGGGAAAAAAAATCAAGTTAGAATAAACTCATATTATTTATTACTATTTAATGCTTTTATCATATAAGTATAAATGCCCATAATTTAGTCCCTTCAGCTATTTTATTAATGACAGTGGGGAGGAGGTAAATAAAATTAGAAATGTCAACAAAGAAGCAATTTTTTCTATGCTCAATAGATAACTGTGTTTTGCATCTCCGGGGCTTGTAATATCTAATTTGCTATGGCCCTTTGGTGGTAGTGGTAAGAAGGTATGTAGCGTACGTGTATGTCCTTCTCAATCTTGCAGCCGTACACAGAAAATTTACAGCACTTCTGAAGAAATGTGTAATTCAAGCCAGGGGTGCAAAGTCACACATGGAGATAGAATACAGAGAGAGAGAGAGAAAGAGAGAGAGTCAGTCAGTGTGTGAATTGGCTTTTGTGGATTTTCTTAAAGTGGAAGCTAAGAGTAAAAAAAAAAAAAACATGTGCACACAGACAGTCATTTTGACACCTCTGTCTCTCAGATGTAAGGGTGAAGGAGGTGTGATGTGTGATACTAATGAACAAGAACCACACTGATACTCTCCTTGTTAAAATGAGAGAGGAGAAATGTATCTTGTTATTGTTCACCTTTCAAAAACAGAGTGTGTGTATATGAGAAATAGAGAGAGGCCAAGAAACAGAGAGAGAGAAAGGGAGAAAATCCAGAAAGACAACAGATTAGGTTTCATCTTAACTGTCTTTTAACCGATGGAGTTAGAGGGCTATTTTTAACGGCACAACTGAATAACAGCTTTGTTTGTCTAACCTGGAATTACCTTTGTCACAAAGTACTGGACATCATTTTAATAGTGGGATAGATCAAAGTAAAGCATTGTATTTTTTTGGCCCAGCCATAACAAGCCCATCCATCCTATTTCAATGTAAAAAACAAACAAAAAAAAACACCTCTGTAACTCTTAACAGGTCCTATCCAATGCTAATTAGATGACAAATAGTTTTGAATGTTAATTTCACAAGAGAGAGAGAGAGAGTAGACATAATTTAAGTGGGTTATAGTCACATTAAAACGTTGCATATCTGAGAACGTGTATATAAAAGGGAGTTATTTATCCAAATAACTGGATGCAAAGTAACACCAAAACACTGACAGCAAGATGAGTCTCTTTGGTGTGTGGAGAGGAGATAAACAGACAGAAAGGAACAAGATCTATCAAGAGAGACATTATCTGGTATGTCAGGCCCAGAGAAAGAGCTAACATCGATAAGTATTGATTACAGAATTATATCAGAGAAAGTATTTACCAAAAAACAAAAAGGGGGTAAAAAGAGATGCTGTATGATGCAGACAGCATACTGTAGCATCCCAAGATGATGCCTAGATTCACATGAAAAAAAAACAGCAGTTAAATTTATAAATCAAATTATCCAACGCTCATCACACTTACTGCCAACCCAAATGACATCTTTAAATGCTACCTACATTTTTATAGGAGCCACATTTAATTAGCCCTAGAAAACAATCTGTTCGAATGAAAAGTAAACTAATCCCCTGTGAATATGTGATGTACATGTCTGCGTGATGGGAGAAAGGAGGAGAATGGACCAATTTTTATCAACAGCTAGCAGTCAGGCACTAACCTCATGACTAATGCTGCACTTCCTGTCGCTGCTTCAGAATACAAAGACCCTACAGCCCCTGAAGCCTCTAAATCAAAAGAGATAATAGGCCGTGCGTGTGTGCTTTGTTCCTATCATTTCTCCTCCTGCCCCATGGAGGTAAAGAGACCACATCCCTCAAGACAGTGGCCTCCATTAGCCATAGTGTGTGACCAGTCTGAGCTAGCATTTACACACAGGGACTGTGTTCATGGGAGACTAAAGTCATTTAATTAAAACTAAAGATAAGTACACAGTTAGCCCCTCATTCTACCTCAATAGGCTGAATTAAGCTTCATAAAACATCCCATTGTCTAGCACACAATTATTATCAACTCTTTGTTTGCTGAGGCCCTCACACGTCCATTCATGTGTGTGTATATGTTTCCATACACACACACAGCCATCCTCTTCATCATATATTCAAAAGATATGCATGTGTATGCAAGCGTGTTTGCACAACAGATGCCTGTGTGAGCGGCCCCCATGATAAGATGAAGGCAGGACCATTGGGACAGAAGAACCCTGAAAAACGACAGCAAGGAACAAACAGATGAAGGTGGCGTGGAGGTGTAGAGTGGAAGGCATTGGGTGGAGGGATGGAAGGATGAGAGCGGAAGAAAGACAATCTGGGAAGGTAAATATTTACCTATTCATCTGTAGGAAAGAGACCATGCTACCCATCTGTGCTGCAGCGCATGTGCTGTGTGTGTGTTCTCTGAAATGATAATGTGTGGAACACTGGGGCTGCTGTAGCGTAGGAGTCGGACAGTGAAGGGAGAGAGAGATGTGGTGGAGGGGGAGAGGGAGGGCAAGATTAAAATGGGAAAGCAATGCACTGCAGGGAGATTTGTCGTCAAATGTAAAAAGTTTGGAAAGCTCCTGGTTTGAGGAAACTCAACTAAATAAAATCACATTAACATGTAAGCTGACGGCTTTACTATAATGTCAGTGAATGTGTGTGTGTGTGTGTGTGTGTGCGGGAGACAGAGCAGCAGCAGGGGAGAGAGTGAAATTCTACTACAAGGGCTGAAGTTTGGAAATGATCGAACCATAATATATTTTGTGAATATTATATCCAAGTCAGATATAATCAGTGCTATGTGAGGATGAGTAGTGGGGTTTTCACTACGTATAATAAGGTCATCATACAGTATGCAGTGTTTCCCATTCATAGACCAATGTGTGGCGCAGCACCACAGAACCAAGACCAAGCGCCACAAACTGATTCTGCTTTTTTTTTCTATCAATGCAATATCGTTCCGTTTATTCATCTCCGCGTAGCGCCGCTTGTTTTGGCATTCTCTCTCTCACACACACACACAGAGAGAAGCGTGCATGCATAACAGCAGTGCGTGGTAAAAGCGAAACTGATACGCGTGATCCCCCCCCATCGATCCGCCCGTCGGACGATCCGCTACCGCCACAGTCTCCTTGTTAATCTGTGGGTAACAGTGAGTATGTGTCCATTAATATCTCTTTGACTTATGATTTTTAGGTCTTAATATGAATCTTTTTAAAGGCCACCTTAAGACTGCCTCTCCAAGCTACATCGATGCATCTCAAAACTGTTAAACTCTGTTACTTGTGCGTCAGCTGCTACTAGGTCACACTTGAAAAAGTCTTTTGAAAAGGGAGGCAAGCTTTAAAAAAAAGAGAAAAGAAATCAAGATTCCTTTATGCAACAGATCTTGACGATGATGAACTTGACCCCCAAGAGTCTGTGAGATATTCTTAAAACAAAAGAACATCTGCCATCGCGTTGACTCATTTACCTCATCAAATTCTTTCCAAACATACAGTATACACATCAGCGCAGTCTCAAAGGTCATCCGTGTCTTCGATCGCAGTGATTCACTGAGATTAAACCTCTTTTGAAGATGTGATCAAAACATCAGGAACATAGAATCATCACATGTCATATGCTCAACGTTTACCATTGCTACTGCCTAAAATACATTTCACAGAAAATTTTCATTAGCGTTCAATACGCGATTGTCATTTGGATGGTGTTATCCAGGTCGTATTTCTTGGTTTGCCGTCTTGATTCTCTTTAGCATGGCTTGTTTTTTACAGAGTTGGATTGCTTCCCTCACGCTTTTCTTAGCTTCTCCTTCTTGTTCTTCATTGCTCTGAGGCTGCTCTACATTTTCACATCCATTCATTACTGTATAATAAAACAAAACAAACCACATCTCATGTACGCTGTATTTCACATCTGAGAGAAAACAATGCCATCCTTAAAAAAGGTGAAACAGAGGAGAACCTATGGGGGGAAGAGTAGGGACACTTGTGAGGAGTGTGAGTAATCACTCAGACACTTAAGTGTTTGATTTAGCCGTGGCAGCTGGAGGTAATGGCACTGTCATGTAGCAGCTCAATTTACAGGGTAGGGGGGGAGGAGAGAGAGGGGGAGGTCTTCTTGGTGATCGCTCACTTTTCCTCACCCATTTCCACCATCAGGGATAAAGGGGGGGGCACTGTCAGAACTGGTTGAAGAGGTGCCAGGTGACTGGCCAGATAACAGCAGGATTTCAGACAGATTAAAGCTGACCAGCCAAACAATGGTTCCCTCTGTGGCTCTAATGCAGACTTCAATGACTGTAAAATGACTTTAGATTCCTAATTGACAGCTACCATGACCTAAAAACCTGATTACATCTGACAACAGAATTGAATGGAGGTAATGTTGTCTTCTAATTCTATTTGTTTGTTTGTGTGTAAAATGCTGATGTCTGAAAGTTTTTTTTTTTTCCAAGAATTTGACCACTTAGTGAGAGGTTTAATGAAACCAGCATAACTCAAGCCCAGCTTCATGAAACTCATCATGTTAAAAAAGTTTTGGAGAAAATAGTATAGGTTTAGAAAGTTTACTGTTCATGAGCACGGATGTTCTGACTGACTAAAAAGTCTGCAGTTTCCATCATAGATGAAAAACAGCTTAAAAGAAGAAACTAATGTTCTAAGACAAGTTGGCAGTTGGATTCTGGCAGTTTGCTTTCAGGTAATTCAACGCCCGAAGGACACAAAAGAAGAAAAAGCTGAGTGCAGTATGCTTGAGAGTGGAGAGGTGACAGAAAAATGATTGGTTAAGAGACAGCAGGTGATGGCTTCAGTTGGCCTGCAAGGAGCTGTCAAACTGTCAGAAAGACTTCGCTCATTCTTTCCTCAAATCCTTGTTTTCTCTCCGTCTATCTTGGGGGTTTGGAAAATGAATTGTGGAATTACCCTTTTTTTTTTGGTGATAATCTTGCACATGCAAAAAAAAAAAAAACCCAAAAACCCAAGCTGTGACATTATCCTTGACTTTACCTCATCACATTTGCTCTCACATACTTTATCATCTTCTTCCTTTAATTAATATTTCTCTGTTATTTATCTGATGGACAGAGTTCAGGTTTGAATATTTGAGGAATTAAAAAGACATTAAAAAAATGTGAGTTGTTCTTTCAACTGTGTTTGTTCAGTCAAAGTTTATAATTCTTTCCATTACCTGTTTAACATGCTGGCTACGTCACTGGTTTGCTGAGTGAATACAGAATCATTTGTCTTGAACCCGGAGGTGCACAAACTCTTTTACTCTTTCAGTGTGATCATTTGTAAAGATTGAGGTAGCTTCTCTGGAATGAATGGAGAGCCGGGTAAATAATGATCCCACCGGAGTCATCAGTAAACTTTATCATTTAATGAAACAGCCTGAACACACCAGAGCAGAACTGTGGTTCAATTTAACACACACAGTTACACATGCAGACACACACATACTTCATTAGCCTTGGTGAAGGAGAGGAAGAACACACGCATACACATTTCATTAGTCTGTGGGAGGAGTAATAAGAGCGCACAGACACCACAAAACTATCCACTCACTCATTTACACAGTTATTTTATACGCACACACGCATATGCATGCCTACGGAGGGCTGCAGCGCAAAGGCATGACACTCGCGACTGTCTAGCCAGGCGTTAAATGGACTCTTTTTGCACTTTATTTCAATTTAATCCAACCTTCATTGACATACCCACGGTATGTGACTCATTATTCCATCCTGGTGTGCTGACCTGACCTGCGCAGATATGGATAACATCAAAGCCGTGGATAAACGCTGCACATAAAAGCCTTACCTGAATCAAATGAATGGTAGGCATAATTTAAGTGCAAGCTTTTTTCATGCTCTCGCTATCAAGCTGCTCACCCAGAGTAAGCCAGAAATATTGTTAATGACACAAACTGCTGAAACAAGTAACTACGCACATCTTTTTGTACAGAGGGAGACATGAGCAGATGTTCAGAAATGCTAAAAAGATTAGTAATTAAAAGTGACATTTTCAAAGAGAGGAAAAACTACCTCTGAAAAATTGATGTTAAAGGGACCATTAAGATAATCCTTAGGCCAAAAGCTACCAGTGTTGAAAATGCTTCTTAGGTAAGGGTCAGTTGTTAACCAGTGTGCACAGATCAGCAGCGTGTGAAAAGAGGCTTGGGCTGACATGCAGAAGCTTCTCCAAACTAATTTAACTTGCAGGTTAGCTGGCTAGCAAGTCAAGTATGAGCAATCCTAGCAATGCAAACACACTCTTTCACATGACATTCACAGTTAGACCTATTAAGAGAAAATTAAATCAAAGACATGAAACACTGAGGGCAGTATCAACTGTCAGTGAGCGTGAACACTGCGTTATATAAAAAATATAGAGACTTTTGATTAATGCTGAAGTTGGTTGTTATTATGTGAGCCAGGTAATTAACTGACTAATTATTTTTGACTAACTAATGATTTTATGAATCATTAAGCTGATAGTCGCACAAGCCCAAGAGCAGCATCATCTGGGCTTTTCTTGAGGGTGAAGGAGAACCTGTCAGAGAAAATCAGTCAGTGTGATTTCTCCAGTAAGATGAGCAGCATCAGCAGGACACAAAGAAGTGTGAATTCATTTTCTTCACTTTACTATAATATACTTTACTGATATTGCAAACAAATCTATCATACAAATTGCTACATTTAATTTTAATTCATTTTTACTAATCATCAAAAAATATATTTTTTGTCAAATGAAGAAAGTAATGATGATCAAAAGTATGATTGATAAAAATTACAGACATTAACTATGTATCCATTCCCATTCACAACACCTCTTTGATGGCCTTTAACAGTCAATAATATATCATGAAAGAGTATGGTAAAGCCCATACACAAAAAGCAATGTGTTTTCCTCTCACACTCTGAGAGCTTCTTGTTACACAACTGGCAAAGCTTCATATAAAACCTGCGGAAGATGTAACAGTAGAAGAACTGAAATGAGAAGGAGTAAGACTGCATTCCTCAGGGTTTAATAGCTTAACACTGCTAAACATTACTTAACCTTCAAGCTCAGTATTTTGGCGGCAGATTTCCCTCCCCGGAGACAACAGTTTACAGCAATTTAGAAACACACACAAACACGAGAGTGGTAACGCAACGGAGTGTGCTGCCAGTGAAAATCCACTCGCGGCTGGAGTAACTCTTGCATAATGGTAAAGTCAGAAAACACTCAGTGTCAGTCAAACACACACGCACATGTCTACTCTCGACAGAGACGATATTATAGTCCGTCGACTGTGAGTGAAACTGTGTGGGTGAAAATAAGCTCTCAAAGGTAGGCTTAGTCATCCAGCAGGAGAAATATGATATATGAGAGAGAGACAGAGACGAAGAGTGAGAGCGAGACAGAGAGGTGAGTCAGGCTGAAAAACATGACTGTGTCAGGATCTGTTGACCTTGCGTGTGCTTTTGTGTGAACACTGGGAAGGTGCGAGTACACAGAAAGTTAGCACTTTGCTGCCCTGTCACTGACTTTCCATTATGTTTGAGAGGTTGTTTACATGTTCACACTGTACCGGCACGCTACTACTGTATACCACTAGTGATGCGTCACTGTGAAAACACAGGTGTTAGCAGTCTATCTATTCTCAGTGTGTGTGGCCAACATCTCACTTCTCCTCTCTCCCACTGTTACTTTTAAAAATGTATTATTTATAGTTGCTAGTTAGATTCCCCCAAAAGTAACTGAGTTAGTAACTGAATTACTACATTACAAAAGCAACTAATTACCAGCAAAACAAACTATTGTGTTGCTTTTTTATAATATGCTCAAATATGTCAAATTACTTGGACTTGCCACCATAACCCTAACCTCCCGTTTGCCTGGAACTAACCAACTCTGGCATGTTCCGCGACGGCTGCGTCACGTAGTATGCCTGTGTGAATGAATACTGAGTGAGTTGGTTAGTTCCACATAAACAGCGTGTTGATGGACTGAAAAAAAGTTGTGTATATAGTGTACATTTCAAAGGGTGTATTATTTTGTCACGGGACTTGTTGAGTCAAGTAACGGCACGTTTTATTGTAATAACGGTAACAGTGTTATAACGGGGGAGACAGTAACTTTTTTGATTACTTGTTACTGAAAAAAGTAGCGCTGTTGGTAACACCGTTAACTCTGTTATTCCAATCATTGCTTACTACTTACCCTCTAATCAGATCTGTGGCTAATTTAAGTTGCTTATATAGTACATGATAATATATTTTTCTGTATATTTCATTAAGTCAACTTTTAACCTTTAAGTCTGCCTTGATCCCATGCCGTTTCAGTTTGTACTTGGCGTATACTGTTTAGTCTAGAGGAAAACAAGTCAATGTACTTTCCCATACTAGTGTACAAATAACATTTTGTTTGAGGGAATTGGAAAAACAAACACCATTACATAGCTAAAGTAAACAAAGACAAGGTATGACAAATGAGGACAATGTGTTAACTCAAACATAACCTCAGTCCTCCAGATGATGGGAGGCTAATGAGTCAAACACACATAAAGTATTAAGTTGATTAAAATGACAGTGAGAAAACCACAGTCGGTGAGTTAAGAACTATAGATTGACGACTTCTGTGATGTCTGCCCAAATTAATCTACAACTGACATAAAAATGGTAAGCACCATTAATGAACAACAAAGAGTGAACATAATAACATAAATAAAGCGTTAACATTGTTTTTGACTTAAAATTTAACAGGTTTCTGATGATGCAATTCGAGGAAAGAAGAACACCATGTGCGCTCTTAATCATTTTGACAGAGTGTGCGTGGGCTGGGCTGTTTTTCTACCTGCTCTTTTCTGCTCTCTTCGACCACTGGGAGGTATCAAGTTTCACCTCCGCTGCTGACATGTTCTGAAGACGCGCACAAACACATGCCGCTTACATAAGTGTCAAAACTGTCTGTCCATCTGCGTTTTCTCCCACCCCTGACATGGACACACAATACTCATCCTGCATTTGTGTGTGTTCTTTTCTTTCTGAAAGCAGGGAGGATAATGTGGTCTGAAAGGCCTAAAAATAAATTAAGATGTCTTAACGAAGGAAAACTTAACCCCTGTAATCATAATGAATCTGTATTTATCCAGTGTGTGTGTGTGTACGTATTGCTTGTAGAAAGGAAATAAGGTATAATCCAGAGGAAGTATCTGTAAAACAGGGATGTGTTGGGAACTGCCATAAATCCTTATCCAAGTCACATTTCTCTCCCTCACTCCCTCTCTTAAGTGTGTACTCACACAGACAGACACACACACACACACACACACACACACACACACACACACACACACACACACACACACACACACACACACACACACACACACACACACACACACTTAAGTTTCAGCTTGTTGTGAAGTTAATGACTCGTTTTCTGCTGGTTTCCTGTTGTTTAAACGGAGCCAAATCAAAACGCTAGACTTATTGACACACACAGCCAGGTATGTGGGCAGGAAGTCTCCCTCCTCTCCCTTTTTTACTCCTTCCTGGATTAAATCACTTCTATACACAAACACTAAGAGACCACAAAAACATCATAAATAAGCAGACCGACAGATAATTAGCATTCTCACATTTGTGATGTTACTACAAAAGGTTCTTGCTTATACTGTATATAGACAGAAAGCACTGTATCAGAATAACTATTATTTGATGAAGAGTAGAGACATTTAACCTTGTGTGTACTTAAAAACAAAAAGTCAGTTTACCTGTGATCAGTGCAACAAAGGTGACTGTTGTGTTTTCCAAATAAAACTAATTGCATGTACTGTATGGGGCAATAAAACAACACCTGAACACCAGAGATTTCTCAGAGTTTGTCTGGATTGTGTCTCCAACTCTCCATGTAGTTTGAATGTGACTGTGGAACTTCATAAAGGTGGAAGAGGGTTCAAGAGCACAACATAACAGCATGAACATAAACTGAAACAGTTGCAGCAGTACTTGGGGGCAGACGAGGAGCCATACTGTACTACCAATGATAGAAGGCACAGTGGTTGTCTTCAAAAAATTATGCCACGCACAATTTGCTATTTTACGCAACTTCACACTGAAAAACAGACGGCCAAGTGCTTCTGATTTGGCACAGGATAATCTGTGGAAACTGGTGTTTCAGACAGTGTGATGGACGCTGCCTTATGTCAACCTCTAGAGGCTAATCTCAAATATATTTGACAACACACATGCAAAAAAAAACAAAAAAACATAACCAAATAGTGGAAGCAGCAAGGACCACAAGAGAAATGTTTCCAGGAGACACTAAAAAGTGAAGTACACAGTCAGGACATGTTTGTTACTGTCACAGTGACTCATGAAATAACTGAAGTTCACTATCTGTCAGTGTTGTTTTCTTTAAACATTCAAGAGACCTGCTGTTAACCCTGCAGCATTTCAGCAGATATGAGGTTTTATGTATTTGTACAAGTTGCAACATCAACCATGTCACATATTAGAGACAGTTTTATTGATATTGAATCAATGATGTTAAACAATCATTGATTTAAAAAAACTATTTTTATTGCATAGTCGTGGCTTTAGTGTTGGTGGTCACGTTGGCTGTTATATCACTCAGAATAAAGTGTGTTATGCTGAGGTGCCTGTCAGTCAGCATGGTGGTCACATGTTTAATGTGTTCAACAGCAGTGACACACATGAAGCAAGTGTACACACAGGTCACATCTGCTTGATACTGTTTGGTAAGAAAGATACACATGTAAAAACTTGGGTAGTCAAATAGAGCTACACACTGGTGTGTTTATAAGACACAAGTGTGTTGTATGTGGTGTTGATTATGATGTTCCCTGTGCTTGTGATGACTAACCCGGGTCAGTTTGTTGTACGTGTTGTTATTCTATCTGTGTGGTTGAATAATGTTTTCAATCAAAGACTGAGAGTCAAAACACAAGCAGGAACCCTCAAAGCCTAATTTACTTTACTTGCTGAATCATCAGATGAAGGAAAAAGAGAAGAGAAAAGGAGAGGTGAACTGTTGACAAGTCCCGCCAGTGTGGCAGGTTATCGCGGCAAACCCATCTTACTCACTGCTCTTTTCCCGCCTCTCTTACCTCCCCCTTCCACTGCCCTCGGGGAGCTGTCGCCCTTTCCACCTGGTGTTGCAGTGAAACATTAGCCCTGGCCCGATACCTTAAACCTTGAGGTGCGTGAGTGCGTGTGTGTAAACTAATGAAGGCATGTCTTCAACAACAAAACAGAGTCTCAACATTGTGCAGTCACGCTACTGATGCATGTGTCCTGCCGTAACCCAGGGAGGTTTGATATAACCCTGTCACTCCTCGTGACTAATAAAGATGACTCACACGTGTGCACACAAAGATACACACACACACACACAGACCGCACACAAGTGCAACTGTCTTGGAGCCATTTGTTTGGATAGAAACAGTCACTACACTCAGGAGAGACGGAGACAGACAGAAAGTTTATCATCAACAAACTATATCAACAGTCACAGCGTCACTCTGCCGGGCCGTTGCACCACACTGCTAACACTTAGAGGTGACATCAATACAAGGGAGCTTAAGTAATCTAATCTTGACTCACTGTTTTGTTCTGACTGGAAAAACTTGTCCATTATTACTCTTTCAGGATCAAGTTAAAAATCAATCCAATGAAGTTAAAAGTACTTTAACACAAGTAATGGCACATTCAGACACAAGGCTGCTAGCAGAACACACACACAGGTGAGAGAGAGTGTTCCTGTAAAAGCATCTGGTCATCCTTGTGGGACATTTTGATCATTGGGTGAATCTTATTTTGAAGTTGTGCTCACTCTGGGTTCACCTGTTTGTTGTGTTTACATCAAGCGGATCAGGGCCAGAGTTGATAAATACCTCTATATGTGTGAATGCCAGCAGAAACCTTTTCCATTCCCATTGATAGTCCACGTTTCTGGCAAAGTATTGGACCAGTGGAAAGGGGGTTTAATTTGCTCTAAAATAATATTGTGTATTCTTTTTCTCCTTTTTATTACATTTTCAGTTCCAGTGATGCTATCTCTAAAAGTGGCATACAGGACAAAGGGAATTTCAGCTACAGCCTTTAGGTGAACAAATGCTTTCTTGAAACAGTTTCATAATTAGTCACATCATGTTAAGAAAAAGGGCATGCTTGTTTAAACTGCTATTTCTCCAAATGTTGTACAAGAGGGAACAAGCTACCATCAAATTGTTGGATGGATAATGGAAAGTGGCATTCTGGGAGTGGCATGTAATACAAACAACTGGGTCAAGAGCCAGCTTTGACCCCTGTGATTTGTGAATATGATGCATGAATATTTTCCCTATGAATCACCAAAGTGCTTTGACCAGGTGCATACTTAAAAATGTGTGATGTGATAAAAATGTTCTCTTCACTTTGTACATCATAGTGGGTGCCTCTAAATTTGGACTAATAATGTGCTGAGAAGTTCAGAGACCACCCAGAGACAAGCCCCAACTCTTCTGCCCTTTGTGTTTATGTGCTGATCATTTCAGAGTAAAATTCCTCCTGGGCAAGAGAAAAGAGACAATATTCACATAATAGCTCTTTCTCTGACATCTGTCCGTAACAACTAAAGACAATATAAAACAAAACATGTCAAATAATTATAGAACATTAAATGAAATCAGATGCGGCAATAACAATGTTTTTGCAGCACAGACAAGGTTGAACAGGTTGAAATTTTAAAACAAGACTGAAAAAACAATGCTGTGCTGCTTTAGTGTCTTCAAGAAAGAGCAAATTCATGTTATTGGTGCAACTGACTATACAGCAATTTATATAGCAATTTTTGAGGTTCATATCTTAATGGGTTAAACCAATGAAGCAGTAATATAAAGCAGGACAGCATGGTAATCAACCACTAAAATGGAGATTAACTGGGGAGTCCAAGGTTTTCAGAGGTCATGCTGTAGGTCGAAGGTCATTGAGCAAGTCAGCTGATGGGATCACACAGATTAATCACCTGTTGACCTATCCCAAATTTGCATTCTTGTGGGATCACAGCTGTAAAAACTCCACATCTGTTGTAACTGGAGTTGCCCTCAATATTACATAAACTTAAATACTTTGAGGAGCACTGCCTTTTACAGTTACGTTCAACCCTTATTTCTTTCCATTAATAATATATAAATGATGGAAATTGTAATTTAAAAAATGCTTGAATAAAACATGCGAGTCTCTCAGGCATGTGAGCAAGTGTCTCTTTGGGAGAAGGACCTCCACGGCCTGAGATTGAAAGGGTTTACAAAGGTCAGGAGTGCGTAACCACCAGAGAGACCAACCTACTACCATGAGGGAAACCACAGAGGCTGTGAGGGTCACTCAATGCTCAGCCAACTGCAATCACCAACCCTTTCCTGGTAACACAGTGGCTTACACCCACCCCCAACTCAACTAACCCTACAGTTCAACGGTAATATTTCCACAATCCGCTCCTCTGCAACCAATCCCCAACGCACGTACTGTAACTATTCTTTTTCAGGCGCTTCTTTATCTTTGCTCCCTGTGGTTCAAACACACTTAATCCTCAGGAACAGTTGTGGGAAAGTCAGCCATATATTATGGCAAACTACAAAACAACTGTGAAAAATCCTCTGACCATGCACTCGCTCTATAACAGCTTTATTCCACCGTAACAGGATTTTCTCCATACATCATTACATAAAGACTGTACTTCATTATGTGATTTTAATTGATAGAGGCAGAGAGAAAAGAGTGAAAAAATATGGTCTATGTTGGCAGACGAGGCCAAATTAACCATTTTATTGAAATAATTATGCTACTGATTGTTAGAATTAGGCATGGCAGAAAACAATCAGTTAGAACAACTTGGAGAAATGAGTTACTATGTCATTCAAAGGAGAGTATATTTAATGCAGTTTTCCTCTGCAGTGTTTGCATTGTTCTCCTGCAGGTCCTGTGTGTGAAAAAAAACAGTTTGTCTTTCATAATGACCTCAATCTTAAGAAACACATAATTGATTTTCTTCCAGCAGTTAATCTACAGATGCCTGAATAAGGGTCAGAGAAGTCCTGATTTACCATTACTGTAGATTTGATAAGTGTGAACAAGCTTTCAATGATGGGAGATTTGGGCATTCAACCATTACAGTAACAGAGCTTTAAACTCAAGTAAGTGTGGCACAAGTCAAAGTGTTCGAACAAGCTGTTGTATGGTCATGAAGTTGAGAAATTAACTTCTTTTTTTAATGTCCCCAGAGCATGCTGTTTGGTTCATTTCTGAGTAAATTGCTAATATAGACTTGACACTTAGATTTGTTTAACTTGTTGACCTAAGTTGGGGCATTTGTCCATTTTTTGTGAGGATAATATCCACTGCTTCATGACTCTTAGTTTCTGACCAGTACAATTGTATTTTCCTATGAAAGACTGCAGTGTAAGGTATCACCGGTCGTAAAACTCAAGAGATTATCTACTGAGGAACAGCAGGGACTGCTCTTTCACTCTACTCTTTATGGAGGGTATTTTAAATTTCATGAGCATTCTTTGAACTTTAATGTTGTCAAGAGTGACCCATAATTTCTGATCTTGACTGATACTACACCAGTAATACTTTCTTTCACTTCCCGCATTATCTTGGCTTGTACATTGCCTCCACTTCAAGCCTTTTTTTCCACCAGGTGAATTAACTCACTCAGCAGTAATGGTATCTGGTTGCACAGAAAGGCAAAGACCAAGTAATTATTACCCCATACCCGTCAGCAGAAAATAACACATAAGTTCAGAGAGGGGTGCAATTTCTTTTAGCTGTGATGCAAATGAAGGAGGAAGGAATTTTCTGGGGCTCCTGACTGCTACCAAAAGTGTTGCAACTATGTTTTTTTAAGAGTGTGAGTTAAAATATGTATGGCCTTGTAAGGCAAAGTGAGAAATATCGAATAAAAATATCTATAATTGTCATTTACTCCACTATTTTATTGTCCATATTGTACCTAAAGAAAAGGGGTGCTCGTGTGATCAACTGAGAAAGTTGGTAGCACCAGTGCAACCAGTGAAAGAGACTGTAGCCTTGTTGCTTTTATGTGTGTGTGCTGATAAGCAAGGCCAGAGGCGTTTGACCCCTCATGACCTCTTCAGTGTTGGTGGCATTAAGGAGTTCACAAAGAGAAATGTATTAGCCTGCCGTGTGTGTGTGTGTGTGTGTGTGTGTGTGTGTGTGTGTGTGTGTGGGGGGGGGGGGTCAGCCAGATAAGCTCTAACCTCACACATACCTGCACAAGGCTCCTGCCTGTCTTATCGTCTCAGGTGAACTTTAAATGGGTAAACTAGGGGCTAATGGTGAGAACCTACAGTAATAGTCATCTGTGAGGCTGACTCACAACCTCACACCCACAGAGCTTCACCTTCCACCTTGAGTTCAGGTTCAGGTTTGCTTGAGAATAACAGTGTGAAATTTAGTGATGCCAAATGTTAAAATAGCAGAGTCCAAATTTAACTTTAAGAGCGAGTTAAAAACTTGACGACCACTTTCATAAACCCTCTACTGTAGGTAATTATAGTCAACATGTAAAATCGGGTTAAGGTTTCTGATCTTTAAAAATCTTGGTCAGCAGTTACAGCTTGATGAGTGAGACCAGGCGCGTCAAATTAAGGCTGCAGTATAGATTTGGAAATTGGTAGACCTCCAGGAGGAGACTCAAGTAGTTTGTTGAAAACAACAAAAACAATGGGATCAGAGAAACAGCTGTCAGGAGACATCAACATGAAGTTGGTAAACTCTCATAAAGCTGGAAAGGGATCTGAAAATATTTCAGAGCATTTAGGGATACCAGCACCAACTGTGAAGACCATTATCCAGAAATCTGAAAGTATGGATGAACTGTGACTCTACCAAGAAGTGGAAGACTGAGAAAAATAACTGAAACAGCTGCGAGAAAGCTTTCTCAAGAGCCACGTAAGAATCCAACAGCTTAGAATAAAAAGCACACAAACTTTTAGACACACGGGATCACACTTGCTGTGCTAAAGAGAAAGTGAACAAATTAGAAGAGTGTCCTAATAAGACCCAAGCTGAATTAGTTGGTCACAATTCACACAAATACACGTGTGGCAAGAAAAGAATTCTTCACATGAGGAGAAGAACATCATTCAATAGATGCACTGTACAGATGTTTTGTGGGTTCAGGCCTGCATCTGGTGCAAGAGCTCTACATAAAGTGAAAGGAAGAATGAAGAAGGACCTTCAGACAGTCAGCCATACAATCTGGCAGACTTTGAAAAAATATGACATGAAGAATGAGCTAAAATTACACACAAGAGGATACAAAAAAGGTTGGAGTAGGTCATAGAGGCAAAGTGAGGACGTGCAGAGAACATTTCATGAGGTGGGAGACAAACAAGCATCAGCTTCTTTTTATACACTCTTGAACCATTTTTGTTACTTTTGATAATGAAGGCACATTTTTTCTAACTGAAGGAGAAATATTGTATAAATGAAAATAAATGTAAAAGGAACGAAAGTCTAACTTGTTTTGTGGTTTCAGAGGATGGAGTTAAAAAACTTTCTACTCAAATGAAATAGAACAAGAAAAGCATCGTGTGGCAAACTGATATGGTTACAATCTCCACATTAAGTGAAGAATTGAGGGAAAAAATGGGTGATGCAGAGAAGACAAAGAGCTCAATATAGGCTAATCCTATAAATTGTAAAAGTGGTGGAAAACACTGTTAACTCACCTTCAAGCATTAATCTGATACACACTCAAACACAGAACTCTTGATATGCCTCCATCATCTCTTAAAGGTCTCTGACAGACAGAGGCTATCTCAGGACTCAATGCTTTAAAAAAGCTTCCCTCAACGAAAAATACTGTTTGTTTATGTTTCTCACATACACACTGTTGCAACACACTTACTCTTTCGCACCCACAGACACGCTCACTTATACAGTGGGTGTGTTTTTTGGCTTGTCCAAAGCCCTGGCTTCACTCCCAGACCCCAAACTGCACCCCAGTCGTAGCTGCAGCAGCCAAATGGGTCAGACCACTAGATGTGTACTGGTATTGATTTCACACAACCAACATCGCCGTGTGTGTTTGAATGTGTGTTTAAGTAACAGAGGCCAGAAACTGAGCAACCACACACACATACACAGAGACTCACACAAAAGGGTAGCCAGACAGTTTATGTAAACAAGATTCTATGACGTGATACCCCTGCATGTGGCCGGCTTGTGTGGGAGTGTGTGAGTGTGTTACTGCATGCCTGGTCTCTTTGTGCCTCCCATGACCATTTGCCACAAAGTGTTAAGATTTTGGCCGGATCAGTGTCACTGAGTTTGAATTTCTATTGAACACTGAAAAAAACAACTGGAGACAGGGAAAGAGACCTCTACTCCAGGCTAAACAATTCCCGAAACAGCAAGGCAACACATGCACATACACACACGCGCACACATACAGAGATAAGCATCTGAGTCAGTGTTAAAGTAAACACAGCAGTATCACTCCTCAATTCAAGGCCTCTTCAGAAGTAACTTAAAAGGGAGGATTTAAAGGAACGGTTAAGCCTTCAACTATAGAAGAAGAAATGACCTGTCACCCACACCTGAGCAGACAAAGACCTGAGAGATAAAAACAAACAGGTAAAAAGATGATAAATGAAGAGACAGAGACAAAAAAAAGTACTGGAATAAAAAAATTAAATAAAAAAAAAAAGTCAGTGAGAAACAAGTCACCAGTGCCCACAAAATTTTAAGAGAAACTACAACAAAAACAGGGACACTTGAGCTCCATTCAGTATGTATGGAAAAGTGTTGAAATGATTGCCACACAGTAAAACAAAGAAGCAGTGAAAAGAGATGAATTCTTGTTTATTCTACAAAATGGTCTGGGCTAAAATCATTGGTACTGTAACCCGGAGAAGTGCTTCTAAATAATGCTTGTAGTAAAGTTTCAATCAGATCATTGTCTGTCAATTAGAGCTACAGGTGTCTTAAGTCATATCATTCAACCTATTTCAATAGAAATAGCTCAATGTGGTGATTTGTTTCACTGAACATGGTCAAGACAGAAAAAAGCAGAGTTGTTTGAGGAGATGTGGAAAAACATAGTTGCCAAGCAAGGTCAAGGGTAGTTAAGGATACAGCAGCTCAATGTTCACCCAACCACAGTTGTTAATATTATTAAGATGTTTAAAGTCCATGGCAATTTTAAAATGAGAGGATTATCCAGTTTAACATCCTGCAACGTATCACAGAGCTCTGTCTCAATCACTCTCACAATAGAAAAATGACCAAAACTATCCATCTAAAAGCGCCCAAGAAGTTGAGAGGAAAACAGTGGACCATTATGAAGTGGCCTGCTACGAGTCCTGATGTTATTCCAACTGAACATCTGTGGAACGAGCTGAGACGCTGAAATTGAAAAGAGCTAAAAAGGCACCCATCAAACCCAAAAGAATTGCAGCAATTCGCTCCAGAAGAATGGGAATGGAGTGAAGTGTGTGGAGAGAAATGGAGAGGCAGTGTGAGAGAAAGAGATCTACTAAGTGTGTCAGAGTGATCCAAAGAGACGTAATTGCTGTGTCTCAAACTGGACTCTTCAGTCAGCACACTTGCACGCAGTCCACTGTTTTCACAGTATACTCAATGGTGATGTGTGTGAATTCAGACAGAGACATTGTTGTCGCAAATCACACACTGCACTCCCCAGAAATTACTGTTGCCATGTGAGACGACAATAAGTCTTTTGCCAAAATATCTGCTGGCTGCTTTTCTCACTTGACTTGAGATTGAACATTTTACTTTCCTATATGCGTACCCTGCATTATGTGACATTAGAAATCAGCACAGACAACACGTCCTCCTTCCTCTGCTGTCATTTTCACATGTTTGAAAATACGTTGGTGGTCGCCTCCCTTCCACTTCCTGCCTTCCTGCCTTCCTGCCTCGCCAAGTCGGCGATTATTGAGAGCAAGAAGTGTCCATTATTTTACACTCAAATTTGTCTTCTCTTAGAGTGTACCATGCAGGTAATCATAGTGCATTGCATGTTGCCATAGTGAACGCACTTATGCTTTCTTTGAATACAGAAAATGTAAGCATGGAGATATACATGAACTGAGACACGGAAACTGATTCACACAGCAACTGATTTATACAAGTACAAACTTTTCAATCCAGCACTTCAGGCTGCATGTGAGTGGTGAGTGATTCTATGAATTCTGATATTTAAATACACAAATCTTTAAATGCAGATGGATGTACAGTGACCTGAATAAAAGTCTTGTTCACCCTGATTTACATTTTATATTTAAGTCTATAGTGTGACTGTTGACCTACATGAAGCAGTTACATGAAATCTATTGATTGCTGCAGCACATGGATCTCATCCGCTTAGAGCGATCTCACTGCTAACAAAATGACTTTAATCTGCAACATCAAAAGATGTGCATTCATACATGGGAACCAGACCAACGTAATTCATCAGAGAAAAAGCGTTGCCGCGTTCAGGTTAACTACCCACTGCCCTGAAAAAGATACACTTTCATAATCATCCGCATATGGATGGAAGTGAATCTATATCCATCCTGTGATAAGCTTGCTTTCTAGAGACAAGTGCTCTCTCTCCCTCACTAAATCTTACACACACACACACACACACACACACACACATAATCACATGGAGCTGAAATATCTTATCTGTACTTACCCTAAAATATGCATACTGTCATTTAATTCCAGGAAAAAGGCATACTTAAAAATAAGAGGTTACTATCAGCAACAGTAATAACATGCTTCAGTATACTGTACCAATGCATACACAAACATCTTTTTTCTAAATCACACAATAATACCTAGAGATTTAAGGCAGAAATGTGACCCAAACTCATTTTCATATGAATCCCTTCATAGCGTATTATCGTGGCATCAATTCTATATTTATTCACCACCCCTGACGTGCACTGCCATAATTAATCATACTCAAATTCCAGGACAGATTATCTTTCATACAGTAACAGATTAAGTTTGCATCATTTCTTATCTTTTGTGCAATGTCAGAGGTCAAATCCTTTGCATTATGTGCATGTTTTAAATTTTTTTTCTGTTGTAGGGAGGGGTGGAGTAGGGGGTGATATTTAATCCTCATCAAGAATGTGCATGTTCAGCTTTTAAATCTATGTCTGTTGGTCACTGTACATGTTTTGGAGGAACAGCTTGATCATGACATGTGTGCGGGAGAAAATATCACGCATTCAGATAGTTTTGCAGGCAGTTCTCCTTGAACTTGTCTATTAATCCCAAATTTGAGATGTTTAACCTTGTAAAGTGATGTCCTGATGAAGAACAGTTGGGAGGCAGAAGGACAAAGGAGAGATTTAGAAAAGAACGTATCAATGGTGTCACTTCAATACTTTTGTATAGCTGACAGGAGAACTTAGTTTGAAAAAGCTCAGATAGGATTTACTGTATTTCTCTCAAGCAGTACTTTTTTAAAAGTCTGACTATCAAAGTGACTTAGTTCCATTATGGATTTACTGTATTTCTCTCAAGCAGTACTTTTTTAAAAGTCTGACTATCAAAGTGACTTAGTTCCATTATGTTCTATTATGTCAGAGCATCATCCAAGATAATGGTGGCAATATGTTCAAACTCACAGAAATACACAGTGGCTTCAGTAAGTATTCATTTTCTGCACACTATGTTGTGTTGAAGATCTGTAAAAATGGAATATGTCTACAATTATTAGATTTAGCTGCAATCTCTCTTTTACAAAAGTATCCACACCTTCCATTAAATACTTGCATATTGGCCATGCCATTCTTCCTGGCAGATCCGCTGTCAGATTGGATTAAAAAGGTCCGTCATCCACCATCTCTACATGCACGACAGTCCAGCATTTGCTGATTGTATACTATGGGTCAACATTGTGTTGGAAGGTGAACCATCACCCTAGTCTGAGGTCTGTATTTGACTGAAATTCATTTTTCCCTAATTTCTAACCAGTCTCCCTGTCCCTGTTAGTGAGAAGCCCTGGTTAGCCAGGTGATGAGCAGTGCCTACCTTTTGCCAGATAGCAGGGTTGGAAATTAGCACCCGCCACTGGCCAAATGCAGGTACATTTATTAAACACAAACACCCCCCTCCCATCACTTGACTCACTATACCATAAACGTACAATAACAAGAGCACATAAGATCATCCATGATCCAACACACCCAGCCAACCGCCTGTTTCAACTGTTGCCCTCTTTGCAGGCGCTTTACTGTAGGTCCATATCAACAACAACCTGGTTCAAAAACATCTGTTTCCCACTGCCATCGGGTTACTGAACTCCACTCATCTCCAAACCCAGTCTATAGTCTGTATGTAAAATGTCTGATGTTGATATTGTTTATGTATGTTAAATGTATAGTCTGATGATGTTTGGTGCCACACAGTACTATGTGCCACTATGCTGTGCCGAAAGCAAATTCTGCCGACTTGTTGTGCAGTCTTTAATAAATGAAATGAAATGAAATTTGTGGCGGGTGAATTTGATCAGCCCACAAGCCACTGTGGCGGGTTGAAAAAAATCGATATTGTCACGGACATGTAACGATATGAAATGACGGCGCTTGCCAGAGTGTGAGAGACGATCGTCCGTGTCAGCCGACTGGTTAGTGCATGTGTGTGTATCTGTGTCTGTGGCTGCGTTGTCACTGCTGACCTCCAAGCAGCTGTTGTTGTTGATGTTTAGCGCTACCTGGAGCAACAACAACAGTCGCTGCAGCTCCACTGAGAGCTGGATTTAGACATGACGCACATGAGACAGACACACGGACCGACTGCGCAGAAGTCTCGGACATCATTAAACTTCTCACACTGTTGAAAAAAACTACAGTTGTGTTGTGTGACGGCAGATACAGAAGAAGCAGGTATTTATTTAAACTTAGAGAGGGAGCGAGGTGAGCCGGGTGAGGGAGGGAGGGAGGTGGGGCTGATAGAAAATAGGCAGATAAGCTATTTTATTTTTGACTAATTATCAACTTATGGATAGTGGAATAAGTATTGTGCTGTGGAGCTAATGTGATATAATCATACAGTGAGATTTTGATATCATGACATGTCTTACAATACTGCAATAAATAGCATGGGCTTGTTATTGAGGTATATTGTGAGATTTTGTTATCGTTACATCCCTATAGAGCACAAAGAGCAGAAAAGTAATGGGACACAGTTAATCTACAGTACAATTAAACATGGATGAAGAAATAGAGCATTGTCTAAATAAATATTTTTATGTGGTGGTACTGTTGACTTTTCTTTTAAAGCCAAGACAAATTACAAATTACACAAAAGTACACTTGCAAAATGGTGGCTGGTAAAAACATTGAGTGGCTGGTAGAATTAAGAGTCCGCCAGCCACTGTGGCTGGTGGAAGAAAAAGTTAATTTCCAACCCTGCAGATACAGTAGGCCAAAATGTTTGGGGAAAGGACCAATGGCTACATGTTCTTATCTAGACAGAGATTTTTTTTTTTTGAAAGCTTTGAAACGTCTACAGTACAATTCAAGTGGGCTGTCAGATGCATTTTACTCCGCGTGGCTTCTGTCTAATCACTCTACCATTAAGACCTAATTGAACATGTAACCATTATGTTTCTGTTGAAGCAGCATAGAAATGTGTATTCATTTCTCTATGTAATGCGCTGCTGCCTGTAATGAGCGCCGCTGGTGGCCAATTACTAAGGCGGGCCTGATACAAAAGCAGCAGTCCCCCCGCTGGTTCTTCCTTTGCGCTCCCATCGTCACCTCCACGTCACTTCCAGGTCAGAGGTTGTCCGTCCTCGACAGTCCAACCAATAGGCCACAGCTCCTGATTAGGTCCCCCTTCCCCTTCTTGTATGAATGGAGTCTGATTCGTGTTTTTTTAACTGATTGTTTAATAAAATGATTTTTTTTTTAAACTTGGAACCATGGCTCTTGCCTACGAGTAAAAACAAAGCTGTGTGTCTTAAGTGTTTGAAAGGAAAGTAATTCCCTGGGTGGCGTTGTTGAGCCCTTGGTTAGACTCTTAAAGCATATTTAGACCTGGTGTACTTGCATCTCCTATCCCACCACTGCCACAGTCATCACATTCACAACACTAACAATCAACAGACTCCAGAGTCCATTTCCTGCCTTACCTCTCCTTGAGAAAGTCCACCACTCGTTTGAAGTCATCGGCACAATACTCTCTCTTCATGTCCATCAATACACTGTCTGAGGCCGACTGCACAGGAACATGAAGAAAAGCGTAGACTCGTGGGTGATTCAATATCTTAGCCATTTCCTAATGACACACAGAGAAGAGAGGGAGAAAGAGAGGAAACAGGAAAAAAGGTTAAGGTTTTCATGTACGGAGAAAAGAGTGGTGAAATCACTGAAATGTATCTTTGTTCACATGTTATATATCAGAGTTCAAACGACAAAACAAATAACATATTCAAACCTTCTATCACCAAGAATAGAATAAAATGTATCTAATGTACCGTATTAATTTCAATAGTAGGATTGTATATACAGTATATCAATGTGGAGAAGGGACATTTTGAAAATCTTTACTTCGGGAAAACTGTAATTTTGATATTATCACTTAATATTCAAAGAGAACTCTTACAATAAATGTTAATTAACAGTTAGTCTGCCAGTGATGGTGGACAAAGCTAATGAGTATTGTAGCCATGGGAATCATTGAGGCCAAATTTACACACTGTGATTATTTATATGAGGCGATACAATTAGTGAATGCAACAGGGCCTGGTGTTTGGTAGCTGTTTGCTTTGAATGAAGTGAAGGTTCCATTAACATTCCTGCCTCTTTCTGCACTGGTTTCACCCTCAGACCTTCCAACAAACTGCCTCTCTCTCATACTTTTACTCCTCTTTTTTGTAATTGGAAAAAGAAAGGGAAAGAAGCTCAAGTCAAGGCTGCTCCAGTGGGAGTTCTTTATATCTGAAAAGTCAAGAGCTTTTACTGAAGCATGCAGGTCCACATCTTGGATCAAAATGGTGAGGGGGGGAGAAAAGTACATTAAGTCTGTAATTAAGGATGTCTGGCCACAAGGTACCGTGCTGTTTTCACTGGAGGAGTGATGCTCAGGGTACAGTACAGTATATGTTGGCTATAAAGCCTACAGTCTCTATAATACAGGTGTTATGTATATACAATAGCTCTGTGGTTCAAAATGGGGTGAATCTTTACTTATGGATTCACCTAAAAAGGGACATATCACAGATATTCTTCATGCTCTCACACTGAAGGAAAAGGCTGAAACACTTCACTTCTAGTAATTCCTTTATCGCCGTTCAAAGACCCTTTACAGCTCAAATGAAGAGAATACCTTGGACATAGCTGAAGGCTGAATTCACAGAGTTCTCTGGTAAACAACATAAATTGTATTATATCGAGAAATTCAGGCACACGTTCTATATAAAGTTTTATACACCAAATCAACCACATGTTTAATTTTAAGTAAACTGAAATCACAGATCTCATTTATTTCATCGGAAATATGTGCCATTTACTTGTTATTTTTACAGCAGCATCACAGATCTTTGAGTCGTGTCTTTTTTTGTCTCTTCCTCTTATACTTTACCAGAAAACAACTGCTAGTTGAGTGACACATTCTGTGTTTTTTTAATACACCACATCAATTAGAAGACTTGGCATTTTTTTGTTGTTTTTCTTTCATTCTTACTTTAATTTCCACAGTAAAAGAACTGGAGAGACTACAGATGTCAGATTTTTCTGATGGACATAATCAGGATGCTATCATTACCATGCTAATCACCACAAGAAGGAGAGAGAGAAAAAGAGAGGGGAGGAAGAAATGATTTAATGATTTCCTACAAGAATGTGCTGATTGCAGTCCGTCTTCTCAATTAAGATCTATTGTGGAATGTTCCCCACTTCATACACAGACACAAAAGCATACGTGTGCATGCACATGCACGCACATGCACACACAGACACAGCTCAGTTGCAGCACCACAGGGGGTTGACCACTGGAAGCCCCAAATTAGAAAGAATTAATTTGGTTGGAAAATGGAGCTTGATTGGTGACAGAAATCATCCTGCTACATGTGTGTCTATATGTGTGTGTGCGTGCGTGTGTGTGTGTGAGTGAGAGAGAGACAGAGAGACAGATAGAGAGAGAGAGAGAGAGAGAGAGAGAGAGACAAAAACGTAAAGGAACATGTATTTATGTGTTTTAAAAATGGTTAAAGGTGAAAGAAATGTGAACTGATGGTTCTTTCTAACTTACTCCCAGGCAAGATCATGCTCTGCTTTTTCAGTATAACGCTTTACTATGGATACGTTCATATGATGTTGTGAGGCCTTTTTTTATGAAAAGGTGGGATAACCACCTTTATATTTTGTACTTTGTCTTCAATAAAGACTTAAAAGGCAACATGCCACCACATCCCAGCACTTTATTAAACTGGTCACATTATTCCACATGTTCAAGTGATTACTTCATGCTCAATATTCCCTGGACTAAAACTGAGCTTAGAATAACTGCTTTGAGCTTTTCTGCTTTTTGAATGTAACTTTGTTTTCTAATGCCTTTTGGTCTGTTGTGTGTGTGTTTTTTTCCCCTTTCTGTATTTTTCTCCTGTGTTCTCGACATCATTAAACATTGGGACTTGCAGTGATTGCCCGAGACTAAATAAAGGTTCAAAGAAGGAAATGAAGACTGCACTTGTCATTAATACTGTAACAGTATCTCAGGACAGGGAATAGACCTGGTTTTCTAATATGGTGCATGCTTCTTTATTATACATGTGTGAGCTATCCATAAGGCTGATTAATGATAATCATCATGCAGAGGTCACAATCCGTACACCGAGATAAGTCCTTTGGAATTAACTAGTCTCTTTATGACGTGTGGTCTGACACTGTTGTTAATTTTTTGAAGATGTTACATTTATTGGATTGTGTCCGACTGTGTCTGACTCTGTGTGTGTGTATGACTGGATCTGTTACTGGATCTGTTTTGATGCCAAGTACAATGACTTTAACATGACACTCCAGCCTCATTAGATTCACTGTCAATAATAACTCCCCATTGACCACAACCGTAGCCCATAGATCACATTTGTGTGTGTGTGTGTGTGTGTTTGTGTGTGGATACAGTATATGAATGCGTGTTGAAAGGGTGAATGGGGTCTCAACAGATGGCATGCTGGTTTGAGTAGCAGGACACTGCTGATGGCAACTGGGGATTAATCTGTACGGGGAGGACTTTTCATTCACACAAGCCATTTATCATGCGTGTGCGTCTGTCTGACAGAGTGCGTCCCATCCTCCAGTGATTAAAAAGCACACTGATATGAATCTCTCTTGTTACCAATCCCTGTGGAGTTGAGGCCTTTTCAATGTTTGACTGCTGCTGACAGACAGTTTAGTGAGTCTGAAGTGAAAATGATGCTGCGATGAGGAAGATATCGCCCAGCAGTGCCGGGTGGCAAAAAATTAAAGTGCTGCTTTAATGCCTTTGCTCCTGGAGGGATGAACTATCCAGCTCAAAGCAAAATTCATGAGGTTTAAACGACCAATCAAGAACTGGTGGAAGTGTTTTTGTTTATATTAGTTTGTCTTTTCTGTTGTTGTTGTTGTTGTTGTTTGTCTGTTCTGACAGTGTTAAAAGCAGTGTAATATTGTTTCTCACACTCTCTCTCCACTTTTTTCTTCCCCCCACCAGGCCTATCTCTCTCATTCAAACAAACAGATACGCAATCCTTTCATCTTCAGTTGATCAGCTTAGATAGACACATAAACCAGACACATAACTGGCTTAGCTCAAAGGATCTGATATCTCCCTCCCAAAATCAGATAGGACTGAGAAGAACATATATGGAAAAAGGAGAGAGGAAGCAGATAAAAGGAGGTATGGCTCCAAGCAGCCTCAATGAGGAGATGACACCCTTACACACTTTCATACCACCTTCCTCTTCTTTGCAAAGACAAAAAAATGTGCTTTCACTCTGAGGTTGGTTCTGTACAAGCCTTTGAAAAATTCTGTGTGAAAGTTATTCTTTTGCTCGCTGCTCTGTTTCATGCCCTACCTTTTCATCAGTGTCTCCCACCTCCCTTTTTGTCTTTAGACCAGAAAACATGTATTCTGTGTGTGAGTTACAAATCCTATGTGCATTTGTGTGAAAAAGAAAAAAAGAAAAGTGATGAAGGCATAACTCCGGATTTGTTTGGATCAGGTAGTGCTGCTAGAAACTGAAAATATATTTTTGTAATTTAAGAATGAGAATCATGAAAAAGTATTGTCAAAAATAGGAAAATGTTATTTCAGGTTGCGTCGGACTCGGGACAATAATGTGACATCCTCACCTGTACTCAGAAATGTTCAAGTGCTATTTACTTTGAAGGAGTTAATTTAGACTGACTTCAGCACTGTCCAATGTTGAAGTGTTCCACTGTATATTCCAGTTCATATTTAAGAATAACCTAAAAAACAACATAATAAATGTTTAAATATGTATTTACTGATTTAATACCTACTATATGTATTGCATTTTTCTCAACAATCAATAGCACTCACATATACGGCGTTTGACTCACAGTATGGGGCAAGAAAAAAGAAGCCAAAACCTTCTACTTGATTGAATCATGTATGGCCAATGTGTAAAATTGAGGGCCTAGCTGAAAAGCATTGTGGAAACGCTAAAATAATTATTGCATCCAATTTGTTTTCTGCTTAGTGCCAGCTGGTTCCATGCTTATATCCATTTGCTCCTCTCTGAGCTCACATATACTGTACAGCTGAATGTCCAGTAAAGCTGCTGCGGTTTACATGTAAATGTTATGACAAATGTTTTCAAGGCTTCAGGCTGTGAAGACCCTCCGTATAAGCGGTGGAGGGACAGGGCACGGCATCTACGTAGGAATGTCTTTCTCACTTTCCTCAAGACAGTTCAACATTTCTTTTTCACTTCTGTCAGTTTCTCAGAAAACTTTGTCAGGCTCTTCATGTCAAAATCAGACACATCGTAGCGTTGTGTACATGCATGAATATATACAATTTAGTGCATCTACAGATAGACAGGTGATTGTACTACTCTAGGTGTACACATGTTGTGTGTGTGTGTGTGTGTGTGTGTGTGTGTGATTGCCTAGTTTTTTTGTGTGTGAAGATTACTGTACTGACTTTTGTGATGTTGAAAATATTTTGTTACAGCTTCACATTGGGCATGCAAACAATAATTCCTACTGTATTAGCTGGAACAAAATTAAAACCATAAACTACATTCCATAGTAGTGCACATTCAGTGTTAGACACGGTTAATACATTAGCATATTTGTATATAGCATTGAATAACGGCAATGTTGCACACAAAAACATTGTTGGATTCCCTAGAGTGCCAACACCCAGACAGATTGGGTGACAGTCTGGTTCAAGTGAAATTACTAAAGCAAACACAGAGTAAGTAGCACCCGACTGCATCCACACACGCTCACAGACATACACACAAACCCACACATAACAGAGTATTAACAGGGTTCACCCAGGGGAGTCTGTAGAGAAAATGATTCTACAAGCCGTTCCCAGGATAATAAGTCAGGTCCCTGTGTGTGTGCACACTGCCACACACAAACACAGTCGGTGGGAACTGTATTCAGAGGGAGAAAGGGAAACTGAGTTCCCTATGGCATTAACCATTTCAAACACTTCGGGCTGCCCCTGATTTTCCCTGGAGGGCATATCCAGCCTGCAGCACCTCAGTCAGTGTGAAAGTAGTGCACGGTAAAAGAGAACTTAAGTGTATGTATAGCATTTGAACGCCACACTGCACTGTGCTGTGCTGTGTGTATCCTCTGACTGATGTGAGCTGGGAATAAATTACACCACCTGAATGAGACAATCCAACCAAAAATACCCTCAAACCAAAACGCGTGAAAACACTCCATGGATAAATGTTTTTCTGCAACAAACAACAAATGAGTCAGTTTACTCAGTGCCAGCATCACTTCTACTCATTATTTTCGCCTCAACTAAACCACAAGAAAAGTCGCAACCCAAGATCGCTGCTGGAATTCCCAATTTCACATGTGCTGCTAGCATTTAAATCTCTTTCTCTTCCTTCTTTCAAAACTCATAATTCACCCCATAATTCAGAAAACATAATTCACTGCATTAAGTCAGGAGTCATAATTTAGAGGCACATCAGAATGGCTTTTCCGTGGGCATTCACTCGGTGTCGGGTCCCTCGCACAATGCTACATTAGGCTTCTAATGTGAAGAGGCTCCCAAAGGGTTCATTAAAATGAAAATGGTCTGAGAGGGTGTGTCTAAGTGTGTGCCCATACAGCTGTGCTTGTGTGCACATCTGAGTGTGAAGGTGAGAGATCTGTGTGGGTATGTTTCCCGAGTGTGGGTGTATTCATGCATGTGAATGCTTGTGTCCGCTTGTGTGAATGAAAAATATCAGACGATCCAGAGGATGGAGTTTTCGCTCTGTTGCGGGTATTTGGTAGTTTGTCACAGCTCCAGAGGCCCAGTGGGGGTCCAGGAGACTGTCAAACACCTCTCACTGTGTCAGGAATGTAAACAGCTAGAAGGAAAAATCAAGTGGAAAAAATATTTAAAAAATATAAATAATAAAAAAAGGAAATACATTAATGAAAAAATAATAATACAGATTATATTCCCATGGGGAAATATTTACTTTTTACAATGAAATCCTTGTGAACAGTTACACTGACCTCTCTCTTTCTAATTATTAATTAATTTCTATCTTTAATGGATGCACTTTAAGGACATTCTTTAAGTCACATTAGATGCAAAACACTAATTCACAATTCATCTTTTTGCAAAATGGCATTCTGAATTTCCTTGAATGTGCTCTTTGTAGCTGTATGAAAACAATAATCAAAGATGACGGAGAGATATACATATTTAGTTTCTCTATAGAATTTGATATTGAAATGACTTGCTATGAGTGACAAAAGCTGAGCATAATGTCAAGTGAAATCCTCTCTCGTTTGCAGCTCTACAGTCATCACGCCTCTGTTTCACAGAGCGATCTGTGGGGAGTGTGAATGGCATATCTGATGCATCTCCGGTAAAACCGAGATGAGCTCCAGGGAGGATGTTTAATGGACAACTGCTATTTCATTCATCTCAGCCTGACCGACTGCTACGTATGAGGAGGCTACTTTCACACCTCATTTACTAGGTCTGCTAGCATGGTAGATTCAATCACGCACCAAGACTCGTGTGAGTGCATGCACACATATTTGCGTGCCCGCACACACACACACCTTATATAATCAGATGACCTAGTGTTGTATTTTTGACAGCTGCTTAAGTGATTTATCTACGGGAAGAGTGACAGACAAATGGACAGACGGACGACAGACAGAAGAAAGTCGACAAAAAATAAGGGCTGATCTCAAAAACAAGATTTTAAGTGTGAGGGAAAAAAATGTCAGCAAAGTGGAGAACAAAGAAGTAGCATTGTTAGAGGAAGTACTCAAAAAGGAACCACTGAAGGCACGATGCAATCAACTAAAATGTCAGAGACAAGTGGCCCATGAGAGGCGACTGGGCCTCTAACTGCTCCAATCAGCAAATGGTGCTATGAAGCTGTCTACATCTGTCAGGAAAAACAGGCTGCAAATAGTGAGAAATCGTGTGGTCTTGTGTGACACAGGAAGACAAGAACGAAAGCCTTGATGTGAGTGAGCGAGTGTGTGTATGTGTGTGTGTGTGTGTGTGTGTGTGTGTGTGTGTGTGTGTGTGTGTGTGTGTGTGTGTGTGTGTGTGTGTGTGTGTGTGTGTGTGTGAGAAAAGAGGATGATCTCTTAGGGGGAAGTGGAGAGGTTGCTTGGCCTTTTCAGCTTCAATCACAGCCATTGGGTATGATGCTGTTATATAAGCGCTGGTGTTCTTCAAAAAGAAAAGACAGCAGGATATGATTTGGCCTTTTCTTAAGATGACAGATTAATCTACTTCGGAGATTTGGCCCTAATCATCATCATCATCATCACCATCATCACCGCTCTTATTCTTGGGATTACCAATAACATGAGAGGGCCTGGAGAGGATGGACACAAGATGGGGTGAAGGATGAGCAATAGATTGATTGACTAAGCAATAAATAGTTTTGAATGGTTACAAGAAGAACTGGAAAGAGAACGGTAGGTAAAAGTTTTTCTGTTACATGGTGGGCACACGTCAATGCATAGAAAGTTGGACTAGAAAGCAAAGAGGTAGTTGAAGGATGTGAAGGAGGGCTTATAGGAAAGAGGAGAAAGGGTAAATGGGGACAGGAGCAACAAAAGACATGATAAGTTAAAGAAGAGCACTATCTCTCCTTATGTAGGTTAATTGACTGAGGAATTAAAGCAAAAAAGATATAATTCAATTCAATGCATGGACGTTAACAATAAAAGGCCCAGTAGCATATGAAATGATTCTTAACATCTACACACACACAGGCTAAGCTGGTGTGTCGTCCTAGTATATTTCTAATTATCAGTTAATTGTTATTCTCTATCATTAGGAGGGTGGTTTTTTAATTGTAATGTAGCCAAGCAGAAAGCCTACCTATACATGTGGGGGACAATTAGCCACCTCCATTAACCCCTGGTTAATTACAACCTCCATTGCTGCTTCCCACAGCACTTTTCTCACTCCTTTTTACCCCTCATCTCTATCCCCGGGCCTTCATCCCCATTTTTTCCCCCTCAATCCTGCCCTCATTTCAATCATCGAAGATCTTCAGTGCTCCTTGATTGTTGGATTCAAGAGTATATCAGTTGTTAACTGCCCTTTTTTTTCTTTACTAAAAAGTTTACTTTTCTAGGTTATCATTGCCCTATTTCAGCCCCCGTGTCTTCCCTTTCTTTCTTCTATACTTACTAGTGAAGTTCCTCGGGGATGAGCCTTAGAAGGCAAGTAAAGCTACAGGGATATATGGATTAAAATGATTGACAAATGAACCAGAAACATGGACGAAACATCACATCTCTGCGTTACTTTCCTTGCAGCGTTAAGGTGCCACCTCAAATGTACAAAAGTAATGTACAGGATTATTGCTTTGGTCAATTCTGTATTGGGGTTTTTTGGCCATGTTATGAGTTTACAGTATTTCAACTTTCCTAAGTCATCACACCAGAGAAATAACTGCTACTGTACACACTACACATTCACATGCACACTCAACTACATAGGGCTTTTTCATTTGATTGTTATTCATACATCACTTCACTGCTTAACCATAAAATAAATAATAAATAACAGTTTCACTCTGTCTATAAGCTCCCTTTATGTGTAGTTATCCAAGTATATGGATTTAACAACACCTACTGGGCAACACAAGCTTCAGTGTTGGATTATTACATGTAAAAATAAGTTTGTTCAAAGCAAAGGCATTGTACACATTGAAGTTGAGTAAGGTTTCCATATACTTTGTATTTTGTTCATCCTGTTTTGAAATAAATGGTCTTTTTTTTTTTTTTTAAGCTTTCATCAACTGAACATTCTCTTAACTTTGTGCATTTTTTCTCTCTTTATTTTTCTTTTTGGATGGTTTCACATCACTGGCATATCCTGTGGGTTTATTAAAAATCTTTGACTTATGGGAAAATCAGGTAATTTTAGAGGTTGATGTGCCAATAAGTGTTCTTAAAATCCGTTTCTCATACACACACGCCCACAGACCCAAATCAATGCACTAATTTCAGAGCATTCACAGCAACACAAATTGCATAACTGCGTGGCGAAAACCCTTTTCCTGGTAGTAGCTGCATCCTGCTGTCTGGATTTTATTGATTTTGACAACAATGGACCTCTGGCTGACCAGACTGCACACAGAACTGAAACATGTTCCTGTTTCTTAGACCTACTTTATTTGTCCACATAATTTGGACAAATGAAGTGAATTTCTCAATAGACCACCTCCCTTCTTCCAACACAGCCTCCTGACATTTGGTGTTCTTTTCTTCTCCTCTCTCCAAGTTGAGTTATTGTCTGAAAGCAGGGGCCGCATACACTGGCTGATAATGGGTGGTGGGAAATGGTAGTAACTACTGTATATAAATACTATGCTATTTATTTATTTTAATGTTTATTTAACAGGGACGATACATACAACATTGCCACAAAGAATGGAAAATGCGATGCATACAAGACGTCTAGCTTCAGCTGTTATTCTAACACTTTCAGAAACAAAGAATAACATAAATCAAGATAGATTGAGAGAAAAGAAGGTATAGAGCAAAAAAAGGAGATTTAAATGAAAAGATATGTACGTCTGACGGACTGAGGCAGATATACAAAAACTGAGAGACAGAGAGAGGTAGTGAGAAAAAGAGAGAGAAGGAGGTAGAGAGAGAGAGAGAGAGAGAGAGAGAGAGAGAGAGAGAGAGAAGGGATAACAATGTCCATTGTTCCATTAGAGAAGACAATAATGACTGATAAAATGAGGTTGCTAAAGAGGACACAATGGTCCTTAATTGACTCATTAGGGAAAGAAGAGAATGAACTGCACTAATGAATGGAGTATGAGCTCTGCAGCTTAACTGCTTGGTAAGCAAAACAGAAAGACATTTAGTTTATTAAATCTAGGCAAAGCAATTTTATTTGTTCACCAAAAGGGATAGCACGAGAGGCTACACGGACAAAAACAAAACAGTGAAAAGCAGAAACTCTGGACTTCATAAGTATTTGGGTTTTATTAATCACTGATGTATAATTATCTTCAATGGTACGTCTGTATGAAATTGGAGGCACGAGTGTGTGTGTGTGTGTGTGTGTGTGTGTGTGTGTACCTCTAGGTGTTCCAGGATGTATGGTGGGTTTGTCATTCCCAGCCTCAGCATGGCTCCTTCAGGAATCACCTCCACCAGTCGCCACAGCAGTGTGGGCAGGTCAGTTCCTATGTCTCGGCCATATGCACCTGTGTCTTCACTGGTCAACCAGATCTCACACACACCCTCTGGAGACAGTCACACACGCACACAAAAGCACAAAGAAAAAAAAGTTCAATTTTTGTTTCAACATTTCACATTTTTTGCATGTTTTCAAAAACAAAACTGCCCAGCACAGCGAATTGCCCATGGGCAGTTCATCTCATGTGCTTGGGTATGGCTAAACACTAACAACTAAACACAGATGCCTTCAGTGTTTCTGGTAGCTAGTTTGTTTGGAAGAAATATAACTGTATTAGCCCGAAAAGCTAATGCAAGCACAGCTTACATAAACACCACCTGCAGACAAGAGTCAGTGGAGAGGGGAACATTACAACACAGGCCCCACTGAGAGTCACACACACTGAACCCCTGTGAAGGTTGCACATCCTGACAGCTGCAGACTGCTATGACTAGATAATATGTTTCATTAAAGAATGACAAATGACAACTTTTAACCCAGCGACCATATTGTTTGAAACTGCTTTTGAATGAGTACCAAAAGTCAAGCAGTGTCACAATGCGTGCAGGACATCTTATTGTCTGGCAAGTGCAACTATTATATCCACTCCTCATTACCCAGGAGGACACTCTTTACTGTGACTATTGCTACTGTTACACTTAAGGGAATCTCACATTTACATCGTCTTAATTGGATTCAAAGTCACCTAACTCAAGGTAGTGAATCCAAAGCCTTGGAGAGCTATTTGAGTCACACCTTTATACTGACAGTTTAATTATCAGGGTTATTTTAGCTTTCAGTGTTTATATTTTTTAAGATGTTCATAATAACTAAATGAGGTATTTTTTATCCTTTAACAATTGAATTGGTTAAAATGATTCACAGTTTTATTTCATATCCGAGTTCTCTCTCTCTTATATCAAGTGACAATTGAACCCACTTCAAGGCAAGGCTTGGCTTTTTTTTCACAATTTCCTTTACGACCCTTTTTTCAAAAATAAATAGGCCTTCAGAACACCTGTTAACCACCAAAACATAAACAGCCTCATAAAATTATATAACGTAAACACAGCAATATGAGAGAATTTATGATGAAAGCAGTTCCAGTTGCCAGGTTCAGTCTACAAAACTGCCCTACCATCATGCAGCGTCTCTTGAATATTATTTCATCACCTTTAGCAATCTTTTGTTGTTATTGTCTAAAGGCTTTGGTAGAACTCAGCTCATGACAGACAAGTATTAAAAATACCCACCTTATAAACATGCATTTCAGGAATGTGAAGGTCATATACAGCAGGAGGGGACGATCTACTGCCTTCATGCTAAATTAAAGCAACGCTCACTGCTAGGGCTTAATGATCTAACTGTCATTTGGCTGTAGGTCTGGAAATGGTTGAGTGTCTTCTTAAGTTATGGGTTAAGACATATCATATCATGCAGACACAAAAATACATTTGCACTTGCAGGAGCACAAGCTCAGGTACACATACACACACGCACACAATCACACACAAAACTACACAACCATCATTATCATTAGCTGTGCAGAGACAGACAGAAAGATGCATGTGGTCATTCAGGGAGTAAAGATGGTGTTTGGCTAATTGGATTGCGTGTGAGTGAGCATGTGTGTGTATGTGAGAGAGAGACAGAAAACTGCGGGTTTAAAGGCATGCATGGGCCAGATAGATTAAAGATGATGACAGTATAATTGTCCGGAGTGAAAGAGTTTCCAAAGCTCATCATCATTGACATCAAGATGCACTAATGATTTTCTGGAGCCAGCCACTAAAAACACCCATCAATCACGTGTGATCAGATCTAAGGGCAAAACACACCCTCTATGAGAATGCATTCAGGGTATGTATGATGTTCATTTCCTTCACGCAATTAATTTCACCTTGGGCAGACACTCAATAATAGCCTGCTTTATTAAATATTCTTTATTAGAGGGTTCATGATTTTCAAATTGTCATTGAATTATAAAAAGAAGATTGAATAGTTTATGTGGCTATAGAAGATGCTGATATTTACTTTGTATTTTACTGACAAATGGTAGAAAGCACTGCATTACTAGTACCAAACTGTTATTATACAACAAAAAAGAAGAATGTGTTACTCCAAAGCGTTGATGAAATGTGTGAGATTACTGTACAACTAGAAATATGTAAAGCCAAAGACTACTACTGCAAGTATAAACCAGTTCAGTGTGGCACTCTTATGAAAGTAAGTGGAAATTAGTCTGAAAAAAAAGTCAAAATTTGCCAGGAAAAGCTAGTGTTATAGTAAAAAAAAAACTGTGTTGTGGAAAATATAGAGGGTAGGATGTCTTTGAAAAGCGGTCAGATAGCCCCCAGTGTATATCAAATAGTCTGTTTTTACAGTTATTTCTGTTATTTATTAACTCATTGAAATCATTCCATATACTATATAGGCTCTGTTTTCGCAACGTTCCCCTTAGGAGCTTCAGATAGATAAGAGCAACCCTTTGTATTGTTGGCCACTGGACACCTTCACCGTGGGACCTGGAGGTCGACAGAGATGTGTTATTATCAGCAACCATTGTTTGGTAATGAATGTCCCTGTTTAGCAACATAAATGCCATGGTTCATTTGCTGCTGGATTTTCCCCCATAATATGTGACACATTTTTCAGTTTTTTTTGGCCTGAGGGAAGGTGGTGACAGCACATTCCCAGGGCAGCTAATGTCAGCTTGTTTGGGCTCAATTACACCAATCCCTCTGCCAAGGTCTAACACAGCCTGCATCATCTGCAGTCCCAGGAGTGGACGTATTCCTACGCCCATCACACCAGCGGCATAAATTTCTGCGTCACTTTTGTCCCGCAATACCATAGTCCAAGTGACCTGCATTAAATCAGCCAAGTAGGAGTTAAATCAAGTCCTTCCAAAACAGCATTCCTGCAATTCTACTCACATAATGCTGCCAGGATAGTAACCTTGTGTATTGTCTGCTATCAAACGGCTCTTGTGATTCCTGTGTTAATTATGTTTTGAATAGGGTGATGCTTTGGAACAGTCTCAGGTGTTTACTCAAGGCCACACTCATACACAGATCTCCCGATAAACTCAATAACCTGCCCAGTAATTTGCTGCTTTGGCTTGCTCCACAGTCCCATTTGTATTAGCTGTGCCAATGGTATTATTGTTGGCCAGAGACACAGAGATGGTGGCCGTTTCATCAGGAAATGTTAACTTGTTCTCCCTTCTCTATCTGTCCCGATACAAACTGCACAGCTGCTTCCTCTGGCTTTGGTATGTATACAGAGGAGAGAGGGGTCGTGGTGGTACAGATCTGTTACGTGTCCATGTGTCAGGCATGTGGAGATTACAGCAAATCTCAGCAGGACAACAGTGTGTTGAAGATAAATTTTGTAAAATCCAAATCATTACTTTTCCAATCCATTACTTTTAATTAGGGCTGTTAAATGATTTTAAAAAATTAACTTGATCAATTGCAATACTACTCTGTGATTAAGCGTGATTAAAATACTAAATATTATATATACTAATATTACTTGCATTTTCTTCTATTATTTCTTATATAAGTATTGAAGGATGCAATTTATGTATACCTACAGTACAATAATCCATTAGAATTTAAGGATGCAGTTATACAGATTGGTGAAAAATAATAATCATAGTTTATTTTTTCACATCAGCACTTAATTTTGATTAGTGTATTATATAAATGCCTATGTATTCCACTGTACACCTCAGCCTTCATAAATGAATTACCTCACAGGTTTCATTGTGAATGGAGAGTTTTGTCCTCCTGAAGCTGCCGTACATCTGACAGGCCACCGTCTGCCACAGGAAACACTTGCAGACATAGTTTACAGCTACAGTAGTCTGATAGCCATGAGCACTGACACCGTCAAACCAAGAGTTTGAGTTTTCCCACTCACTTCTGTGATCAAACCAGCCATGGCATCGAGTTTTACCTGATCACGGGCAGAGTGGGATGAGTCTTCACAGAACTTGAATGGGATGATATTGTATTGAAGATGGAAATATGGGACAAACCCCGTCCTAACGCGCTATTTAATCCTCAAATACGGGATGTTACCATATTTCAACAGATGGGTGATGAACCCACTAGCGACCCAGACAAGATCATAGAGTGTATACATGGACAGGCTCTACAGTACCTACTGTAAGTCATATAAGACGTGATATACGTGAGTTATTTTTATTTATTTTATTTTTACGCGTTATTGTTTCCAGGTTAATTACATGTGTTGACACGTTAACTTTGATAGTCCAACTTTTAATACCGATATACAGTATATAATGAATTGTAATCACTGTAAAAAGCAAGTTAAATAGTAGAGACTATAACCTTTATTTTCAGATTGTGAAGCCAGGATAATCATGAGGGTCTAGTGAGAAGGGAATATAGTATGTCCTGCTGAAGTGCCTCTAAGCAAGCAGGACATTAGGGTGTGTACAGGGAGTTTTCCATTCTACTCTGACCTGTGTGTGTTACATTACTAACCCTCAACCTAACCTTCTCCTCTCCACGTCACTCTGATGTCAGAACAGTTACAAACATGGGCGGGGGGCAGCGTATTTTTTCCTAAAAGCTATTAACATTCACTTAACTCTGACACAACAGTGCAGACAGCATTTTTTTTTTTAAAAATGTAAAAGTGGGCCCTCTCTTGTTTGGGGTTTAGGCATTCAGGGGTGGGATTATTGCTAGGTAAAGAGAGCGAGACAGAGACAGAGAGCACACGCACAAAAAGAAACAGCTAACTTTTTTTCTAAGCAGCTTTTGACTGCGTCCAAGAATAACACCATCAGCATGCCAAATGCCAAACACGTATCAAACAATCATCACTCCAACACACTGCCACATATCTTGCTATTGGTGTGTATGTGTGTGCACGCTCCAGTGTGTGTGTTTGTTTTCCTAAGAGAGCCCTCTAACCTGACTTGAAGAGAGTTATAAGTGTACCTGACTTGAAGAGAGTTATAAGTGTGGCGGTCTGCTGCTTGTTTTTGCACCTGTCTGCAAGATATATTTATATATAAATAAAAGAAAACTAAAATCTGCACCAACCTGAAACTCATGAAGAGGGTGCGAAAACACTATCTCCTGCCTGGTGATATACTGAAACTGGTGGATTTAGTTGATGCTAGTTGTCTCAACCTGTTAATTTTAGACAGATTTATTTGGGATTGAAATATGGCTTCAGTAAAATGTCAATACGATGATGATAAACAGTTTTTGGCAAAATATGTTTTAGCTTTTATTTGTTCATTACCACCAATGTGATATGGTTTCCAGGCCAACACTTCCTATCAGCTGCAGTACTTAAAATCACACTAGCATTTCCTGTAGCAGTCATCTATGTATCATTATGGTGTTTACATCTGGCCCTGTGTCCCCGCTCCGCCCTTGGATAAAAGGATGGGAAGAGTGGGAGGAGGAAAGAGACGAGGGCTTTGAAGTGGTTGCTTTGAAGAAGTGTGACAGAACCAATTGATTCAGGTGATTGGGAGCTTTAGTAAAAGCCACTGGTGAAACGGTTAAAGGGTCTTAAATCATAAATGAGACACAAGCAGCGCAACATGACCACACATCGCCATGTCATGCTTGTTTCTATTAGTTAGCAAATGCCTGCTCTGATTCCTTCAATAGCACCGCGTTTTACATTATTTGTGTGTGCGTGCGTGTCATTTCGGCACCGCATCATTGTTTTCTACGACAAAATATCCTTTCTAAACAGCAGCAGCTCTTAGCCTAGCCTATAGCGCATCATGTTATTAGCACGGCAGACACCATGTCTATGGCTGTTAAACTGCATGATGTCAACAACAGCAGATGAAAAACATAGAATAACAGTGAGACTGTGCATCTTTGTAAAAATAACTTAACTGGCCCTTAGCCTAATTACTGTACTACCATTGTCTCCTTTACAAGCTATTTTTTTATTGCACCTGGCGACATGCATTATAATTACCAGCACAGTAAAAGTTTGAACACATTTAATCATGTTGAACTCTTGGCCGTGTTTAATGTGTTTCAGATCACCTAGATGTGAAAGACTTTTGTAGACGGGGTAAGCAATCCTCCTGTTCCTGTGCATGTTTTAAGATTGATTTTTACAAAACTCCAGCATCAGCTATATATGTTTAAGTGCTTGTGTTTTTGTGTGTATGCACCAACTGTAAGTTAACCTTCTATCCCCACCCTACATATTCCTACTTATCTTAATCTCTTTGGCATGATATACGTTTTGATTGGCTGCCACAGGCTATAATGTTTAACAGATTATAGATTAGATGCACATAAAGATGATCCTATTAAACTGCATTAAAAACCTATTTTCCATAACACAAGTCAACACATGGCTAAGCATGTTACAGGACATACATGCAGAGCGTGGAAAATGGAAAGGGAGTGTTGTTTATTTGATGGTATTTAAACTAATGTCTCAGACTGCTTTGCAATACTTTATTTGGTAACTTATAGTTTACTGCATCTTAAATACACTTTAATGTGATTGTTAGATAGTCGGCATATACGTCTACTGCCTTTAGGCTGATGCATCTTAAAATTAGAAGCACACACTCACCTACTGCCTCATGCATTATGGCAGCTTAATGTATACAACATGCTTAGCAATGTGTTTCTTTGTGTCATGGAAAATAAGGATTTAATGCAGTATAATAAGATCATCCTTATGTGCATGTAATCTGTAATCTATTCAACAGGCAACCAATCACGACGTGCATGACCTTATGTGCAGCAACAACATGTTCAATCCTTTTGACTGTATTCACTTTTTAACTCTTCGTGTTTTGGTCCAAATCATCATGTTCATCTGATGGCTTCAAAATCATCAAATCTGTTACTCGGCATATTGAGTTGCACTTCTGGTTTGATTCTCACACACACTTTCTGACATTAAATGAACAGTATAAATCCAGTAAAACATTTCACTGGTTCAATGTTAGTGTTGTTTAATGGGACCATGAGGTGGACAGGTGAACAGTTACTGTAAGAGAAGAAAGTGACACAAATAACATGAAAATATGAACTGACCACAAGTTAACTGTCTACCTTTAGTTTGACTGGTCTCAACTATCTGTTTTGTTGGTTCCCATGGAGACGAATATTTAGGGGGAATATGAATATGCATAAACACACATCCAACCCTCCATAGAGAGAGATGAGCGTTGACATGGACAGTACATGGATCAATATGTTGCCGCTAACGTACATACAGTATGTGCGTGCCAAGAAATTTACAGAGAGAGATGAGAGATTACCATATAAAGATGTGTAATCTCCAGTGTCTGTGCATGTATAATGTACACATATAATAAAGAATAATCTTATATTCATAGGTACACAATACTTAAGTATTTGATAATTTTTTCAACCAGAGTTATTTTGTTTTCTCCATCTGTGTAACATTAATACATGCCATAAAAGCACAATTATGTGTTACAAAAAGAGTTGGGGGTAGATTAATAATGAGTGTATTTCCAATAAATGTATTTTGGGGAAGCGCAGCACTATGCAGTTATCAGTATAATTCGCTATATTCACTTTCTTATGCAAACCGAAAAAGAAAAACATGATAGATTTGTTGCAATGTTACAAAAGGTATTTTCTAAGCTATTTTAACAACTGGAACACACTCTGAGTGGTAGGGTTAATGAAAGTTAAAGGTCACAGTTAAAATGATCGAATGCCACACAAATAGAATAACTCGCACTGCCAACCATAACTCAGCATTAAATTACTCCTTTACAAATCATGCGCATCACCACAACCTTTCTAATATGGCAAACTGAGACACATGCATTCATCAGTAGACGCTTGGTGCTTCAGTTCACTGGATCAAGATGAATATACATCAGATAAGTTAAGATCTGGGATGGATAATATGCTGTAGCCTGCAACACCTACACTCCGCGGTGTGCTTTATTAATAGCATATTAATTTCAACTAAAACCTTTCCTTGTCCTCATCACATGTAGAGAACACACACACACACACATGCACAAACACACACTGACACTCGCCTCTATTACCATGCAACACTCTTTTTTTTTCCCAGCACCACTTACTGGAAGGCCTGTCTGACCTTCAACCACATTAGTCCCTCCCCTGTCCTCCCCCATCAGCCAATCCCCTCTGGCTGTCTGCTTCCACAATAATCCTCCCCACCCACCACTAGATAGTGAAAAAAAAACATTCTGGGGCAGATGTCAACAACAGCAACTTGAGAAATGAAATGATGAATTTGGAAAGAGTGACAAAAGTGAAGGACTGTGGGTACTGACTCTGTCTTAAAGGGGTGAATTGGGATTGAGAAATATTCTAGTAAATATTGTCAGAGACAATTCTTTAACTATTGAAATAACTGTATTCATTTTTTTTTTAATCTTATTATTGAATAGATATTACTTGTTATTGTCTCATAAAATGAACATTAATTTGATTTATTTTTTCTTATATAAAACTAAAAATAATATCCACACCACATAAATACAGGTAGTATTTATTCTTAATTCTTCCAATGTGACTAGCCAAGGTGGGAGAGATTTTGCTATATTTCCAACAATTTTGATTTAAAGGTTCATTGAAATGATGGAGTTAAACTATATCACATTCATGGTGGTATGTTTTTCATTCTGTGAATACCATCCACCCCTGCATGACATATAACTGATATTAGCTGACATGAAACAGCAATGATAGCTTGTCCAATGTACAGAAAATCTTCCAAGTCTTCTCGTTTTTCTTAAGGTTTGTATTCAACAGCTCTCATTGAAATTCTTAAACTTTGCTAATCTTTGATTCGCAGGCATGTTGGAAATAAACATTTTCATAGACACAAGCGGCAACATATTAAAATACACATATACACACACAGACATGAGCCTTACTTTAATCCCTGCTACACACATTTCGCACATATTCACACACTGTAACTCACACACAAACACCACACACAGAGTTTAATTGCAGTAATTAAGCAGCTTAATTTTGAGCAACAACTGTTGATGTGGTGTGTGGGCGTCTTGGCAGGTAGCATCATCATCACGGATTAACCCAACACACACTTGCTTAGAAGCAAATATTCTCTCTCAGGCATGTTCACACAAAATAAATGCATGTGTGTGTGCCCGTTGCACATAAATGTGTATGTGTGCATGCACATATGTCGATGTACATGCATATGCATAGCTTTAATGAACAACCTACACAATTCTTTAAACAACAACATGTCAGCTTTAACCTACTTTCACATAGTTTCTGAACTACAGGCATGACCCTCTGCACACGCCTGTGAAAGTCTGGATACATCAAAGCTTCTATGTGAAAGTCTTAGTACATGCACACGCAATGTATGTGGTATAAGGAAAACATGCCACAGCATATATGGGTCAGCCATATTCTATGAGGATATCAAAAGTAATTGGCAGAGGAAGTGCTGTGTGTGGTGTGTGTGTGAAAAGCATGTACGTATGTATGATGTGTTTGTTTAAGAGCTTGCATCTATATGAATGTATAGGGAGTAATTGGGGGAGAAGATAAGACAATACCATGATGATAAGAGAAGTTGCATCCTCTCTTTCATCTTTTCATGTGTGTATAAGCATGAGTGTGTGTTTATGTACGTGTGCGTGCGTGCGTGTGTATGTGTGTGTGTTGACAGAGAGATTGCGTCTTGTGAAGAGCTTCCAGAGAGACTGACTGCTGAATGTACAGTGATGCTTTGGACAAAAACAAAAACAACCCTATGACTAAACACAGCTTTCCGAGTCACTTGAAACTTCCTGAGAACTCAAAGGAATTGCTGAAAACTCATGGAGATGGACTGGAAAGATGGTAGTAGGAGATGGCAACTGATTGTACTGTATATTGATGTTAATGATAAACTGGAAACAGCAGGTACTGATGTACTGATTTGTTTTTCTTGCCTGAAGCAAACCAACACACACCAAAATTCAAAAAGCATATGAAAACCTAAAAGACACAAGCTGATAATAAATTAAACTACAGCCCACAGTCTGACCCCAGTTAGGAAATATATGTAAAATTGAAACATGTTCATCAAGCAAAACATCAACTTTAATTTAGTTATTAATTTTCACCTCAAACAAAGTGACATTTAGTTTATCCTCACTAGGGAAGTATGTATTGTATTCTGTATTGTGTGGCAGTAAAGTGGTATTTTTATAACATGACTCAAGTTCAACACATAAACAAACACAGAATTCAGAGTGTGTAACTCACTCTTCAGTGTGCAGAGATAAAAAACAAAAACAAAAAAAAACATCAGTTGGACGATTTTGACTTACTCTTATGTGAAGCTGCTCTCCATTTAGGCCTTTGCAGGCAATGAGGCTCAGTGGTTTGAAGTGTTGCATAGCATGGGTTTCTCTGTGTGCCCTTGATGTGCTAACCCTTGTGAAAGACCGACAGTCTGCCCATAGCTCAACCTGCCGTTCACCCAGAACATGCTGAGATATGCACCTGCCCCCTGCCTTCCTGGGCAGTACAAGAAGGTCTATAAATTGGATGAGTGGATAAAAGGCAGACATATGACTTAGATATCTGCTGTATCACCACCTCAGGTATTGCAGAAGGTTGTCATGATTTGAATGTATGAGTGGGGAATAAATGTGTAGACCCATTATCATAGTGTGAGTCAGCTATTACACAGCAGCATCCCAAAAACAGGTTAAAAAAATAAAGAATAAAAAGCAGGACAGATAATGACTAATCAAGGATAATTGAGGTGAGAGACTCTGTGATAACTTTTCTGAAATGAGGGATTTTTTTAAAGGGGTGAGACAAATGTTATTAGTGATTTTGTCAACAATCAACCGGCCTTGTTATCTGCTCTCATTAGTGATGCTTAACAAGCAACAAATGCAATTAAACAGGAATGTGAAGGGAAAGATGCAGCTGTCACAATAGGTCAAATGTACCTGATGATAAGGTGCATGTTAATGTGAGCCAAATACAACTGTCCCAGAGAATATCGAGCGTCACATCTCAAAGGCTGCCATTTAAAAACGTTTGGCATATTTGATATTCACTTGATGAATGACTTAAAGGTTGAACTAATTAGCAAAATTGTCATCTGTCAATCTACTGATTAGTCAGAACTTTTTAGCTTAAGACTTCATTCAAATGTTTGGAGTAAAAGAAATTAAAAAAAAAAAAAAGCTTTCATCATGTTACTGTGAATGACATCATTGTATGAATAGGAGTTATGTATCAAATGGGGATTATCTATACTGTCTTGAGATCTGACCCAATCTCAGTCTATCAAGATAATGAACTTGTACTGTACGTCATTAAAAGCACATGAGTTGAAGCCGAGGGGAGGGTGAATGGCTGATGGGGTGCTTGGATTAGCGGCCGGGGAGGCTGAGACACAGAGAGTGTGAGGGAGGGGGTGTCAAAGGAAGCTATAGGGGGCAGATCCCATGTCTGTATGCTTCAGAGACCATCAGAACTGCAAGGCACTGAGGGCATTAGAAGCACGCACACACACACACAGACATATACACATGTACTATTATACACACACACACACGCATGTGCGTCTGAACAGTGATATGGAAATGAGTTCCTATTAAAAAGTCATTGAGGTGGTAATGGTTAATATCAGCTGTCAAAGAAGTCAAGGCAGTGGACACACACACTAAAATACATTATCACAACTATTCCCATAGACACACAAGATTCACACACTCACACACACATATAGAGTTACAGTTGTGTTATTAATCAGACATAATAAGGTTTAGCTCCTTCTAATTCAAGGCTGTTGACCTAATTTCTTTAGGTTCTGTGTGTGTGCGTACACGCGCCTACACTCGCCTGTGCGCTGGTGCAGGCACTAATTTGATAAATAATAATACGTCTGGTCAGTATTTATGCTAATATATTCATAACCCACCAGCAGGCATCATGTTTGTGTTTGTTAATTCACTTAGCCAGTGTGTGTATGTGTATTTGTGTGTGTGTGTGTGTGTGTGTGTGTGTGTGTGTGTGTGCGTAGGGGTGTGTGTGGAATTAGTTACTGTAGCAAACTCACCAAGAGCAACTTTAAATGCACCCTGCATGTGTCTGTTTGTGTTAATTAAGTTAGTGACTCTATGAAATGTGTTTACTGTATGACTATATTCGGTATTTTGAAAATCTAACAAGTTGTGTGCATTAATTTCTGTGTGTGTGTGTGTTAATTCAGTCAGAGGATCTGTAAACATTATCTTATTATGTAAATATTTGTATTTTTAAGTAAACATATGGATGCTTTCTGTATTTAAGCTTTAGACTAATGACTGTGGTCTGTTTACTAAGTTAACGAGCTGAGGAACATGCAGGGCTGAACCTCATCTGCCCATCCTCCCTCTCAACACCTTCTTCTCTCTCCTTTCAACTTTTTTTCATAGTCCTCTTCCACATCAACACCACCTTCACATACAGGTTTTACCCAACCTAATATAGTTTTACTCAAAAACCACCAACAACCAACATCTACTTTATATCAGATATCATCTTTGTCCATGCCAGTTATCTGGAAGCACATCTTCTGACCATTTAGATACACTGGATAAGTGCAGGTCAGTGTAAACAGGAAGCAGATTGCCTACTCTGCAGTTTGGTCTTAAATTACAGAAAACACTGGGAATGAGGAACATCAGTGGTGAACACAAGAGATTTCTCTGCTTGTTCGGACGTCGAGGTGGAACTGATGGTGACACCCAATCAGGAGGCAAACATGGGCGTCTTCAGGGGTTTTCTAACTGAAACTGGACATGCAGCATTTCAAACAATCCCCATTTGAGGGGGTTAATAACTCAAGTAGTGTGGGCACAAATGTACCTAAGTGGTGCATTTTAAAGCTAAAATGCATTAATGTGGATGAAACCACAAACTCTATGGCACTAAGGACACACACACACACACACACACACACACACACACACACACACACACACACACACACACACACACACACACACACACACACACACACACACACACTAAGACACATTAAGCGGAACGTTTGACATCTTAGACACCTAAATGTGAACACACCATCATCCTCTCACAGACCTACTTAGTGGCCACCTCAGGCCATGACACTTAAAGGGTAGAAAATGTGTGCTGATTAAGAAACAGCTTTTGTGAGTGATGGAGCAGATTATCCTCCCTTCCAGAGGAATAAAAATGTATTTTGGTCCTTGTGAGAGCAAATACATGCACATGAACGGTGTGAGAGTCTTAGTATCAATATCCAGATACTTGCAAACTTGCCTCAACTTTTAGTTATTAACTCGTGATTTTCAGTTGTACTGAAAAATATATTATAAATTATTGATACTTTCTGAGTTTTATGTTTCATAAAAAAACAGCAATAACTGATATTGTTCCAATAATCACTTCAATGAAATGTAATGTGACAGATGAGTGCAGTCACTAAACTACACTGAGAGGCAGATGGAAAGAGGTAGACAGACACAGGGTCAGTGGTTGAAGACATGCCCTAACATGCACCAGACATGTACAGACATGTGTCTTACTGTGGTTGTATGCGAGTGTGTGCTACTGTGTGTGAGGCTTTCATGCCATACAGGAAAATTAACATTTTCCATGTAGATGAAAACTATTCCTTTTCTTTTCAACTGTTTTCAACATTTTTTGTTGACCAACTGCAGCCATTCACTCTGTGGCTCTGTATTTTTCATTTTGAAGTATTTCTGCTTTGCTTCATCTCTGGCATGTCTTATATGTCAACCCTGCACATTCTTTCAGTACAGTGTTATGGGTTAGTCAGTCCACTTCAAATCCAATGCCACACTGGCATGGGTGCACTAAACAAACTATAAACTAACTTCCTCAGCTGCCACAGTTGTTAAGGTGTTTTTGAGGTTCCTAATAACAATAAAATAGCACAAGTGTTAACAGATCTTATGAAGATGTACACAAATAAACATTGTGGATAAAATGACATCATTTTTGCAGCACAGAAACAATCAAGTTTATTAAGTCAGTGAAAGACCCATTACAGAACCGCTCTTTTGCCCATGTTGGCATCACATGGCTCCTGCTGACAGTCTGGTTTTGCACTCATGCTGTGAACTTCTCATGTTATCTCAGATGAAAAGGTGAAACACTTTGAGTTGTGCTCTCTTTGCAGCTTAAACTTGGTGTGTGGAAACAAAAAACTTCTTCAATTGATTCATCCCACTCAGACCAATTCCATTCATCTACACTGAGGCTTATCATCAAACACATCAGAGCAGGATCTGAGCAGGATGTTCTGTGAGCACCGGTTCTTAAAACGGACGTCTTCTTCACAGACAAAAGTCCTTGAACAGGACATTTTCATGCATCAAAATGTTTAGCATTTTCCTGCTGCACTGGACACTGCTCACTGTAGTTCATGGTAAAGTGAGGACGAAGATTTTTTTTTATATATTTTTGGGCATTTATGCCTTTATAGATAGCACAGTTGAGACAGACAGGAAACGGGGAGGCAGAGAGAGGGGGAATGACATGCAGTAAATGGCGCCCGACGCGGGACTCGAACCAGGGCCGACTGCAGCGAGGACTTTGCCTCTATACATGGGGCGCCCGCTCTAACCACTACGCCACGCGACGCCCCAGGACGAAGAATTTTTTACAGATAAAGGAAGTGAAAAGAAAAAAAATTATTATTTCATGTGCCGTGGATCAACAAAAAAACAACCAAATACACAATAGATAAGCTTCTGTCCATGAATGAATGAATGAATGAACGTACACAATCAACATATGATTTTAAGCTACATTCCTTTATAAGAGAAAATGTATTTTTAAAAAAAACTTTAGGAGCTCTCTCATACTTTGCACCTTCTACTGAAAAAAGCACTTATAAATTGATGAATGTTTTTCAACAATGTTTTTGCAAATTGAGCTGTTGGCTTCCATCTGAAGTTAAGTGTTGCAAAATGAATATGGTCAAGATTTTTGATGTTGAAATAATAAGCCATGATAAATTCCTAAATTGCTTTTAAAGAAAGGAGATTCAAGGTTTTGATAACAAAAAGCAGTAATGAATTGTAATTCTGTTCCCATCTGCGAGGAAAAGCAATGCTATTCATTCAGTGTTGTTGCATACCCTTTCAAAGTGGATCATTTCCAAGCTAAAACACATCTCCCACAGTTATTTTCAATTATCTTCTCTGCACACAAACAAAGGAGGTTTATCTAGTTGTGTGTGTGATGGAGAATTATTATTTTTAGACTCACAAAACAAAGCTTGTTTGTCAAGGGGCAATGCCATGTACAACCCGAAGCGCATAGAGAGAGTGTGTTTGAGTTCAAAGAGTTAGAAGCAACATTTACTAGAGGACATATTCAATAGTTTTCAGCATTTGCAAAACATCTTTCAGAACCAGTGTGTATGCATGTGCGTTTGGGTGAGTACGTGCGTGTGCATCAGCTGTCCCCCTGTAGCACCTTTCATGTCACCCAACACCAGGCCCTTGTGGCTGTGGCCACGGGTGGCCCACTATGTGAGAACTGGTTCCTGCAGGGGGTGTGAAGAGACCCCCTGATGCTATCAAAATATATACCACAGGGGGACACACAGACAAAAATGAGAACGCACACACAAACACGCACAAGTACAACACGAAGCTTCAAATTATACTTGAGGCCGTTGCTGCCTTTTTCTAGATACCCACACTGAATCTTTTGCAGAATAAAGACAGATTTTCATCTCCTGATGACCACCGTTTCAACTGGTTCACAAGGCTAAGAAAGAAAAGGATGGATTGAACAGGACAGGTACTTATGAGGGAATTGATTCAATGAATAAGAAAGGGCCACTATATTCAGGTTCTTGCTGTAACCCAGTTCACTGTGCAGAACTGTTCAATGATATATCTGTAGTCCACTGGAACGCAAATCAGACAAGAACTAGCAGCAAACAACCTAAATGGTAAAGATGCAAGTCACAATCTGACAAATAGAGAAATAAGCAGTGATCAGTTCTTCATTTATTTAAAAATAAAAGCCACCTGCAATAATTCTGAGACATGTTACCTTCCTTTGTTTGTATGAAAATGACTTTACAAAAGTCATTTAGTGACCTCTCTCACTATAGCTGGAATGCCTTTTGTAGAAAAATATTTTGGTCTGATTGTTTTGGGGTAAAGGGGAGAGGCTCCAATTTATTATTTTCAAAAAAAATTTTGTCACAGTGGCATTTTTGAAAAAGGTAGCCAACCTTGCAGCCTGTAAGCCTCACCTCACCACCCAAACCTTGAGAGAGCACTGGCCAGTGGGGAAACCACAATACTCAGCTCACCAACCAACAGTGTAACCTAATCTTGCAATTGTTATCACTCAGTCAATCACATTTATAGGGTCGGCCTCACTGTTTCAGTCCAGCCAACAATATCATGCTTGCTTATCAAGACTTGAACCAGTGAAATCTGTGAACAGCCACATTAAGATGAGTCTACATTACTTTGCTTTTAAAGCTATCCTGTTGGAGTTGGTTGACTGGTCCCAAAGGCCAGTTAGAGTAATTAGGCAAAAGTAATAAATGAATGAAAATGTAAATATTTGTTTGTGTATGTGAATTTGTTTGCCTTAAGCCTTCACATATATTGCCGTGTTCCAGCACAAGAGCAGCCAAAATCATGGTTAATAAATTATTTCTACATGTCATGAAACAACCTAATCGTTCTATGGATCATTAAAAATGAATTCACCAATGAAGAATAAATAAATGCAGATGCATATAACTGCAGGGCTAACATTTTGATGCTGGATTTTCATTCAACTCAATGGGAGATAAATGAGCTGCTGATGATATATGCCTTGAGAAATAGCCTTTTCAAAAGCAATATTTTTATTCATCCATCTGAATGTTGATAAGTGATTCAACATCAGACAGCCAACTACTGTGTGAAAGGGGAAAAATGAAAAGTAGACTGGTTGAAAAAGGACAGAAGAGTTAGACACAGAGACACTGAGATGGCAAGAAACAAAGAGAAACCACGAGGGAAAAACTAAAGAAAAAGGTTATCAAGTTAGAGATTTACTGTACAGTATACATAAAGAGATCGGGATAGGATTGAACTGATCCAAAATAGAAAGATAAGGATGTGAGGGAACTGGGATTGACTAAAAATGAAGGAAGATCAAAGGAAAAAGACAGAGCAAGAGCAGAGGGAGGAGAGAAGAGGAAAAGACTGAAAGATAGAACCATCATGGGGGGTGAAGTGGGAGTAAAGTGATAGAATGGATTGAGACAGGAAAACAGACAAACACCAGAAAAAAAGTGGGACAGTTGCATAATGTTTTTTTTTCAATAACTGTTTCAATAACAGGCTGTACTAATGGAACAGAGAGGAAAAGGGCTGTCCAATAATGTTACTATATTAATAATAATCACAAAAAGAAACTAAAAAGAAAGAGGTGGACACATGTTGGGACTTCAATCAAGATACAATATATTTCAACAATGTAGGCTACAACTGCCATTTCCTTTCATTCTCTTCCTAACACTTCTGAGTCCCGTTCCTCAGGCTTTCATTAGCCTCCCTCTTTTGAGTTTTCTCTCCCTTACAGGTAATGAGTTGTGTTGATCACAACATTGATGTGAGGTTCAAGTTAATTACAGGTAGAATAACCAATTAATTGTGATGTGTGTGCTAAGTGAGATGTGTGTTTGAGGCGGTGTGGGGTTTAAAAGATAGGAGGCCAGTACCTTAGGAAACTGAGAACAGAGAAAATTAGTTCACCTTTTCTTTGCATGTCAGACTATTATACGAGACAAATTTAAATTAATTGTCTTTAAATCAAGTGCTCATGTGATAATAAATGTGTTAGAGTGTTGTCGGTTAACAGTTCTGGGTGACAAAGAAGACAGACTATTTATACTTCTGCTGAGGCTGTGAAAAGAAAAAGTGGAAATGGGGGTCTTTCCCTATGAAGACACAGTTGGTCCTGAAAAACATGTTGGAATCTCTGTCCACTGTATCATATCAATAAAAGACCAGGTCTATAAATTTAGTCCTCACAAAATTTGACAAAGGCACCTCTAATCCAGTTTTTAAAAGCTTACACACCATCAATATATTGTGGAACTCTATAGTCAATCCCATGTTTCTCTCATCATAGTTTGAGGGAGTCAAGTGACTAATGTGAAGGTCGCTCATAGTGGGGCACTAAGATACTTTTTTACAGGTCACTGTTTTAATTTTATGGCCTGCAACTTGCAACAGCTCTTATTCACTCTCACTGCTCTAACCAGTGTAGTTTCCAGATGCAGCAGCTGTTTTCAACTAAGAGCTCTGTAGACTACCTGCCCAGCAGCAAACAGCTAACAGTCCAAGCTGGGCCATACAGGAACATTTAGTACCTAAAGAGCCAGATGTTTCTCTCAGGCCTTGGTGGAGACAAAAAATAGAGCTAAAAGTAAAGGAAAATATTGGATGTGCTTTCTACGAGCGAGAAATTCAATTCATACAAATGCCAATTAAAGCAGATATCAGTGGAATGTTTTTGTTAATATAAGTCCTAAATAGTCCTATTTTCCGTCAGCAATCACTTACATGAAGTATTTCAGCCTAAACACGAGTCTCTCCGTCACTCTGCTCTGCTGTAACCCGAGGAGAAAATTTTCCTTGTGGGATACAAGTGTTATCCAATGAGGGGAGAGAACGGCATGAAGGGCTGTGTGTGCAGCCAAGGGATGCGCGTGAATGTGGTGACGTAGCACGAGGACCAATTGATGCCTGACAAGGGCGGGGGCTGCTAACTCATGGTGCGTTCAAGGAAACTCGTACTTTGTGTTTTTCCTTCCTGTGAAGTCATACCAGTTCGATCTGGTACGAGTTCACGGGTCGGAAGTTACGAGTGGCCGTTATAGGGAACTTTCACAGACAACAGGACGGTAAAAACACGAGCTACGGGTTACCTGGAACGCTACCAAGTCGTAGTTGTGACTTGAAGCTGTAACTTACGGTTTCAAAAGCCTGCCTTGAACACAGCATTAGCCGAAACGGCCGTGCCACTGATATCTGCTTTAATGTTTTAACCTCGTGTCAGTGTGTGTCAGTGTGTCATCTTGGCAGCAGAACATGGTGCTGGAGACACGTAGTGGAGCAGGAGGAACCACGGAAGAGTTTTGAGTAATGAGGCAGGAATTTATAGGGTTGTCTGTCTGTGGACAGATTTTGTCTGAGCCGTAGCCTCACAAACGTTTTGTGACTGTTTGAAGGTGGGTGAAGTAATAATGTAGTCAGACTAATCAGTACGCATGTAATACTGTAGTAATGATGACTGGGTCCGAATGTCGATGTTGTTGCAGCTGGTGTGATGACTGATTGCCTAACTTACAAGGTGATGAAATAAGTTGTTGTTTCTTTACAACTTGTTCTACTGCCCCCCACTGGGCAAAACATAAGCTCAGTAAAAAAAAAAAAAAAAAAAAAATGTTTCAGGTCAGGTAGATCATTCACGAAAGATGGAAATGCAGGCTGTTGGGTTTTGATATATGTCCAGTATGCTGACTTCTGCTCCCAACCACCTGAATAATGTGCCTCTATCTGCAGCTTTGCGGCTTGCGGCTATGTGTTGTGCCACGACAAACACACTCAATAAGTCATTACACTACACTACTGAGTGCCACTTAATACCCAAATGCTTTTTATCATCCACCTTTCACTGATCTGTAGTTTCCCCACTCAGGAATTCACATGACTGAAATATGCCACATGGCAGAAACTTTAATCCCTGCAGGTGTCTTAAGGGCTCTGGTTTTGTGACACAGCCAAAAAGCTGAAAGGGTTCAAACAAGGGACTGTGTAGATTAAACAGCCCAATTAATCTCTCCTTCTCCAGCCTAGCGAGCTCCATGTCTAGACTTCAAAGCAGACACAAACTTGAGGACTTGAGCCACTTGCGCCTTTTTTTTCATTATACTGGGGTGTGTGTGTGTGTGTGTGTGTGTGTCTACATCATGACTCACTGACGCTTATGGAAACAACCTTGTAGTTATGTGGTAGTCTGTTATCTGTAAGAGTAGAGTGGTTGGTTGCAAACCAGGAAGCAAAACCCTTGGTAACAAACTACAGTTGAACATGTTTGTATTCTTGTTTGGTGGGAAAGATCCAAAACTGTGAATCATGACAAAGCGCCAAAGAAATTCTGTAAAGAAACAGGTAACAGCACCATGCAGAGAGTAAATGTAAGGGCGAGAGACAAAAAGGAGCAAATACAAACAATGGTTAATTTGGTAGATCAAACTAAACAGTGATTTGAATCTGAAGTTTCTCTCTTGACTGGACACAATGTAATGACGAAATGATGATGAAAAAGAAATCTGACGAGCAGTCAATTTATTTTGTTTGTTTGTCTCTTTTTTTCTTTCCCCCCCTCCAGCTGCAACTGGATAGAGACACAAAAAATGATCACAGGGGGACTGACTGGGGTTTTCTCAAAATAACAGTGAAAACTGTTTCTTTGAGAGGCCGATCATCACAAATATTTACAAGGCTACAATAACACACTAGACAGTGACAATTATTTTAATTTTATTTTTTTCCTTTTTTTTGTG
>NC_140922.1:20802514-20852180 GCF_045865225.1 Trachurus japonicus
AAGCATGTTCTCTGTACACACCATTACTGAGGATGTGGAGCAAAAACCATGACTTGCATCGAAGGCTTTCTGCAAACTCACTTGAATCTGGGGTTTGTTTAAGTAAAAAGAACCAGTTTTAACCATTTGAGATTTGTGTTTCACCCACACAGATATACTGACGACTGGACCCTTGCTCATATCTCTGCCATTGTAAGTGTCATGTGCAAAATATAAAACTGCACAGGGATACCAAACAAATTAAGTCAATACCCTAAAGACTTGTTATCGCTCTTTGATGCTTCACTATTGGTGACATATGTTTGAACTCTGATGTGTGTGTGTGTGCATGTGTGGCTGCAGTCTGTTTGTGTTTTGTGGCTACACCCCAGCCAGGTTTTGAAAAACTGTTGCTGGAGACCGAGCCATTTCTCAGCGCACAACAGCGCACATGAAGAAACTTCTGTCTGTGAGAAAAAATATCAGCAAGTTATCGGCCTGGAGGAGATTCAGAAAATCCATTTTTAGCTTCTCCGTGAGAGCTTTCCCAGAGGATAATGAATTTGACTGCCTCCACACACACAGGAAATTTGTGTTAGTGCTTGCATGCTCAGCAGTTTTCCACATGGCCTTTCCAATAGAAGGCACTTTGATGGTGGTGACTCAACTATGATCAATGTGCTCCTATCAATATTTCAGTCTCTTTGCTCCTCCGCCTGTGTCTCTGTTGCCAAATCTCAATCAATAAGAGACAAATTAGAGGCAAGTTTTTCTTTTAATCTTCTAACCCCCGTCCCTTTTACCTGAATGCAATGTGTACAATTTACACTGGCACACACGCATACAGATCTGGATCTGTGTTCCTCAATCTGCAGAGAAAATACCTGATAATAATAGCTACGAAATATGCACACTCTCACATCTGCTTTGAGTCAAACTTGTTTCTTTGTTTGCTCTACTCTCAATATCCCAAAGCCCTTTTTTCCTGCTGTTTTCCTGACCAGGTTTGTTCACCCTTCTTGTAATCGCACCGAAGGTTTAATTTAAACACATCCGCTGAACTTTAATTGAAACACCCAACCTGGAGGAACCGCTGACCCGTGGAGGATCGTTCCTGGCAAACTTGGGCATCCTCGTCGGCCCCCGTGTCACATGGCTGCAGCAGCAGAGGTAAACAGGAGCTGACACCTGTCACAGATGTTGGAGCTAGCCAACAAGCATGCCCACATATTTGTCTATCTATGGCTATCTGTCATATGTCATCCAGTTGGAGCCAGGGAACTAAGCAGTGTCATTTCTGCTAATATCTGTGTTCGACACTGATGCCATCAGTCACATAGAAAGGGGGGAAAAAGTGGATGGTATCTGTGAAAATCGGTGGGTATATCTGACTCTGATGTATGATGTTATCAATAAAAAGGGACTTGTGATATTAACATAACATTTAGCTTTAGAAATGTGATTGCTTTCTCAATTGCATGTGCAAACTCCAGGTATTAGGCTACTTTTCAGTGGTTTTGCTCAGAATAAAGTGCATCAAATAATTTTATGTAAGGGAGAAAAGCACCAGCTGTCAATTCAAGATTTTTTTTTTTTTTACTGGTTATGTGTTTTCATATGCCAACCCTTGGTACAGCCCAAAAAATTCAAGCTGTGTCGTGATTGCTGAGACGCATGTTGCACACTAATGTAGTGTGTCATGTGGGAGTGATAGCAGTGCGTCTGTATCTATGAAGCGTCACGTCCTGTTTTAGACAGGGCCATTTCAAAAAACACCCAACTGACAGTTTAAAATGACAAGGCGACAGCCACAGTGGGGGTTTGAAGACCACAACTAAAATAGAGTTCTCTCCTATACACAGCCCTGACTGGCCCCTTGTCTCCTGTCACATTTTTCAGGGGCAGCCACCCTGTTTAAAGCACAGGGGATCTGCAGGTCTGTTAAGGAGGCGTTTAATGCCGTCTTGAATGCGAGAAAGGGAAACCAGCCAATTTCCAAATAAATATGTATAATAACAACTTTTTTTCCAAGTATGAATTGGAAGTACGGAAAGTGTTAAAGTTTAGAGGACAAGAAGAAAGCCAGGAAGAGAACATTCACTGGTTTGTTGGCAGAAAACTGGAAACTGGAACTGGAAAAATATAGGTTATTTACTTTCTATCCACTGTACTCACACCTCATGCTATCTCTAGTAATGCTTAGAAGATTAATAATTTATTATTAAAATATCCATTTTAATATATGTGGGAAGTCACTTTTTATGCTTCATGTAACACAAATATGAAAAAAAAAGTATGATTAGTTTTTACTCCTACTGTACCACTGCATCTCACAGCTACATTATTGACAGCACAACACCTCATGCAAACACTCAAATTTATATCTATATTGGAACTGAATATTTGTAACAGCCACTCCGGGGACACGGTCACCCATGTTTAATTAGAGGCCTGGTCACACATTATCGTATGACCCCTGAGAGCAGCTTTTGGGAGAATCTATTTTAAGGCACCGTTACACTCATCATTTCAAATGACCTCTGTCCTGCAATGAGCAAATTTCCCAAAATTGTGTGAGGCCTTGTCTTGCCCCACAAGGTGTTTTGCAGCCCGTCTGCTGCTGCAGAGGAACAGCACTGATGGCAGGCAGGTCTCACATCCCAAAGTCAACCCTGTCAGTTCGGTTAATGCAACTGACAAGGGGACTGATTCAGATTTTTTTTTAGAAACACCTTGCTAGGGAAAGGCTTTCCCTAAAACAAACTACCGTCAAACACAAATCCAGTATTGGTCAGAACAACATGGCTGTACATAATTTTCATGTGATGGAAACTTGCCCACTAATTCTGTGTAGTTTTATGAAAAAGTTTCATTTTAAGAAGTCTTGCACAATTCGGAGCAACAGGAAAAAATGTTTAAGGGACAACAAGGAGTTTTGGAAAGCGAAGTGTTTTCACACTACATTTCCCATGAGCCTCCATGCGCACATGAAATTCTTGGACTGGCGCAAGACGGACGAAAGCGAAAACATTTGCCAAGAATGTTTTCATTCATCAAGAATGAAAGTCGGAGGTTCAAAGACGATCCGATACCGTCGTAGTTCCGACCATAAACGGCGATTTGGCGGCGTTATTCCCATAACCTGCCAGGCAGCGTCCGGGAAACCGAAAGTAGGAAATGCTGGGCGAGCCGACCACTAAATAATAATAACAAAATAAGACAAAACGATATATTTATCGAAAATGGACCCATTAACAAGTGAGGGTAGCCTAACGTAAATTCATCCACATTAACATGAGACTCTTTTATAACCAAAAGAAAACTCCTCGAGGTCTCTATAAGTAAAAGACGAGGGTGGACACAGGACAGGTGTTTACATTTAGTGGGCATAAGGACAACCATAGGGGAACTTTCGCTGTTTTGTTGACAGACTGCTCATGTTTACCTTCTATCTGCTCTGCTCACACCTCATGGAGAATACTGCCATCTCCAGAATTGCTCACCCAGAGGAATATGATTAAATATTTCTCTACTTCTGGCTGTTTCACACACGCCTGAAGGATACACACTTCTGAACACACACCAACCCACGCACAATCGCTGTTTCCACCGTATGTTTCTGTCACACACAAAACGAATCACATGCCATCCTCCCTCCCCACCCATGCGCTCACACACACACGCACGCACACACCTACAACCTTGTCATTTCCTATGACATCCCCAGCCTCCATTACCTGCATACATTAACAAACCCCTCTGATGTTAAAAATTATACATTCATACATTTGAATAATTCAGATTATTTTAAAAGCTGTGCACTCACTCACACTCACTTTTTTTTACCAGATGGAAAAAGAGCTATTTACCTCAAATCACATTTGAATAAATCCCATAAATCCTTTCAAAGTTCCCTGAGATAAACCAATCAAATACCCCCAACCTGGGCTGACTGGCCAATAAAAATTAGCATTCATACTTGCAGTCTTTTGTCATTCAAAGACATCAAATAGCAAATCAAATTGCAGGCCCTATTTGTGAGGCTCAATTTGTTTGAGATAAGAAAAAGGTGGCTAATAAAGAGAGAGTGAGGGAGAGAAGGGGATATAGCTGCACCACCATAACGCAATTCCAAACCTAACAAAAAATATTTGATAGAGCGCCTTTGGTTTATAAATGTGGTTGATGAATCTATTTGCTCAACAAAAGAGCAATACATTATAAATGACAGACAAGGTATATATTAGATGGCCAAAGGGATGTGGACGCTCAATTATGCCTGAGATGAAACCTGCTTATCACAGCTGCCAGCGAGTGTGTGTAGGTTTGTTTGGGTGTGTGTGTGTGTGTGTGTGTGTGTGTGTGTGTGTGTGTGTGTGTGTGTGTGTGTGTGTGTGTGTGTGTGTGTGTGTGTCAAACAATTGTTGACAAGAATCAGGAAACCAGGATGGAAGACAGCGTTTTACAGTGTTTCCATCGGGCATTAAACCTTTACATGTATGTTTATGTATGTGAGATGATGAGTAAAAAACTGACCAGGAAGTACAAAAGGTTTTTTTTAAAGTTCACAGAATTGGATTCCCTTTCTTTTCTTTTTTTGACTGTATCCACCACGGAAAACGGTGGGTTGACAGTGAAACCTCATCGCTCTTCACTCTCATTACCCATCTCTGTCTCTGTCTTATTTCCAACTGTCTGTAAATCATGACAGGCGGTAACCTCCAGCTTCCTCTTTCTCTGTTTTGAAAACAACTAACCGTCTCTGACACTCATGCTTCCTGCGTTTTAACGGACTCCATACACGTACGCAGACCCTTTATATTTGACCTCCAGACTGAAGTTTCTGCTATTTATTCTACACCTCAACCAGCACTACCAGAGTTAATCTTGGTAACTGGTTAACATATTCATTTATCTATTCACTCACTTAATAAATATCAACTGTGGCTGCCATAGAGGCTCTAACTGAATTTTCCAGTGCAGCACCCAAGGCGAATGTTTATATCACTGGGCAGTAATACAGGTGCAGTAGTGTGGGTCGCAAAACACTCTTATCACTATTTCTTGCACTTCGCTCAACCAAGTCTAAAAGGCAGGTGTATCTTTACCCTGCACTGTCACCCACATCTCACATGCACATGCAAAAACACACAAACATGCAAACACACACACACACATCAAGGTTCAAGCAGCTGGTGAGTTTGCCCTTGACTGCCCACCCCCGGGCACTGCAGTGGCATGGATGCAGCTGTTTTAAAAAGTTCTGGAAGGGATTTAGAAAACCATGTCCTTGTCAAGGGTATACTCTTGCTTTTTCATTTTGCAGACATAAACTGAGGCTGTGCTGAGCCAGACAATAGCACTGACTCAAAAAATTCCAAACTTCTTATCCATGTCAGAGGACGGCTGCTTTGCAGCGTGGGTGAGTTGTAAAGTCGTGCCACAGAAGTATTCAAACCACCGTCTTCTACATCTGTTAAGCCCTCACACTAGGCTACCAGGTCAATATTTCAATTTCTTCCTGCTGCCTCTATGAACACTGAAAAAACACAGAAAGCCAGCAGTCATAGCAACACAGCTTTCTTCAGCGCTGAAACGTGTAAAGAGTGTGCTCACTTTCTCTTTGAACTTGCCTCTATGAACACAGCCACACAGTAGCCTATCTTACCACAAATCATGATTTTTTAAAAGTCTGTCATTGCACCAAATTAATCCCATCACCTCGAGGCATCGCCTTCAAAAGTTCTGTCAGAAAAACCAAACATGAAAAGAGTTTGTTGTCAAAACAATAATGTGAATTTGCTGCTGCAGTTTGTCATTAAAAATTTGTCTGCTGACCAGCTGAACCTTTTTTTAAGAAGGCTCCCACAGCACCTTTGTCCAACAAGTGGTGGCTATGAGAGTACATGTACATGTGAGTACATGCGGGTATACAGTTGAATGCCTACACATGCATTGAATACACACATTCAGGTTCTAAAATGAAGAAACATATTATCTAACTAATGTGACATAGATGAGGTAACATACTGGGTTTTGAAGATCTTCCTGCCTTTGAAAGCCGTCAGATAAACGAGCTGCGATTTGATCAGGATTTAAAAGCTCTTCTAAAACATTCATGGTCAAATTCTCGGGTTGAACTACATTTTAATTATGTGCATGAACAATTAAATGTTAATTTGATGAGACAACTGACCTTAGTTTATTATTCTCTGGGCATAAAGACCCCAAATGCAACATTTGACATGAATAAGGCTAGGAGGTTTGGAGAGAATAGGAGGGGAGTGGGTTGCAAAAGATATTACCGTGAATCTTCAGTGTCTGTTTACAGATACAGAAGCAACACAAGACTCTAGACTTAACACCAGATTGATAACATTCAGAAAACAAACAGGCTATGCCAATACAAAAGTCACAAATAGATACTAATACTAAATATATTGAATGGAACTGGAGATTTGTGATATCAATATGTAGATTTGCCCTTGACTGACCCGTCTGGGGCTCTAATAGACGCATGGCCTGCTGTGCATTTGGGGATTCTGGGAGTCTACTCTCAAGGAACAGATGCCAGGGCACAACAGCTGTTCATCTGGCATCGAACTAGAGCCAACTGGCTGGACCCTCTACCCAAGAACAAAAACATCAACATGTGTTACTAAAGCCTTCCCCCCTTAATAGGACAGACACACAAACACACACGGACATGCACGCATACACACACACCTCACATATGCAAACTGACTTGCAAGTGACATAAAACTTGCAGACTTAATTAACAGCAGCACCAAGAACTGCTTGGTGCTGCTTTAATCAGGGGCACTCCAAATCAACCACTGTACACTCACCAAGAACGAGTAATCGGATATAGGCACCTTCAATAAACCAACAGCAGTGGCTCCACTTCAACAGACTTATAAGCATTAAATATATTGATCGTAATCAATCACCTAATCACTGGACATTCAGTGATGTTTCTTCTTTGGGAGCAGATTTTTGAAGTGATGCAGCAAAGAAACACTTTAATTCAGTCCTGCTGTGATTGTGTGATTGTGTGTGTGTCCGTGTGTGTGTCTGTGTGCGAGAGAGATAGTGTACTCACCCTGGAAAGACTGTCTGGCTCTCTCCACTAGTTCCTCGATGGGATAGCTGGCCAAGTCTCCTCTGGCATGCTTAGTCTTACAGTAGGTACATGCATTCAAACACCTAAACGGAGACACAGAGAAAAAGAGATGGAGGCAATTCAAGACAAGATAGAAAATGTTATTGAACTTTTTTTACTCTTATTTCAAACGTTTGATTCTTGTTTGGCTGACAAACTAAGCAAGAAAATTATTTGTATCCGATGATTCATTTGGGTATTTTCGAAATGACAGAGTTAGACATTGTCAATTATTTACAATATAACATCTTGAGAGTGACCAATCCAGCAACAAACACCCGATTCACTTGAATCGACTTAACTGACATGTGGAAAAACAAAAGGACCCAGACCAGCATGGTGAGTAAACAGATACACACAAGAGACTTTTTAATATTTTAATGAAATCTTTTCATGCACACTCTCCCAATAGAGGAGAGGCAGGAGAAGAAAGCAGGGAGTCAAAACTGTCCTTTTGTCTCCAAACAGTTTATAAGGACTCCAGCTAGCTCCAAAATAACCGTGGACAGCTGTCTCTCTGACTGAGGCAAGCTGTGGAAAGATTAGACTCAATACATTGTTTTGTTTTACTAAAAGTAGAGACGCTTAATTCAAATTGACTGCAAAAGGGAGAGAGCAAGACTGTGAAGCAGAAAAATAAAATTAAAGAAACAAAATAGTACAGGGGGAAAAAAGGGGGAGAAATTCCCTCTCACAGCAGATCCAGACACACTGTATGGTACAAAGTCTGGAGAGGTCTTTATTTAGCATGAAGGGGCTTTTCTTTACAAGTTGTCTGTAAACCACTACTCAAAAGAATAATGAAGGCCCCTGTTAGTAGGACTTTTTTCTATTTATTCCATTAAGGCTTCATTTCTGACCTCCAATTTGTCACAGTGGGTAAAAATATACGCTGTTGTTACCACGGTCGTTTCTTTTCACTCATTATTTCACTTTTGGCTTCACTGTTCTGCTCTTCGTTAGTTCTTGGTGATGTTGTTGCTGGAACACACTGTTGAGCGAACACACGTAAACTGCTATAATTAGGTAAATGTGTGTGTTTGTGGGGATCAAAATATTTCTAAGGGAAAAAATAAGACTGAGACTGAGCAAACTCATCCAGTATATCATATTATGAATATAATTTATTCCCTCACCATTATTTATCACCCTTTCTCCACATGTTCCAGTGTGGTGCAAAAAAAGTGAGCTCGGTAAGTTCTTCAAGATTTGTTGGTTCCAGTTTTCTGTCTAACTCAGCTGAGGGTGATTTCAACACTGCCACATTAAGAGCTGAATTGTCAATGGAGCCACACTTGCCAAGTCTATACCAACAGAGATGTAAAAGCACTAAAAATGTCTCACTGATAGAGTGCAACATGCCAAGTGGTGTTTCCACTAAAAACTCCATACTAACCAAACTGTGACTAACAGAAGACCACGGCCCAGCTACACTCACAAAGAAAACTACATGACCATCTATTAACGCAGCACTACTAATGCTAGCTTTTGACACAGAACAAAGATGAAACGCCTCTTTAACAAAATGTGTCTCAATGTTGAAATTGGTTTGCTGTGGGATTTATACACCCAAGCACAATGACGAAAACATCTTACCAGTGATTAATAACCATCAAATGCTGTGATGTAAGGCAGCTAGTATGAGGCTAGGAAATCAGACTGTTGCAGATAACAAGCGTAAACCCTGTATCTGTCCATGACAGACTCATGGAGAAATAACAGGGATTCCCCTGAAGCGAAAAACTGGCAAACAACACAGAACTCCTGCTGGACTGAAGAAACAATTGTCTTGTACACAGGATGAGTTTGTAAAACCGTTCTACTGTATGTCATTCTAGAGCACCACTTTGACCAAGTTTAACATTTTCTTAGAAGTATTACTCAAAGTACAATGTCCAAGTCCAAGTTTGGCTTGGACTTGGATGCATTTGCCAAATGACATGCTAGCCTCAGGGCTCTACAATCAATACAGTATCCAACATCCACCCAGGATGGGTCATGCCAAGGCAACAAAGTAGTGGAGAAACTTTCAAAGTCTCCCCTACGCACTGACTGAAGACTACTATTGATAATGGCTATGGGAATAATAGGGTGAGACACTGCAGATCAAGGTGAGAGAAGCATTTCAGAGAAAATTACATTGTGGAATGTACAAAGACACCATGATTCAAAGAAAATGTTATAAAACCCAATGGTAAATATACAATTAAAAATGAAATAGCATTTCTTAAAGCATGGACTTGTTTCTTAATTCTATTAACTGTTCATATTCAGACAGTGGACTGCAACACTGAGATGATGTCAAGTTTTCCCACAGTCCACTACAGTTGGCTGCAGAGCAGAACCAAAGCACTGTCAAAGCAGCGATGCAGGACGCAGTATATGGAACATTTTGATTAATTATTAAAAGGCGCCAGTCCTGTTTTTGATTAGTGTACGAGGAACCCGTAGGCCTTTGGGCCCTCTGTCTCACTCCACTTACTGGACCATGCAACATCTTCATTAAGAACCCACTGACCGCCCTACAATATCTTTATAATCATTTTGAAACACATCTGAAACGCCGAGAGCATTTTTTAATGTCACCATGAAAAAAATCCATCCATCTCTCCCTCTCAGGGTATTGCTTATCCTAGTTGAGGGCACTAAAGATGGCAGCTAGGTCACAGGACCTAGCTGCGGAGAAAACACAGACAGATGGGGCCCTGCATGCGCGCACACACACACACACACTTATACCACCAGGGGGTCCATCCATCTTAATGTGATCAGGCCCAGCTGAGTGGATCACACCAACATTAATCTCAAGAGACAGTCAGTGGCCTGTTTGTGTGTGTGTGTGTGTGTGTGTGTGTGTGTGTGTGTGTGTGTGTGTGTGTGTGTGTGTGTGTGTGTGTGTGTGTGTGTATGTGCGAGTGTGTGCATATGTGTGTTTGCATCAATTATGTGTATGTGGGTTCATGTGCCCGTTTGAGTGTGCTGTTGCTCCTGCTGCTGAACATTCGTCCAGTATCACAACAACACATTAGCAGTTTCGACCTCTCAATCAGGCTAAACAGACTGAGACAACTAGTCAGCACCTTCAGACTAACTGTGACTGAAGGAGAGGAGCCGTGTCACTCTTTCTGGAAGACACACATGGTGGGGAAGAAGAGAAGAGAAGAGAAGAGAAGAGAAGAGAAGAGAAGAGAAGAGAAGAGAAGAGAAGAGAAGAGAAGAGAAGAGAAGAGAAGAGAAGAGAAGAGAAGAGAAGAGAAGAGAAGAGAAGAGAAGCTGAAATAAACTGAACTGTTGCCGCTGAATATCAACACTCCACACTGTAAAGGAGAAATACTTTTAGTACTGTATGAAAACCAAATATTTTCTCCTCATTATCAAGCTTCCATCCTCTCCCTCCTTTGTTTCTGTCCTCCCACCCTCCTGTTTTGTCCCAGTTAATTAAACCACAGAGGTAGCTGTTGTACCTGACAACAGTGTAGTTCATCAATGTGTTACAATGAGAGAGGCTACCTCCCCAGTGTGTCTGCAAGTGTGAGAGAGAGCGTGAGAGAGACTATTGTGTGGTTGCTGCCTTGAAAAGGTAACAAAGAAAGGAAAGCCCTGAGGTTTCTCTATACATTTGTGAACCTCCATCCACACACACATATGCTCCGACACACACATGCAGAATAATTCCCTTTGGAGAAGCTCCCTTGTGCAGCCTCTTAAAGAGGCAGACTGGGAGAGAGTTGAGCAGGAAAGGGTTTTTCTCAATGATAAGCATTTATGGTCTACACATTAGAAAGATTCTCTATGCATAAACAAATCAAACCATGTGTGCATTAATCTCTCGCTCCCTCTCTCTTCCTGTATGTGAGCTGCTTGCGTGTGTGCGCGCGTGCATGTTTGTGGGGGTTTTGTATTGTGTCAGCTTGAAGATGCAATTATGAAAACAAAGCCTAAACTGTGCAGGGAAGTCTGAGCGCTTCACAAACTGGAAAGCAAGATTATTCATTGCACTTATTGTTGAGTCTGGGAGAGAGGTGGAGTGGGTATATGAGCAAACAAAATCGTAAAACTGCTATTATACGAGTGAACAAAGCCTCGAGTCTGTAAGTTTACTATTAGTGTCATCTCAAAGTCAAAGTGGAGGTTGCAAAATAATGTGGAGTCAAGGAACAAAGAATGTTGACACAATGGAGTAAAGACCTATTAGGGCGGATGAATAGGGGATGATTAGTTATTCAGAGAAAGGTTGGCAACTAAACTCAATTTAGCCTTGATACACAGTTGTGAGTATAAGCCTGGTTGTGTTCAAGTTGCATGGGAACTCTGCACACCACTGATCTTGTGGGACATGGATAAAGATGATATTCCTTACGTCTTATATCTTATTAGGGGTTCTAATTTTAAACCATGATCAGGATTTGGGATGAAACATAAATTTCAGTGCTTACAGCTTTTTGAGCTTAATCTTTTTGGCTCACTATTTAGGCAAAGAAATATGGTGTTATTAAGTTGAAACTGAGCTTACTCAAGTAATAAAAGCAAATAAGTACAGCTGTGTGAGGAGCAACAGCAGAAACTTTCTTTATAATATTAAGAAAAGAATATGAATATGTCGGCCCTTTGGCAATGTAATTAGATGATACTGTGGGTGGCGGTGATATATAACATCTCTTTGTACAAAAAACTTGCACAAGTAGTGTGCCGTGTTACTTGATAAATCTCCATATTGCACATTTAACAGACCTTCTTAGGTAAAAACTCACACATTGGGTTTTATTCAACAAACAGAGGATTTCGAAAGGCTGCAAAACACTGAAGTAAACCAAACAAAAGAATTTTGCAGATGTTTTAAAGTTCAAATTTGTGTGAACTCGACATTTATCCTGTGATTTTTTTTTCTTTTTTCTTTTTAAGAGATGGCCCATTGACCAGTATAGCTGGTTCAGACCACAAAACAACGTGTCTGAAACCTTTTACAATCAGAAGTTCACACTGAAACAGTCTCAAGTGATATTGTTTATGGATTTTTGTGTTGGATATTTTGCGTGTGTGTTTTCTTTCATCTGTGAATAGGCCAGTGTGTCCTAATGCAGCTGGGGCCCATTCCTCTCAGTGTTCAATTCAGCCTTTGTGTCTGACCTCTTGGATTCTGTTATTTAGTCTCGTGTTCCCAATGCTGCACACTGAAACAGCTCTGTGTATGTTGAGTGTGTGTTTTTTTTTTTTTTTTTTTTTTTACAAAAAGTGTCACATGCTGACCTTACATTTCTGTAACTACTACAGCAGCCTTGCTTGTTGTTTTGACTGGGGAGAGACAAGCACGTGTGTGAGTGAGAGCATGTGCTTGTGTGTGAAACCACAAGTCCATGTCTACAAAGGAACCATGGCTGTTTTTCCCCAACTTCTTGTTTTGTCTGTCGATAGACCTCAAGACACTGTGTTTGTACTAGATCAGTCGCCCCATTGTTACTGGACAATAATGTTAAGATGTTTGCTTATTATTGAACCACCAGACAATTGATAAAGCCAGTCACAGTGGTGGAAGATCTGATCTTAAGTCAGAGCTGCAACTGGTTCACTGCTCGGCCAGCTCATTATCTCACCTGCTCCCAACCCACTGGCCACTTCACTGTGTTACTCACTTACCCACTAATAGATTCCTCCACTGGCAGACAACCTGACTGAGAAAAATACTGGCTGACTTGCTCACAATGACTTTATAAACAACTGCATTACCAACTGGTTAGGTTAATGCTTGGCTGAGTGACAACTTTACAGAGTCTCTGGCCACATGTGTGACTAACAACACCTGAACACCTCACACAGTCACTGATGCCTTAATTAGATCCTCTACAAATTCTACCAAATGAAGTATTTTCACATCTCACATCAACAACATTACGGATCTGTTGAATCTCTGTGATCCAGCTCACTGCTTGGTTAACTGAGGACCTACTTCATAGGGATTAGCGCACACACTATACTACCCATGATCGGCAGAGCTTGGTGCAAAGGTGAGGTTGAGATCACTAGCATGCACATGGTTGAATGAAGGCTTTATTTCAAACATGTGAATGATATATATATCACACTTGAAGCACTTAAGTTGATACACTGCGTTGCATGTTTGAAAGGGATTAGGAAGGAGCATTATTTTATTAATTCCTATTCCTTCTCCACTTACAGCAGTACCTTAGTACTAGGTTATCTTACTTCCTGTGTATCCTGTTTTTTTGTTGTTGATTTTTTACATTAACAAAACAACAAATAATCACCAACAAACAACACCAAAACTGCTCGTGTCAAAATAAATAAAATTACGACAAAATGTGAGAACCCTAGTGCTTGTCATATCCCTCTTCTTCCCTAATATCTGTTTGTACCGCTGTTTGTACATAAAGCAAGACAGAGCCACTCATGTGATTATGGCATAATTTCAGGTAGCTTTTTATCTTTCTTTTTTTTTTTCCATCTTCAGAATGTCTTGGTCAGCTGTTATTGTGCACTGCAAAATCCACAGCAGGGTCAAGCTCAATTTGAGTGAAATCTGAGCAGCAGGTAACAATGCTGTACCATTGTCCTTATTTGTTTTCGCAACAGGTAACAAATCATGAGATGAAAAACGATTGTGCAGCTAATGATGTGGCCTCCCTGAGAGATTGAAAGGCACCGTGAAGATGGCTCGGCAGCATCTGCGGTCTCAGGGTCATCAAACATTATAACATTACTTAAGATTACGTTACCAATTACTCTGTCCCCTGGAAAAGAGGACATGCATTACGTGTGAGTCACAGATAGAAAGCGTAATCTCTGGGTTAATGTTTCTGTCTGACAACTGTGGACCATTTACCTCTAGGAAAGAAAACTTTGTGCAAATAGTCTGTTCAATGATAAGTGTGCGTGTGTGCATGTGTGTGTGTGTGTGTGTGTGTGTGTGTGTGTGTGTGTGCTGCGTTTTCCTGTGGCACACTAGGGCTAATTCAGTTACTCAGGGGTTCTGTAGTGTAATGCCTTGTAATGACACACAATCTCATTTTGTCCAAGGAGACACATCAATCTTTTGGATTTACTGCGGGGCAGCAGACTCTCTCCTGGTGAGTGAGTGGGGAAAACAGTTAAGGGAGCATGCATGCATGTGTGTGTGTGTGCGTGTGTGTGTATTTGTGCATGTAGTTGCGTGTTTGTGTGTTAAGCAGTGGGAAAGAGGGAAATGGAATAATATGTTCAGACCAGTGGAGCTGAAAACTACCCATACATTGGTTTGATAAACAGCAGGAAAGGCCACCGTGGTACATATCTATAAGGTGTGTGTGTGTGTGTGTGTGTGTGTGTGTGTGTGTGTCAGGAACAAAACAGAAAAAGAGAATGGGAATTCCTTTGTGGAGGTGTGCGTTTCTATGTGTTGTGCGTGTGTTTAGGTGCAAAATCAAAAGAATTTGTGAATGCATTGTGCATCCATGCATTCCCACAATCCTGAACAATCCACAGTATGAACGTGATCAGAAACCCTTGCATAAACACCCTTCACTCCCTCTGTAACTCCACTTTTCCGAAGCACATTTCCGCCTGCTTTTGTTGCTGCTTCACATGATGTGTTTTCACTTCTGCTCCTCAGGGAGAAAAACAACACAGAAGAGAAAAGATGAGATCATTGACCAATGATGAACAAAATGAAAAGGCAGTCGAGTAGAACAGCGTAACGTGGCTCGAGTCTCTGCTTTTAAGATGCGGTAGAGATACAGACAACTTACAGACGGGTGGCAAATTAAAGGAAAAACCATAGCATCTTCACTCCTCATATGATCATGTTCCTCCCTGCGCCACCAGAGCAGCTTCAATGTGCACTGATTCTTCAAGTCTCTGAATTCTACTGGAGGGATAAAGGCAATTCTTCTTAGAGTTTCTCCCCCATTTGGTGTTTTGATGATGATGGTGATGGTGGAAAGCACCGTCTACCACATTGGTCCACATCAGGTGAGTCATATCATTTTCACACTCATCACTCCAGTCAGTGACCCCTCGTGCCCTGGAAGAGACCACTATCTTGAGGATAGAAATGTTTCATCATGGGATTAAGGAAAGATTTCATATTGATTTGCACTGAGCCTTCCCTCTAAGGGGCCAAGTGGTCAAAAGCCATGCCAGAAAAATATGAAATTCTGTGGAAGAGGTGCTCTTACACATCACGCCAACGCACGAGCATCACAGTCATCAAGTGAGCGCTGTCAGCCACAGTTCCGACCCTATTTACTGATGGCTTTCCCACAGATTTATATGCAGATGTCACAGAAGTCACTGTTCCTAACGAAACAATAATCCGTTGAGCAGCAGCCTGTGCCTGAAGCTCCTGCCATCCATGCCCCAACAATGAACTCTCTTTCAAAAAGGTACAGTACTTGCCACTTGCCATCTTGATCCAAAATCAGAATCAACTGAGCCTGCTCAGCATTTTTAATTCATCACCCGTCAGTATCTGTGGCGAATATCGCATGAACCCCGCTGGTGGATATTACACTCTGAATGGGAGTTTCAAGCTAGAGCAGATATGCCTGCTGTGATTATTAGTGTGTATGTAGAGGGGGAAAAAAGAGGAAAAACAAGAGAATCCTTATGTGCCTTTCTGCAGAATCTTGTGCAAAAACTGCGTCCTTATTCTCTCAGGCTTTATCCCCTTCCTCATCGCAGCTGCCAAAGAAATTCAAATTACAAAAGAGCATATACAGAGGGGCCTGATTCAATTTGCTTTTAACCCAGCTAATGACTTCCCATCTCTCCCCCTCTTCCTCTATGTACCACATTCCACTTTCTCTTTCAAGCTGAGACTTTTATCTGCAGAAATGGCTCCTCTACTCTTATCCTGACACTACAATTCTTTAGTGATTTTCTTCTTTAATATAAGGTATGTCACCAATGAGCTGTGCTGTGTCTTTTTTACCCTGCCATGACAAGGCCTCTGGCATCAGAACACATTGTGCTGAGATCGACTGATCTCCAAACGAAGAAAAGAAAGCAGCAGAGGATTGGGACAGAGAAAGTGAAGCACTACTATCAGGTGCTGAATGCTTCCATTTGCGTTCTGAAAAGCATGGGAAAGTGCCTGCATGATAATAGTCAATGTAAGAGAGTTAAGTGAGTATTGAACAATGGTTGTAAACTGTAAAGTTAAAAGGATGCGACAGTTTGGAAATGTAGAAAAAAAAGGGGTTGTGAAGAAGAGAACAAACAAGAGATTTGATTTTTCTGTAGAAAACAAAAGGTTGTCAGGGAGACAGAGATAACAGAAAACATGGAAAGGGGAAAGCCATGTCAGTGCCTATTGTATGTTGTTCATGTTATATGAGCTCTCTCAGTCAGACCATGCACCCTGCACGGGCATGCACACCCTGAATGACAGGTACAGGAAAAGGGCTGCTAGACAGACACAACGTGGTCAGTAAAAACTCTCTGTTGTCTCAGCCAGGTCACACCTCCATGTCTATCACCACTTCATCTATTATTTCAAATTAAAAGCCCTAGCAGATTTGTGCAATTGCAACTTCAGACATGGCAGCAACTGTAATAATTTGACTGCGGCTCAGTATTCAGTCATTATTTCTTCACTTTCAGTGCCAATTCAAAAGTTAAAAAATATTAATTTCCACCCTCCATTTGCAGAAAAATACTATTACATAGAACAATAAAATACTGTCATTACAACCTCTTTTTTCAAAGTTATGTGTACCTCAGACCTGCAGACCATGCTGCTGTGGTTGCCGCTTCACAGCCAACTCCAAACCCTGGAGCTGCTTGTTCTGAGCCGTATTGTTCTTCTGTGCATCTAGACGTCTGTGACCCCAGATTTACTTACTCTGAGCTGGCTATAGCTGTAAACGCTACACCTTGGGCACAATGGTTAACACAACTCTATGTAAAGGTCAGTTGATAACACCTATTATTCTACTTTGTCGGCCTGAGGAGTGGATGGAGAAGTTGTGGCAGCCAGACGCAAATCACAGGAAACAAGCAGCAAGGGTCCGTCAGCTAACATAAACAAATTTGCAGTGCACGCAGACACTTTTCACTCTGTCAGCTTTGCTTGCATAGTGTGTGTGATGTGTTGTTGTGTGTGTGCACGTGTTTGTGTGTGTGTGTGTGTGTGTGTGGATTTTGCTATGGTGATTCTTATTGATTGTAGAAATCAAGGATTTGGCAGGGATAAAGGTCTGTGAGAAATCGCCAGTAGCCGGTTCAAATCCTTGTTCAAACGAATGTAGCCTACGGCAGAAAAAATATAATAGAAAATCACACAAAAAGATTAAATACCATGTATCTTGAGTGAAGCATCCAAAACATTCATGTTTAAAAGGTATTAAATATCCTTTCAAAACTCCAACAATGGCTTCATGCAATATTCAGCATGGCTTAATGGCCAGATTAAATTAGCTTTCAGTTAAGTAGATAAATATGTTACTATTAGTGTCAGAAGGTGAAAAAAGAAAACAGGGGAGGCTGAATAGATGGAGCCAAACAAAGGAAAGAGGATAAAATAGTGTATGGGCTCCAAGGTTATCTTTTGTACTCCCTGGATGGGTGAGGCCAGTAGCTCAGAACAAGAAATTCCCAGCCCTACATGACAACAATCAAGACTTCTGAAATTTATAATGTAGTAAATCCGTCAATGTTTGCTTCTATTCAAGGGATGTAAGCATCTCTATTTGTCGGCCTATCATAAGCTTAACCCCACAAGCATTTGAATAAGAATTATGTGTAGGCACAAGAAAATATCAACTAAAGGTAGCAGAGTATTTTCACAGTATCATATAATGGGAATAAATAGATAAAAATAATAATTTTGGCAGCCACTGATATTGCCTTCGGGGTCAGTATTATTTTTCTATGTTGTATTATGTAAAATTATTGTTGCACTTTACAATGAAAAATGTTTGGGTTTCTCTGGCTAAGAATTTTCATAGTCAAATGTGATTCATCAGATTTTGCCTTTAGCCGACTAATCGTCGAGTCATGCTGTTTTTTTCCCTTGTTGATTCATGATCTCATTTGCGACTTTTTCCACTCCAGAGAAAAGAGCTAAAACACCCAAATAAACAAATTTAATTCTTCAGTTGCCATAAAATAACAATAACAGGACATTCCCCATCCATCCTTTTGCTTATCTAACTCATTTTGCCAAAATTAGACACTTTTACAGAAGTGCAAGGCTCCATATCCATTGGTTCAAATTCAAATTATAACCTATCTTTTGTGATATTAGAGCTGCCAGCACAGAAATCAAACATCAAGACAGCAGTTATCCTTCCAGCAATTCCTCAGTAAACGTGTGTTTGAGAGAACTGTCAAACCTGGAAGCAAACTTCCACTCCCTATTCCTTCTGTGCTACACTGTCTACTGCCTGGAGGATACAGGCTAGTTGTCGAGTTGGGGTTACTGCAGAGGGCCATTAACACCTGACTTTGGCACATTGTAATAACAATAACAGCGTTTAAGGCTGCCAGAAATGTGACTAAATAGAGAACATGCAAGAGACAAACAGTGAAATGAATTGAAATGAGCTGTAATAGTGGGACAAAGGGCTTTTTTAATGCCTCCAGTTTAATGACAAAGGTTCACACAATCAGACACATCAACAAATACACACACAAGTTTAATGACCCATTCTGACTGAGTGGCTGTAAATTCCTTGTTTATGATGCCGAAGCTTCATGATTCAACGTGCTCACAAAAGGGCTTTTACTGTTGCTGATGACTACACACACACACAGAGAGAGAGAAGAGAGAGAGAGAGAGAGAGAGAGAGAGAGAGAGAGAGAGAGAGAGGGGACTCTTAGTATAGCCTAGGGCCATACTAACACACAAACCGGCTCCCCCACTAGTGTCAAGCGTGCTTAAACTGGGACACAAAACAGAGCATTAGAAAGACAAGAAGTCTTTTTCCAGTCCAAGACAGTATGAAAAATGAACTCTACCCTCAGGCTTATCAGTTTGTAAAAAGAAGCAATGGAAGGAATAACGTAAGAAGCCATCCAAAACTAAACGCTGGCGACTGGATCATAAGACAATTACAGAGCACAAGCCCGACGTCAGCTGCCTCAGTCAACATAAGAGGCAAGAGTAGCATCAACCATGTCTGATCCAGTCCCATGTAAGAAAAAAACACCTGCACATTCTGTATTTCAAGTATTTCTCTCTTTTATGCTTCTCATTCATCAACAACTATTCCCTCCACTGCTTCACCACTCTTACCGACCAATGAATACGCATTTCCACAACATTTGAAAAAGCTTTCTGTCGCATTGTTGCAAATCCAAACTTCCAAGGTTTAGAGCTTTTCCTTTATCAAAAGCTGTTGAACTTCCTCCAAAACCCTAACTGTGATTGGTTCTGTTTGACTGAGGAACCTTTGTGTCAGTTTGTCTTAAGTGGCTTGTTAACTTTTCAGATATTCAAGGCCACAGATAAAGAGAGAGAGTGAGTGATTATGCTGCCTGGCAGTCTATTTAGGGTGATGAAAATGAGTGTGGAAAGAAATAATTACCAAAAAATATTTAGGATTGAATAAACGTACTTGTCATTATATTACAAAAAGTATGTTTCTAACAATGTATGTCAGTAACATAATGTTTGTAGTACTGTATGATGACAAGTAAGTTTATTAAATGGGTTGAATATAATTGATTTTGACTTAAATTGCCACTTGTTCAAAAAAACAACTTCATGAACATTCACTGGATTTAATTGACTGCTAGGTGCAAACAAGATATTAATGTATTGAAACAAAACTGTTATCTAACTGATACCAATACTGATGCAACATGCTGCTTTTGGAGTGAACCTTCAAAGAAGCAATCAGAGCTTTGGCTCATTAATGTGTCAAGCACAGAGGACTCAAAATAACTGTGCTAATGGCCCAGGAGAAACCTGACAATGTTCCTTTAATACAAAGCCAGAGGGCATTTGAGGACTAGCCGGACTCGATGAATTTATTTTCTGATGGGGATAAAATTAACTTGGTAGGGGAAAAAAAGTCAATCTAATTTAGCTTTTAATAGGTACAAATGAAATTAATATGTAACTTAATGAAACTAATATTGTGAATCAATTTGAACGTGAAATTAAATTTTCATAGGTAATCCCAGGTGAAACAAGCTGTTGTAAGGATTTGCACTAATAAAGTGAATGGAATGGAAGAGAAGGCTCATCTGTTAGACCCTGACTAAATTCACTATGTAGAGTAATTTGAAATGAGTAAATGGGTTTTATTTAAGAATGAATTTGAATCCTATGGATGACTATGGTTGACAGAGGCAAAAGTGGATAAGGGTTTTAAGGTTTTTTTGTTGGGGGGGGGACAAAAAGAATGAATTAACTCATTGAGTGCCAACCACGTAATTTCTCGTTTTTCGTTCCCATGCGTTGAGTGCCAAAAACGAAATTTTTCGTTTTTTGCTTTTTTTTTAAATTATGAAAATAGACACTTTAATACACATTATATGTAAATTTGGGGACTCTACGACGAGGAGAACTGAAATAGATGACGATCAAAGTCACATGACAGCTCATGATCTGGAAGTTTTTATCATAACTCAGCTTCTGCAAACGGAGTTCTGCATGTGGATGCAGCAGCTGCTCCGCTGCTGCTCCGCTCTCACCCGCGAGGCTGCAGCAGCTGGGAGCTGAACCAGGAAGCTCTCAGCCCACTGTCCCGCCCGGTCTTCATCTGGAGCAACACCGTGTCCTCCCCAAGGTCCTCCCACGGTAAAATCTGATGGTCTCTGGACCAAAGCAGACCGGCACCACCGACCCGTACCACAGACGGACCGCGACCACCGGCGGGACCGGTGTTCGCGAGCCGCTGTGGCCGGCAGAGCCTCACGTTCCGCGGCGAGAGGCTGTGACACGGCACGGTGCGTCTGTGTTATTGCTGTTTAGTGGCGCCCCCCCCGCCCCCGATGGTGGTTTTGTGAATAGAACAACAATTGTTGTGTATATTTATCTTATACGAGCCCTTTGATCCAGAAATGCGAGTGTGAGAAGAGCGACAGACACAAACAGCGCACCTTTCATAAAAGACGCTCTATCTCCTTTTCTAGAAAAAAAGGAGGGATTTTGGTGAAACCCAGCCATGTTTAGCTTGACTTTTCTCAGGAACGGAGGCATGTAGAAACAAACGGTTTGTGGCCATTTGAAGGATAAAGTTAAACCTTTCAAATGAGCTACAGTATGTGTTGGTGGCAATAATATAGAATACACTATGGCTCTAAAATAAAAAGTCAAATATGGTCTAATTTGCCGGTACACTTGACTAAAACTTTGGAAAGGAGCGCGGCACTCAATGAGTTAAAAAAAGAACTCTGTGGTATCTGGTAAATCCATGATTTCTGCAGGAAACACAGAGTCACAGCTTCACAGTGTGTCCTAGAAGTCCACACAATTGCCCTTATAAACCCTACTGAGAGAATGATGTCTGAGTAGCTCCTCATCCATTAGCACTGGCTATTGGGCTTTGGTAACAGAGAAGACCAAGAACCTGAAGGTTATTCTAACCCCAGAGATTGTGGGTGGAGATGGGAGAAACTTCCAGGACAACTATCCCTGCACCACTCCAGTGATCTAGGCTTTATGACAGAATGGAGAGACTAAATCTCAGTGAAGGTTTGCAAAAAAACACTTTAAGGACTTTCAGATAGGAAACAAGATTCTCTGATGTGATAAAACCAAAATTCTGAGCGTCATATCTGGAGGAAACCCGACATTATACAAAGAAATGGTTGTCCTTCGTGTAGTTTAACCCATCTCCACAAAGGATCTCTGAAGATCGGCCAAGAGATCACCAGGGTCTCACTAACTTCTTTTACCAAGGACCTTTGACCCCAATAGCTCAGTTTGAATGGGTGGTCAGCTCCATGGTCCGACATTTCTTCCATTAAAAAAATTACAGAGGTGGGGGTGGAAACATGTCAGAGAGGATCAAGAGAAACTGGATGCACCTAAGCTTACAGTGCCTATAGAAAGTCACTGTACCTTGCCAAAACCTTTACCCTTTGTGAAACATTTTCTGAAAAATGTGCCACACTCCATGTTGTTTAAGCAACTCAAAACACCTGGATAATTCTGTTACCATGTGGAAAAATATTTTATGGCCAGATGAGACTAAGATTGTACTTTTTGGCACCATGTTTGGCAAAAACCAAACACAGCACAGTGGCAACATTATGTTGTGGGGATGTTTCTCCTCAGCAGGGACTGGGCAGTTGGTCAGGATGAAGGGAAAATGGACAGAGTGCCCCCAAACTCTTGAGGAAAAGCTGGGTCTTTCATTCACTTTCCAACATGACAATGATCCTAAACATACCACCAATAGAACAATGCAGTGGTTTAAGGACAGAAAAGTGAGTGACCTCAAGTCAGAGTCCTGACTTAATTGCAATAGAATATCTGTGGATGGTCTATCGCCACTCACCACAGAATTTGACCGAACTCCAACAATTCTTCAAGGAAGCATGGGTAAATATACCCCAATCTAGGTGTTTTGTAGTTTTTTCTTTTCATCAAATGGTTTTGAGTGTAGACTGAAGTTGTAAAGATATTTCACTCTATTCAAACGTGAAAACACGAGGGGGTTTGAAAACTGCACTGTATGGGAAATTCTATTAGCTTAATTTTATTTTGTTTTTAGACCCTGAGATTATTTGACATTCAAGATTTTTCAAGGAACTGCAGATAACCTGTGGAATGACTCCAACATGGCTACATGACATTAAATTGACACTTGGCAAGAAAACACAGAGAAGGAGAGAGAGTGAGAGCTCAAATGAATGCATCCCACATGTCCACACACAGAAAAACTGGCAACTAGTATTAAAGGCCACACACTCACACTAAAAATCAATAGTTTCAGATGTTCTCATCTGACACAGAGGCAGTCTGGAGAACAACTGCAACTGATGTTGTTCATGTGTGTGTCAGACAAAGATCCCTCTGTTTCATCAGCTGACAAATGTCACCAATGATGTCACTACTACCTCAGAGGAATATTTAAAACAGATCATCTAAAAACAGCGTGCATAAAGGGCGCATTCTCTTTTCCCAAGCACACACACACACGTGTGTGTGTGTGTGTATAAAGAGAACCATGTCAAATTAGTGACACTAATGAGTGACCGATTCACACAAAAGCACACATTAAGCTTGGATTTTCAGTAACCACACTGTTATTTGGAAGAGATTTGTCCACAGCCAATTCACCCAGTGAACATATTCATGTAATCCCCCAGCCTCCTAAAAGAGTTCCAGTTGAAAGAGTAAAAACAAGGGGATTTATTTGTAGCCAGGCTGCGGCGTTTGGAAAAACAAGGGCAAGTTCATTTGGATTGGATATGGACCCCCTGCTGGAAGAGGGATGGCAATGGATCTGCACATACATACCACAACATGGAAGAACTGAAAGAATGGGAGCATCTAGGTCTGAAGCCCGGCAAAAGCGTACAGACATAAAACGGGTGAGGGAGGAACCCAGTCAGGTAGCACAAAAAGCCAGACAGACACTCACACTGCAATTTTGATTTGATAGTGGCCAAGACCGACTGACAGAGACACTGAGAGAGACAGAGAATTATTAATAATCAACCTATGCCGACCTGGGCACACAGTAGCAGTTGTACTAAACTGTAACTTTTTATTTTTAAACACAGGCCACCAGCTTTGTCTTTTTGAATATACCAAGTTTGGTGTCCACCACAATGGCAGTTAATCTGAAAAACAGAACCAGTTGTTTTTCTAGCCATATTAGATGAGGTCGAGTCCAAGAAGCTTGAGGCGAGAGTAAAGAACAATGCGCTCTGCTGGCAGTAAACAACTCAAACATAGTCAACTCTGTGTTGACTGTGGTCATGGGAGAACGTTTGCTGTCTTTTTAAATTGAGAAAAACAGAAAATAGTAATAACATGGTGTTATTAGGCACATGAGATACACAAAAATGTAATATGAGAGCAGAATTATTAAAAATATAATGGACCTGATCATGTGTATTCTTGCGATCTCTGTGTTTTAAGGCAAAAATAAATGGATGACATTTATTGCGACAATGTGAGAGCGTCTACTGCATTACTATCACCCCCGAAATAATCATAAAAAATCCTACTCTGGTAATATAGCAGTAATAAATAATAGGTCAGGACCCGGGAACAGGTCACAGCCCCTGTTGTCCGTGGGTCACTGTGTTACAGAGACAGCAACGTCGCTGCAATTAGCCCAGAAGGTTCAAAAACACTAATGGAAGTTCCCGTGAAATACTGAGGCCCCCTTGCTGACCGCGACACGTGCACCCAGCAGATTCAAACGCACAAAAAAAGCTGTACTGTTAATCAATGTTTACAACTTCTGTGGTAAGTGACAGTTCATGCTCATTTTCTTAGCTCGTTAAAAGGCCAAAGGTCCCCAAAAGCAACAACTGCAAGAATAAACAAGTATCATTCAAATCAAGAGAGTTCTGGTCCTACAGGACACTATTGTGGTGTGTCTATAACTTGTTTATGTCCTCATTTTGTACGTCGATGTATAGACCTTGAAAGAGTGCAAGAGGATGACTGATAGATCATCATCGGCTGAGGCCCAGCACAGTGGAATTAGTCTGTCGTAACCCTCGGTAACTATCCCACTGAGAATCCAGCACATGGGTCAGTACAGACACACAGATCGGTAAACAACATGAAATTAGCCCATAAAAGTGCGGATGTATGCGTGTGTGCTTGTGTATGTGTAGCTTTGTGCTTTTCTGTCTATACAGATGAAATTGGTCAAGCCTGCCTGTACGTATTCATACTTAGTATTTGTCTGCATTTTCTGTTTTCACTGTAAATGTGAGTTGTTTATAGTAAAAATCTAACCAAACTGCACATAACAGGTTCTTCAAGTGACATAACAGTCAAGATAACAAAACTGTAACAGTATAATACGGAACATTGATGGAAGGGGGTCTATCTGTAACTGTGTCAAATGGAGGCTAAGGAGATAAAAAAGGCTAGACACCTGTTGGGTTTCGATTACATTTGAAGAATAAATAGCAGTATATGCACACACACACACGTACACACCCCGCTACATCTAAAGCAAACCATGTAAAATTGATAAAATTAGAAGCACTGAGGGGCTCTGTTTAAGTGGTTGTGCAAAGAGGGAGAGGGCATGTGCGTGCACGTGCACACACACACACACACACACACACACACACACACACACACACACACACACACAGGCCATAAACCAGAATGGCGAGGAAGCAGTGAAATTGAATTCACAGCTAAGGCTGAATATTTCATGAGGCGTGTTTTCTGTTAGTGCATCTGTGTCCTACCCAGTGTTAATGGAGATGATTTCGATTAGAGGGTTCCTCCTGATCTTGGGCAGGTCCAGTCTAGCTCCTCCAAGCCTTCGGCCTCCATCTTTCTTCTGACCCAACAGACGAACTGAGTGGCCTGAAAACAACAAACATCATTTAAAACCTTTTCAAAGACAGTAACTGTGGGTGTCTTTTTATTGTTTACATGTGGACACACACCACCATGCAGACCTATGGTGCACAAATACAGTTTAAGCATTTTCATGTTAAATATCAATACATTCAAGTAACTACTGTATTAGTTACCGTGTTTAAGTGCAAAAACCTCATGTCCTGAACTTAAAAAGCAGTAGGATGAAATCATTGAAACTCTTTTGCAAGTAGAAGGTATAAATGGAGAAAAGTGAAGTCGACTGTGTAGATCGGTTGATTACCTCTTCTTTTACACTATAATCACACTTAAACATACAACACAGATATACGTACAATCTCTCACCCACAACACTATACCAAACAGAAAGTTTTCTGTTATGCCATGTTGAGAGCTAAATAAAAGTCATAATTGAACTTTGCTCATCCAATAAATATCATGGTAGCGTGAACAGGGCATAGAAAAAGGCGGAGAAGCTATCAGGACACACAACAATGGTATGCCTACAGGAGAGAAATTAACAACTCTCGCTGTGCAGGAAGTAACAAAATACGCCAAAATCTGGCATCAGTTGCACCTAAATTCAATAAGGAACAAATCTGAATGCACAAACTGTGCAGTTGTGCAAGAACACGATATTCCTGCTGGAATAAACTCCACTGACATTACCAAGATAGTTACAGAAAAGAGACAGAAGCAATGAATTATAGGAAGGAAAGGGGAATTTTCAAAATGAGGACGGTTATTTAATCTTTTACTGTAACAATCCTACACAGTGGACATCGCTGTGTCACGGATGCAAATGAGAATTCACAGCTGAGTCTAATAGCTAATAGTTCATGATGTCCAGCCTTTGGTGTGTGGAAATGGGATGCAGTAGTCTCTCCTCTTCAACCGTCTAATAGGCTACCAGCTAGAGACGTGCAGAATGGAGGCGCTGAGGGATGGAATTGTCTTCCTGTTTTCATCCGCTTTACATGGGTCTCCTGGGAGGGTGGGCTCAGGGCAGGAAGCGTGGTTATCAATTGGTAGATAAAAATGACAATCTGCCCCCGAGGAGGACAAAGAGCCAATTGGTGAGGCGTGACTGGTCGTAATATCCCAGTACAAGCAAGAAGATGAGAAAACTTCCCTCGTGGAAAACAGCTGGGATTTGGATTCACGTTTGGCCATCCCTTCCTCCAGTTAGCCGTCTGTGCATCACTGGTCATGAAACAAGGATTTGAAATTATATTCTCTAATACTCTCATCGCTGTGACTATCTCTCCATCTATTCATTGATCAATCACTTCATCCATTCACTAATACTTCCTTTAATAGCCAAGTGTCACAGTTTCATTCAGCATATCTACTGTATGACTCAGTAGCTATACATTAAACCACATAATGATGCTCCAAGGCTTGAAGTAAATACTTATCAAAATTGAGTTGCCTTTTTAACCTTGATTCATACAACTTAATGCAACAATTACAATTTTAAATGACATGTGAACCTAACGTATCTTCTCTGAATGATTTCAAATATCCAACTGCTGACCAATCACTGAATGTTATAAATGAAAATAAACCACTTTTTACAGTGCACAAAGTGGCCGGCTATCACAGAGCAAGCCTGACCATAATAGCTAGCATGCTGAGAATGAACAATGGACCTTGAAACGTACATATGGGCGATGTGCAATTTCACTGGCTGAAAAAAATGCTTGACAGTAAATTGGCTTTACCTCAGACCTGCTGGTGAAGGACTGCGGTAAATGCGGTTTTAAATTCCATATTTTTCTCCAGATACTGGATGTTATGCATTGTTTCTGATAGTTTTAACTCTGGGAAAAATTTAAGTTACAGATATATCTAATTGCATGCACAGACTTGTCAGGAGGACGCGATTACTAGTAATTTGCTGGATTTCTAGATGGTTTTTTTTCTCCAAATGATGAGATTGATCAATCTCATAAAACTAGAAAATTGCTGCGTCTCCACATTTCCTTTTTTTTTGTCCTCTAAAACTTCATACGACCCCTGTTGATGTGACTGTCACCGACGACTCCAAAAAATAATCTCACTACCAGCATGGAATCACTCCAGGAGTGTACCCAAAGCCAAATTCAATTTCAGGGCCTGAGGGACCGTGAATGGGAAGCAAGAGATTAAATAGCTAACTTGAGTTGCTGAAGAAAACCGAAGAAGCTGCTCTATTTGTCATCTCAATTACAGAGTTTAGAGAGGTCGACTGCTGTGATGGGCAACCCCACCTAGACATGGGGGACACACATCGCCCTGCACCACATTTTCTTGTTACTGACTGGTCTCCTCCTTTCCCCCCTGCGATTTTACAATCTCTCTCTCCTTTGTTCTTTTCTCTCCTTTATAAATACAAACCGACATAAATCCTTCTATCCACTCATAATGGGCCGTCATAACATGCTAGGGAAAAAGAGGGAGGGAAGGCAAGGATAGATGGATGGAAAGGTTGATGGATGGATGGTTGGATGATGATAGAAGAAAATACATCACAGATGAAAGATGTACAGGATAGCCAGATGGATGGTTGGATCATAGAGGTAGGGAGCTAAAAGGACGACCTATTGACCTGTGTCTGATGTCTCATAAGTGGTGGGTCTTGTTGTGCTCCCTGGTTTGATTGTAAAGCAGCAGGCAGGACTGAGGGGGATGGGGGTATATTAGAAAGAGGGGACAGAAGTGGCAGATGAGCAGGACAGGAGGAATATAATGCCTGTCATTTATCCTCCTCAAAGATTAGGTCACTGGACATGTACAAATGTATTTGGAAAAACTTTATTTTCTTGCCAAACATTAGCAAAATTGATTTTGATGGGAAATGGCTCAGATACACATTAAACACATCACTTGGCAATTCTACACTGTGCCTTATTAATGCAAATATCTCAAAAGAGCACTAAAAAGCCATATGCAGAGCTTTGATGCTTGACAATGACAAGCTACACTACAGAACTTACATTTGTCACTTCCAGATGGGAGGTCACTGAGCATTAAAGACAATGTTCAGAACATCTTCAGATGACTTCAAATACATATGTATGCAGCAACTTGTCTCTGATACCTGCTCTTCATTTCCTCCTCCTCCTGTCTTACAGTCTCTTTCTATTCAGCACTTTCTATTCTATGTCACTGACACACGCACACAGTTTGTTTATATTGGTGAAATAAGGATCAGGAGGTTATGGATACAATATAGCCTCTGATCTGTAGCTAAGTAGATACATTAGCCTGTCTAACCTTTTCTGCCCCCTGTTTCTCTGTCACACCCACTAAATCCAAGCTGTTTCTAAAGATAAAAGAATATCAGGTGAAATAGTATCATCTGAAGCCATCATCTCAGAGATAGAAGATCAATATTGGTAGGCCAATAAAAAGATAAAGACATAAAAACACCCCTATAAAGACAAAAGGTATCTATATTTATTAATGGTTCAAAGATCAGACTTCAGAAGAAGTCGACATTCACTTATGATTGAAAACATGAATAACATATTTTCCAGCCTTTTTGTGGGTTTCTATATAATTACATTCTTGAAAATGAATATATATATATTTATTTTGTCTGTATTGTCCTCGTGTTTTTTGTTTGCTGAGCATAGGAGATATTAAAATCTGGTTGAGTGTGCTGAAAAATAGTGTATCCATGGGGTGTCAGTAGTGATTATCTTACAGATCTGCCAGTAGGTTGGAAACACATGATAAAGCCAAGCATGCGTTACCAAGGAAATCAACATCTGGCACAGCTAAGAATAAATAAAAAAAAGCGTTGTGACAACAAAAACGAAATCACTTACGTATACTGGCAGTGGTTGTAATGTGTGAGACTCAGCAACAACCCAACCTGAGATATCACAAGTATAAAAACATGCTCCGGTATCTACAAAAGGCAGCACCTTGAGCTTTAAGATATGATAGAACGATAGATAGATAGAATGATAGAACAATAGATAGAACGACAGATAGATAGATAGACAGACAGACAGACAGAGACAGTTGTTAAGTTATTTTTGAGCCAGAAGAAATAGTCTCTCACCTCAAGAACCGAGCTCATAAAAGCTTACCAGTACTCATGTGGAAAACAGACCTGCAAGCAATTTTTGTACAGCAAAGACCTGCATCTATTAGCAGTTCATTGAAGTCAGTATTTTAGTAGCCATTACAACAGGCAAATCCCAGAGCTTAAAGGTTTATGCCCAGGCCTCCGAGCTGAAATAACAGTTCTCAGTTTATACGAGGTCATAAAGAACTGTAATGATACTGGGGAAATTAGTTTCCATGGAGGGGTGAAGGAGGGAAGAAAATGGGAGGGAAGGAGGGTCGAACGGAAGACGAAAAGAGGAGGGGAAGACATCAAAAGATTCAAGAGAAACGGGTGAAAGATGTAGAAAAGGGAAGAAAAGGGAAAGAATGAGCAAATCAGATAGAAGAAAGGGGGAATAAAAGTCAGTGTGTGTGTGTGTGTGTGTGTGTGTGTGTGTGTGTGTAGCCAAACGATTTAGGGTTGATGACACATTGTAAAATTAATCCTCAGTTCAGCTGTCCTTCATTAGAGTGAGGCCTGCAGTGAAAACTAGTCACTGATACACACACACACACACACACGCATACAGCGTAAACTCAATCTGTTCTTTATTAGAGAACAGCTGGGGGTGTATGACAGCTTGACTGGACACTCCAACACTGTAAACTCTCTCTGACCTTCATTAAACAGCTAAGTGCGGTGGTTCACTAACAGTTTAAATGGATGACCTAATCACTGCCATGTGAGTTTGTCTCGCTGTCAGCCGCTCAGACAGAGGCCAACACTTAACAAGCTACGCAGACAGCAAGACAGATAAGATCCCAAAACAGCACAGATGACTTTGCTTTTAAATGTACAACGTCAGTCCTAATCACTGGCCTTACTGCTCAGCGTAGTCCGAAACCAGTGTAATGTGCATTTGGTATCAGTAAAGTCACTGTCCCTTATACTATACTTGAAAACATTGAACAATAGTGAATGTTGTACTAAGACCAATAATGTGAGCTCTTGTTCAGTGCAGGACAGTGATATATTCCTACTTTTGACAGTCCAGTCATTCTTTGCCCTTGTGTTCTGTCAATAAGTGGATAGATGACTGAAAATCATTCATACATGGAGCCGACACTCAGGAACTTCATTTCCTCCTCCAATACTAAAACAGCTCTCATTCATTAATTAGTTGATCGGTGCATTGCTCCTCATTCACTCAAACTTGTGCGTGTCAAAATACCTTTAACAGCCTCGTCCACTACTTCCACCACTCGATCAATCTGCTGGACCTGAAATACAGACAGACACACATGGGAAAAGTTTATTGACGCCGACAAACCGAGTCCATACAAACCAAACAAAAGCCTGATATCGACAACTTGCAGAAACACACATACACTGATCCACATTTAAACAAGGTGTGCATGTAAATAAATATACACAAAGACAAACAAGTGCAAAAAGACACAATCACACCCAATTTTCTTCAGCCAGGGTGAAGTGATATAGATTTCCTAAATGCCTCTGCGTGTCTGTGTAGCTCCAACACCTCACATTATGTATCGACGGAGACAGTCTGGCATTAGGAATCCATGGATGAGAACACAGGCAGAAAAAGAGCGAGGGAGAGAAGGAGGAAAACAGATGATCTAACAGGTAAGAATAGAGCAATATGACATCCTTAGACTAATGTGAACAGCGTCTTAAACAGAATTGTGTTATGATCAAGAAAGAGTTATCCTCTGCAGTGCCTCCAATGAAGAAAACCCTGCGGCTGGGAGGGGAACTCTGAAACAATCCTGCACAACATAATCTGGAGAGGAAAGGGAGGAGACTGAATGGGAGGAAGAGACAGAATGGGGTGTAGAGAGGGATAAAGAAGTGGGGGAAGGAAAAATAATTTCTTGTGCCATTCTTTCTCCTTTCATTCCTCCCAGCATCCCCTCCACATCTAATTCTCTCATTTTCTCTATTCTTAGAGGTCTATGGTGTAGCCCTTGGCACCAGCTCTCACTGCCTCCAGGCCCATTACCCAGTGTAACCCTTCTTTCAAATACACTCACATGGATGCACACTGTGCTTTGCGGGCAGCAGTTATATGCAAGTTACACACTGACATAAAACCTATTTTCTTCTAATGGCCAGGCAATCTGGTTCCATTCAAAGCAGCAGCTGGTGTCCCTACTCACAGTAAGGTTCAGGTATCATTTACAACTTAGCAATTAATTCAAATCTCACATTTCAATTCTGGTACTTATCAAATCCTACTCTATGCTGCTGGAATACTGGAAAGATATACCCTCAGCAAGCACTTTATCATGACCACCTGTAGACCCACTTAGTCATGTGATTACCCAGTCAGCCAATCATGAGGCAGCACTGCATTTGAATGTGTGTCTCTTTTTGTGCTTGTGTGTGCGCATTTACAGCAGAAAGTAATACAAAATAACTTGGTTCCTTTTGGTTATTGATCCATCTTGCCTTTCACAGGTGGAATAACAAGATGGTAACAACAAGTGGAGTGTTTATCGAAAAGGTACAAGACATCTATAGACTTGTTTAATTATAGAGCAAACAGAAGTCTAATTTACAACCAGGCATAAACATACTCATACATTTATCTATTTTACCCCAAAATAAATGCATGTTGTGACGACCCACTCAAGGACTTTGAGGCTGACCTGGCAGCCAATTGAGGGTCTTTAGCTGACTTGCTTCACCTAGGCCCAGCCTCCACCCTATGAAAGCTGGGCCATGTGCTTTCACTCTCTCTCCCTTCCATCTGCTGACATCCTTCTGGTTTTGCACCTTCAACGCCTCCACAGCACACAGACCACTCGTCCATGCATCGCATTCATGGTAAACCTGACAGACTTCCACACCTCATTGTACATTTGGTTTATGTTTTAGTTATAATAAATTATTGTGGTCTCCTTCCTTGTCACATTCACGGAGCCAGTTTGTGATAATGTTCACAGGATTTTCAAACATTACTGAATTGGTAATTGGTGACTGAATCCTGAGAACTAATTTCCAAGCTGCATTCACTCTTGCCGCCCTAAGCACAGCAGACTTGTGGCAGGTCTGATGGCTAGCAGCTCGTTAGCATGGTTAGTTTAGCATTGTTGGCATTGCCATGCCTAGTGGGTATGCATTTCTTCAAATTAGCATGTCCTAGCTAGTCTTGTTTACATTTCTGCCCTAAATCCGATATAATCGTTTAGCCCACAAGTGAAACCTAATTATTATACTGATGACACAAGGAGGTGTTAGTGGGTTTTAGTCTAGTCTGAAAGTGGCTTTACAAAATTAGAAACATCTGATTTACACATCAGATATGAAGGAGTGAGGATAAAACCCTTTCAGTAACATACAATCATCATAAACAGTAATAATATGAAGTGCGTGTTCTTTGTTAGTTATTACAAAAGGAATGACAAGAGCATACCGTAAACAGAGCTCACAATATTCACTTGTGTAGCACACATACATAGATACACACTGTAAGCAGAGAAGACTGATGTGCGTGCATCTTATGTTTACAACTTTGCTTACCCCATGTAATCCTCTGATTACCTAGCCAGCATTGTTGTGCCTGTGTGTGGATGTGTGTAATGTGTCTCTGATATAGGATGTGGCATGTCTAGTCCAGAGCCTGCGAGATTGCGTGACTGCCTGTGTACCTTACACACAATACGCTGTCATTCTTTCACAGCAGCTTCATGGGAAAACACAACAGAAAAGCACATAAAAGCTGACACACAGGTCTATTACACTGAATGAATTCAACAGGAAGCACTTGTTTTTAACTACACCCTTTATCTAGCCGTTAGTGTAGTCACTATATACAAATTCACAACTGCCTATTTGCATCTAATTTGCATAACCCACCAACTGCCAGTGTCACTGTGTGGTTGATTGGAACTACCAAGGATACACAAGGGGAGTCTGTGCGCACTCGTATACCTGTCTGCATCTCTGAACCATGGGCGCCTGTGCATGCATGCATCTGTCAGCGTGTGCTTGTTTTTCTATGTTTGTGAGGACAAATGTTTGTTGAAAATCAGTGTTGTGAGGACACATTGGCCAGGCCTCACAACTTCAAAAGACTCTTGGAGGGTCAAGACAGTTTTAGGTTTGAGGGTACAGTTAGGGTTAAAGTGGGAATAGGCATGTAGGTGTGATGTTTAAAGCTAGAGTAAAGTATGGGAATGCATTATGTCAACGAGTAACACACGTGTCTGTCTGCACATGTGTGTATCAATGCACAATTCAATCTCCCTTGGACAATGAAAGGACCAGCAGTGGTAAAGTTCCCAGCTGTTTCTGCCTCACCCTGAAGGCTATTACATATATAAACCCGTTTATCTAATTATATTATACATCCATGCCACTTGACTTGAATGTAATTATGTTACACACTGGCATGTTTACTTAAATGGATTTGCATTATTTATGGTAAAGGATATTCAACTTAACATCTGAATCACCCCACACCCCCCTTAGTGCATTCTTTTGTTAAGACAGTGGCATTAATTAACATTGGACAGTGAGCCGTTTAATTTATCCCCATTTTCAACAACGCAGTTTGTTTTTTATGCAAGTAAATACATTTTGCATTATGTGAAATCAAGATCAATGTGTTTTGTGGTGGCAAAGCTTGGTGAAGAAAATAATGCATTTACACAATACTTCTCATTTGAACAACTGAATACATGCTTTCTTAGAAATGCAGGAATTATTAAACTCTCCTAAACATGGATTAAACGTCTGGATGTGTGGTGCGAGCATGTTTGCATTACACATTGCTGCGCTGCAAGGACTACTTGAATGACTTTGCTGTTTATTAATGTTGGTATGTCTGATGTCCTTTTGTTTAAATGACTGGAAGCCTGGAAGTAGGAGTGGACCAAAAAAAATAAAAACAATAAACCCTTCACCAAGACTCTTCATTTGAAATGTTCCAGACTTCAGATGTTTAAACTCGAGACGACTTTGCAGGGTTTGTAAGGTAGGTTTTAAAAAACACACTAACTCCAAATGGTTTAGTTTCCTCTTGTGATTTCTGAAATAGATTTTAAAGAAAATCAAATAGTTGTTCCATATTATGCAACATAGGATTATACAGTAAGTGGCAATTCAGATCTTTAGGGACTGCAAAATAAGCACAACACAAACTCACATGTTTGTATTTAAGTACACTTTTGGACACTGTAGTGCAAATGGCCCTAGATTTAAAATATTCCCTCCTCCCTACTATTGTTACATTTGCATATTTCTGTGATTCCTCTGATGTTAACTGGGATTTTGCTGTTAGCCACAACATCTCTTGTGTTGTCTGTTGGCTCTTTGCATTTTATGTAATCTTCCCTCTTCTCTCACTTCACTCTGAGAACACTAGAAAACAACGAGAGGGGCAGAGTGTCCCGTGGTGCCTGTAGGGACTGCAAGCTACAGAAGCCGGTTGATGCTCAGGGCCCTAAGCCAGGAGCTCTTCAAATCATTCACTTGTCTCTTCAGACCCTCTCTGTCTTTTTCCACACATGCACTTGCATTGGTATCTATCTAAGGGGTTTGAATTTCAACATGAGAACTTAACATTTATCAAAAATCAACATGGCAAATATGGTATCATTAAAGATATTCTTATTGATTCATGTCAACCCCCTTGTCCACAGGAAGCGCTGTGGTTGATCATCTGTCTATGAGAATGATGGTGAGCAGTTCATGAGCTGGTGCAGACTCATTAAACATCAATGTTGTTTGTGTCAGTGACAGGGTCACTTTTCCTCATTTAGTGCTCAAGTCTCAAACACTCTATGCTTTCCTTTCTGCAACAATCTCAGGCCTCAACAATCTCTACTCTCCTCATGTCCACCACGTTCTCATAGTTTTCTCCCTCCTTCCATCATACATTCTTCCTTCTTTTCTACTGCCTATCCTGTTCTTCCTAGTGGTCTGGAGTTTTGTGTCCTGGGGATGTCTATTGATCCACCGAGCAGCAGGGAGGCCAGAATAGAACAGACACAGCAGGTTGGCAGCAAGGTGAATGACAGGTCAATCCATCTGTATCTCTGTGTGTACGTGCATCTGTCTGTCTTACTGTACAGATTCCTCAAAAGTTGCCCATTAGGCTCCCATTATGACCAGTGAAGGCACCAATGCTGATATACAATATACAGTATGTTTATATATTTTGTATGAGCGTATCTCTACATTACTCAGAACATATCTTTCACAAAAGCAAGTTTAAGTACACATCCATAAATCCATACCCCAATGATGCTGAGTCCTTTGAGGTAGTCCATCCGTGGCTGGGCCTGGGGGACACAACCAGCTACTACAACCTTTTTTTCCTGTTCTTGGGCTTTTCTGTAAAAAAAAAAGTAAATGCAAAAAGACAGAGGAAAAGATTAATATTAGAAGATATCAGCATTTTTGCACAATTTTGCAAAAAAAGACTGTTGGTCCCATGCAAGCACACTACTATCTAAAGGTTTTTGTGGTTTATCAACCTTAATTCATAACGGTTCTAGACTGGCTAATCTATTACAAGTGCGTTACAGATTTTCTCATGTGACCATCAGTGGGGACATAGAAAGGGAACTTCCCACAAATTGTGTTTTCCTCAAAAATGCCAAACAAGTAGCAGATACTTCTACATCATTTATTGTCAATGTGCCAAAAGAACACAATGTCTGTGAAAGTTTCTTGCTACAAGGAGAACTGTTGTTGTTTTCCCCAGTGGCATGTAAGCTATTCCCTCCTGAAATGTCCATGAAGAGTCCAAGAAGAAGAATTTACTCGAGGCTCAAGGTAAATCCCATGGTGCCAGTTCAGTTATGTGTGACTAAGATAAATATAAGTATGTTATGTCTGGTCATCAGACAAATATAACTGTTGTTTTCTCTTCTTTTTTTCTCAAAAATTTGGTTTGAGCTGTTAATTCGTAATGGTTTAACAACACAGATTTCTAGTTTAGCTGGAATGATCACATCCATACTCAGGTCACAACAACTGAAACATCTCCATCACTCCGCAGCAATCTGCTGATGGAGGTCACCAGGTGTGGCTCAAAGCTCTGAAATGAATCTATTAAATTATCTTTTGTTTAAGATTTTCTTTGGCCAAAATTATCCAATATTTTCAAACAACAATGGCCCTTTAAATGTTTTTGATATCTCATGTTAAGCACTGTCATGTCCTATTATGATCATGATCAACACAGAGGCTAAAACTCAGCAAGTCACAGCTAGGGCTCCACATGTACCACTGAGAAATCACACATTGTTTATAGACCATAAGGGCTGCTTGATATATGAACATGAGAACAGCATGGTCTCAGTCCCTATATGAACAAGCCAAGGTATGCTTGTCCGTCTAGCGTTACCCGGTATGACACCCTGCTGGCTATTTAATGCCCCTGGAGCCAGACTATCGCTGTGTACATTTAGTGCCATGGAAAACGGTGGGCTTAATGAAAAGCTGTTCTACATTGTACAAGAGCCAGTTAATTCATACTGTTGATTAAAGTATCATTGGAACATGAAACACATACGATCAAATTCGCAGTATCATTTTTTCTGAAGCAGGTTAACGACAACCAACACAGCACCACATGTCAAGGAAATGTCCTTAACCAGGTTGTGAGACTCCATTAAGATGTGAGACAGGACAAGAGCAACATGAGGTTACTGAACACAAGCAGACTGACAGTTGCAAAATTAGTGATTTCAATCACTAGAGATGGCAGAGGAAAATATTGCACAAAAAATATGCAAAACTACAAGATTAAACTCTGGCAAAAACATTATCTGGTTCTGATGAACGCTGGCGGAACATTCCTTGGTCAAATGAAACCAAAATAAATATTTCTGGATCTGATGGAGTCCAGCATTTTTTCTGAGGACCTGTCCAGGACTACCACACTAACTGCACAGTGCCATGAAACATGTAATGCTGGTATATCTGAAATACTGAATGAAAAGCTGTGTCCCAGTTTGAAGAGGCTTGGTGGGAGAGGAATTGTCTAACATGACACTGATCCCAAACACACAAAGGTTTGACAATGTCAAGCTAAGCTTAGCTTTGTTCAAAAGTTGCTAGGTGTGTTCTTTTGAAATAAGTTGTTAAAGTGCTGTCTCTACACACCCACCGATGACATAACAGAGAAAAATCTTCTGAGACTCCAACATTCAAACAGCCTAAATTATAACTGAATCCAACTGAAAACCTTTAGGCTATTTTAAAATGGAAGATTGAGCGAATAAACCCCTCCAGCAAAGAGCAGCTGAAAAGGATGATGGGTGAAGAATAGGGGGCCATCCCTCAACATATTTCTGCAAGATGACCAGGGTGGTCAAAACTGGCATCAAAACATTAAAAGTGGATATACAAAATAACAACAACAAAAAAAATGCAATGCCATAAGGGTTTGCAGACATTTATTGTAGCTGATTTTTGAATATAAACCTTTCATTATAATTATAGTTTAATTCGACAAACAACATTTTATATATTCATGACAGTGACCATAGGTGTACTCAGTTTTGTTGTATACTTATATAAAACAGAATACAGTGATGAAAAGAGTTGGGGTAAGGTATTTTACAATGACTTATTATTAGAAATGAAAAGAAGAATCCCATTTCGCAGATGATTTGAATTAAAAAGGGTTGGGCAGATAGCAAAATAGTGTAGCCAACCACAGGGAGAGTGTGTGTGTGTGTGTGTGTGTGTGTGTGTGTGTGTGTGTGTATTTGAGTGTGTGCCTGTGTGCATGCGAATGTACTGTATGTGAGTCTGTATGTCACCTCCAGTTAGTGGCAGTGAGATTTGAGACACTCGGTCTGTCTGACAAAGGCTTTTGGAAGAGCTGCCCAGACTCCGCAATGAATCTTTAATAATGAAGCCTCCTGACAGCTGGAGCGAGAGAGGGAGGGAGGGGATGGAAGGAGGGAGGCATGTAAGTGAGGGAGAAATCGTGGGAGGACAGAGGAGGAGCAAAGAAACTGGATGCGAAAACTGTCAGATGTGTTTTAATTCAGACTGTGTTTGTATTCTTCAGCAAAACAAAGACAGATCGCGATGGAAGAGGGGGAGTGAAGTAAGCAGGGAGGAGAGAGAAAGGTGAAAGCAGACAAACAACTCTGTTCAAAGCCAGTTTAGACTGTCACGTGAATGAGGAATGGAGGGATAGATGAAAGCTACAGTTGGTGAGATATGAGTGGATGGATGAAGGTAGGGAAGATGAAGGCAAATGCTGGAATGTTTAATGATTATTCTGAGCTGTTTGTATTATTCAGGGTTATTTTAAGTCTCCTCATCTTTACTTCTTAATCTAACTATTTATTGGCACACAAGTGTTGAGCAAGTAACAACAAATCACATAAGATGCCAAAAAAGATAAAACAAAGAAAGAAGAAAGTCTGTTGGACATGATGCCTCACCAGAGACAAAAGGCTTTTAACAGCACATTCAGAGAAACTGTACTTCTATTGATCCCCGGGAATGTATGTTTTTATTGTTTATATGCTTTCAGGCATTCCTCTGTTATTATATACTGTATGGTACACAATAATATCCACCCACTTCAACACTCTGTTCTGGTGTAAATAGATCCTGAAATCAAGCAAAGGCTTTTAAGGTTGCAGCTGTAGAATATCATGACACAATTGAACACTTAAAGGAGGAGCGACAAACTTTCAAGACCGGGAGAAGTGAGACAGACCAAGTCAAAAAAAGGTATTCATCTGCCTAGAGTGGCTTGTTCTCCTCTCTTGGTTCCTCATGAGGAACTCACACTGGCATCACTGTACACAGACACACGAACACACACAGCAGGGGTGCGTCTGCATAATTCACACCGTCTCCTGCCAAAATGCACCAAACGTTCCTTTAATGCGCTACTTGCTCCCCGCCCACAGACTCAGAGTCCTAGCTGACACAGCGAGTAAGCAGACAGCGCCTGATCCGTCGCCTCGGCGCCCCAGGGGGAACAGGCCAATCACGTCGCACACAGTTCCTGGATGGGATGAGATGGAATGGGATTATGTGATGCAGTTGCCGTGGTGATACTTTTGAGCCCGGCTGAGCGCTCACTGCCAGTGACCCAGACCACAGCAGATGTCCCCCGAGATCAGAGGACGAGGTGTGCTGGTGCACGCACACATGCACGCACACACACACACACACACACACACATTTCCTTGGCTTCCTTGGCACCTCGCCCTAAATCTCTGCGGCCCCCTGTCAACTCTGCGCTCTCTATAGCCTCGAGACCACACACTCGCACCCACACACATGTTCCGAACATACTGAACGTATACGTACATAGCACTGGTCACGGACGGCAATGGCAACGGCAACAGCATAGTAGTTATGCATACATGTATGACCTCTGTGGTACGTATGGATGGTCGGGAGAGCTGTGCTGTACATACGGGTTTTTAACAGCTGAGTGGACACAGTGAATCAGTCAAATTAGACCGGACTAAATGTCCAACTGAATTGATCAGGTTGACTTGGAGAAGCCCGTTGCTGTAAATATGACATTAAAATAACTCTAGGCATTTAGATGGACCACTGTGCATGACCTATATACAGGCCTTTTCAACTTCTTTAAAGCAAAACTTGAAGTGAAAGAGGCGCCCATCCTTCGGAGATTATGTCTCCTATAGTGCCACTTACATGACCGCAGTCAAATGTACTGACATCATCATGTAAATACACCAAAGTGCTGATGTTCTCACAACTGCCACAAACGTGTCATATCCTAAAACTTCAATGTCAATCCTAAAAAATATGATGAGAATGTCCAACAAAAAAAAGCCAGTGTTGAAATGTATTGATTTCTTGTTGTCCTGATGATTTCAACACAGCATCCATTATGTTCCAATGTTTTTGGCATTCATTATCCTGAACACACGGAAGACATGAACTTTAGTCCATCAGAAATTCCTTGCTGGTCCTTTTAAGTTGTCAACACTGAGAACAAGACATAAAGTGAAGGCAAAAACACATGGAATCTAATGAAGAACAACTTTTTAACACTGACCTTATTGAGACTAGTACTCTGTGTGTAGACCGAAGTCTGGTTCTAATGAGACAAAATACATCCTAAAGTCCTGATTATGGCTCGTGTGTGTGTGTGTGTGTGTGGGTGTGTGGGTGTGTGGGTGTGTGGGTGTGTGTGTGTGTGTGTGTGTGTGTGTGTGTCCTCTCAATGACCCTCCCTGCTGCTTAACACCCTGAGTCCTATACAGATAGCTACGTTGGGAAGGGTGAGCTCATTACACACACAGAGCTAGCCATATGCTGCATTACATGTGAAGGGATGAGGTCATACTGATACAACTAGGGAGGTAAGGTTGTATAACTGAGATGTACAGATTTGCATCCTGGTTACCTCTGCGTGCGGCTTGACACAAACAACCTTTGTCTATGACCCATCCTGTTCAGAAAAGTGAATAACAATGGTTGAATGTCATTATATTGATTTTGTTTGCTTTCTGCCACAAAAGCACTGCATTAAATTTTAATTTAGCACAACTGATATATTATTAGTGTATTCCTACTTTCTCTGCCCCCCTCGCCTCTGCTCCCTCTCTCATATTTCTGCTGTCCTTGCTCCTCAGTCTCCTCTCCTCTCCTCCCTCATCCTCTCATCTGCACTCTGACAGTTGTTTCTGGCTGAGTTGACTGCAAGCCAGCCAATCAGCACACTCCTGACCTCTCTGCATTAGCATAAGCAGCAAGGGGCAAGGTTAAGTACCCATCAAGCTTCAGTAATTAAGATGTGAGCTGGTGTGTGCACTGTGCACTGTGCATGAGCGTGTTTGACTGTGAGCGAGTGAGAGTGAGAGAGAGACACTAAATGTATTCAATATTCCATTTCCAATATTTTCCACTTCTACAAACCTCTCCTACTTACACAACAACAGTCCTACACTTGGTCATTGTCCCAGTTTCAATTCCACAATGGCTGTTACCTTAAGTTACTTATCTGCGATCTACTGAGGAGAACCTAATGTATGTTTATTTGTTTTATGTATTATTCATTACCATATTTATTTGCCTGCGTGCTTCTGTCTAGCAGCAGCTGCAGCGATAGGAGATGCATCTCGATCACTGGCTGACAGCCCAGACTGAATGAGTGTGGAGAAAACACATTCTGTTAGTCTAATGTAGAATGCAGCTTCTCCTCTGCAAATAAATGTTCTGGAAAAGTTTACTAAAACAACTGTCAAAATACAAACAGTATAAATAAAATCAAACAGCTAACTCTGGGCTTATGGGACATGACTGCAGACAAATAATACTAAATGAAAACTGTTAATGTACCAGACCAGGGGCGTCTAAGAAATGTAGCTGGAAGGGAGACAGAGAGGAAGGATTAGCATAAGAGTGATTGACTGGAAACTGTCAGGACATTTTTTATAAACAGGTAAGGAGCAGATAGAGGAGGAAGTAGGGGATAACAGGAAGTAACCCTAAACCAAAACACAATGTTGTTAGATGCCACTTCACAAAAAATCCTGATTGAATTCAGTGATTCTCTGCTGAGCATGTTGCATATAGTTTATTTGTTGATCTATATGGGACAGTGCGCATTAATCAATAATGATATTTTGAAAATATCAATGTATATATGGCCAGTTATGTTATGCCAGTTATAAGACAGAAAACACAAAAGTCTTTTTTTTAAGTAAGGATGAGTGGAATATGTCAGGAGAGAAGAGGAAACAAGGGACTGAGAACTAGTGAGTTAAAAGAAGGAAAAAAAACAAACTGCCAAGAGCGTAGATCTTCATCACCAAGTAGGGAGTGGGGAGAGGAAGGATGACAACAGGACTCAAAAGGAAATAAAGGAGGAGGACGAGAGCTCGGAGGCACTGAAGGAAGGCTGTGATTGAGGGATGAGAGAGGGGTTTGAGAGGTAAAGCTGCAGAATCCCCCTGGGATCTCTCTCTTTCTCTCTCACACACACAAACACACATCAACTGCTGTTGTGTTTCAGAGCACAATAAGAGCTGATGTCCATAAAGAGGCACTGAGTGAGAGAAAACCTAAAAGAGCTGAAAGCAAAAGAAATAAGAGCAAGGAAGGATATAGAGGAGAAGAAAAAGGATGTCTAATTTAATCGATACAAGATAATTACATGAAAGCAAGCACTATAAAAGTGAGTTGTGGTAAGTGATGTTCAAGACAAAATAGATTTGTCTAAGCACCGAAGACAAGTTGCAAGGGCCTGATTGCCTCTCTGGGTTTTCAATCTGAATTTTTAAAGACTTCGATAGTAGCAGTGAGATCAAGATTAATCTGGATCACCACATCCATAACCGTGTCCCAAACCACATCAAGACCCAACCACATAGATGAAGAAGAAGAAGAAAAAAACATTTGACTTGATTTCAGTTCTCCACCTTTATTGCCAGCATGGTTAATAAAGGCATTCACGTTAGAGCTGCGTTTTACAGGATACAGGCAATCTGTTGACCAATCAATACACCTATAACATGGCTAGTTTATGACTAGCTCACATGGCCTAGGGGTATATCAGAGATAGAATGCAGTCCAATCGTCAACATGGGCCTAGTAAAGGCCGGTCAGAGGAAATGCAAGGCTTTCAGATTATGGCCTTTAAAAAAAAATGCCTCATACTCTCCCAGTGCTGTGAAATGGATGACATCTGTCTTGTAAAAATGAGTTGAATGTGTGATGAATATTGCATTACTGTAAATGAGTTGTATTTGTCGCTTGAATGGTTCATAATAGAGAAAATGCTGATAAAAAAAAAAAAAAAAGCAGGAGCCATGGCAAAGGTCCGGACAAACATTCAGACACACATATGTGCAGGGAATTGCATTCGAGATGAGCATTTGACTAAACCATGAAAAGGGGAACCCCAAAACTGAGTCCTGCCTTTGAGTCCCATGTGTCCCATCTCTAATGCAAAGCCCTCTTCCTATTGAAGACACTGTTATGGGACAATGGTGAGGGAGCCACCCCTCAGCCTGAGGTGGTTGTGGAGGGAAACAAAAACAACAAATACACACAAAAATATGTGACTCAGTGTTTACCGTGTAGCAACCAGGAATTATCTTCCAAAACAAAACCACATGCTTATTAGAGCAAATGTCAGCAGGAAGTCACTGTGCACAGATTTAGATTTGAAAGGAACAGAGGAAGGAACAGAAGCACTCAGTGTTTCAGTGGAGATCAGACTGTGGCAAATTATAAGAAGGTTTGTGCTGCAAACAAGCCGCCTAAATGAGGAGATCTGTCATCTATTTAATCAAAACGGGTAAAACACGCACATAGCTTGTATGTGGAGCAGTGGCACTTGTGCATTAGTGTGGCAGCCTCAGTCTGAGACTAAACAGGTCATGTCACAGGGCACACACAGGCATTCATCATTCAGAGCCACAGCCACTCCCCATGAGGCCTTTCACCTCTGTGTGAATCAATCTGAAAACGCCTGAGCATGTGTGTAGGCATACACGCACTTCTCCTCCCCGTGTGCGAACATGCCTACATGTGTGTATATACTGTATATGTGGATGTGTCAGAGTAAACTGTGTATGGGTGCACGTTTGTGCATTTCGGTGCAATTATTTTGATCCGGCAGTGGAGACGGGGAAATCCAGACCAGGATGACAGGGGTGAAAGGACATTCCTGGTTGAATGAATCCACACAAAATTAGTCCAAGCATAAACAATCATGATTGGTTTCAAGGTCATAAATTATTACAAGCAAGGGTTTGGAAAAGTGGAACAGCACATGCTCAGTGACCTGGGATGCATCAACAATCTTTGCAAATCAACTTTTTTTTTTCAACCAACACAACAGCTAGATAATTTAAACAAATAGGGATTGTAAACAAGTGTCCAACCTTCACCTATTAATGTGTCCTGAATATGTCTTAAAGACTCCCTGGTCCTATTTTAATAATCTCTGGTTAGCTGTCCACTCAGTTATCTTGAAAATACAAGGATAAGAAAAGTAATTGGTAGGATTAAGACACATACTACTTCAGAGGTATCGACTTCTCAAATGTCTAAAATTAACATGAAATTGTTATTTTATTGTTTTATACATTTTCTGTGATTTTTCATACTGGAAAATCTACTGGGCAGTTCACTTAACAGGTAAACCCGTCACAATCAGGTGCATCACAATGTCATACACCTACAGTGAGAGACACATTCACCTGACAAAACCAGTCGGCACTGGATGTATATATGCTGTATGTATTTATAACAGAACTGTATACAAAACAGCACGGATTCACGCTTCACTTTAGCTGCAGTGTGGTGTGTGGTGGAAACATTCGTTCCAGTGCGCGCTCACAGCGGGAGGCATCAGCACTGGCCTGTGATATTCTGGCTCGGCCTCAGAGCAGCGTCAAAATAGTGAAAGTCTGCACACTTAACATCCTGTGTTTTTATAGTTAATTCACTTATGTGCAGTCGCCAAACTGAAGACAAAGTATCATTCCTACTAGATCTGCTAACCTGGTAATCAAGACACGTAGGGCTTAGATTCACTTCGGTATTTCTGTTCTTATTTTCATTAAACAGATGAAAATCATGTTTTCTGATCCTCTCTTCATCACTGCTGCGTAAAAGACTGGTAAATACATAAAGAGAAAAACAAACCAAAGTTGATAAAATTACAATAATTGCAATCCATCTATATACACACATTTTCTTGTATGTACGCACACACATGTTCATATACTTGCTTTCATCCGAGTTGCATATTTGTAATCTACACATTTATATGGGGGCAAGTCGGTGCAATGTGAGTTATTTATGATATGCGAGCATGCATGTGAAAGCAGATATGTGAATACATGTACAGTCTGTGCGTTAGGGGACTATGCAGACTATGGGAGTCTCATTATAGAGCTACAAAGTCTAAGCATCTATTCAGCCTGTTAATTTCCCAGCTGAAGTCTTTTCCCACTCGCAGCCTGAAGTGGCTCCACGGTGCCTCATCAGTCCCTCTAAAAGGCCCTCTCATTTAACCACAGTGCCTTATTTATTCTAAATAACATTCCTTTAAAAGCCAAGGATGCAGTGTGCACAAAGCCAACTGTCTGATTAAATTGCTAAGCAGGACCCCCTTACTCTGTAAAAATTAATTTATGGAATGTTTAAAAAAGGATTTTTTTTTTTTCCCTACACACACTCCTCTCGTCTGAGTCGACACCAATTAAAAGGAGGATTCAAGGTAAGGTTCATTACATTAGAAAAGAGAGGAGCAGGAGGGGGGTTGTTAAGGAAAAAATGGGCTTTATACAATGAGGAGGTGATTTTTAAAATACTCTTGGCTTGTTAGAGGGATAGTGAATATTTGCCGGGAATGAATCCAGCCTTCTCAGCCCCTTTTGTTGAACCACATTTGTTCCATCTTTCTCCCTCCCTCTTGCTTTATTACACTTTGAAGTAACAAACATCATATCCATTAAACATGGAGAATCTGTGGTCTAAACATGTGTTAAATGACTTACCAGATTTGAATACTAAAAGACACATTAATGCTATTTTTGTATATTACATTAACATATTCTAAGTCTGACCATCCAGTTTCTGTCCTCAACACATTTAAATAAACACAGTGGTGCTAATTTAACACTATGCACTTGGGGTTTACACCTGCATATTAGTTACACAATTTTTCAATATCCTTATAATATAGCAATTTAATATTTAGTATTCAGAAATTTGGATTTCTAGTTTGCTGACTATTCAGGAATGAATGTATTTTAGATTTTTCCAAAGGTTTTGAATGGAAAACGACACTGCTGCCACAATAAGGTGTAAACAATAAACATCATTATTAAATAGAATATTATTGTTGGTAACTTAAGTTTGGAGATGTAAAAATTAAGCTTTTTAAGATGGGGAAGTAAGACTCAAAGATTGAAAGCTGCAATCAGAAACCTCTAAAGCTTTGGCAACTTTGAAAAAAGAAAAAAAAACACTGAAAAACAAAGCTCATGCCTCGATGGTGCCCGACGTGAACACACAGTCAGACATACAGGCCTGTACAACAATTTAATCACAAATCACTGTTGAAACCAGTGATATTCAGGAAGCAGTAAGTGTACAGTAGCCTATATGCCACATGTGGCCTGATTCCCCACAGCAATATTCCTTCCTTCCATATCCAGCTATCTGTCTATCTCTTTGCAGCACCTCAGAGGTTAAGGACTGCCCCGGGTACACTGAGGCACTGACCCACGCAACCCGTGCCTTGCAGAGGTTGGCTGGTGTTTATTTCTGTGCATCCATCATTCTTTGCACATATACAGTATACACCTATGGCCAAGTTGTAAGCCTTGGGCTTTTGTCACTCCAAATACTGTTTAGTGAAATTGCTTCTTGGCTGCAGTGCAGCACCCAGTCCGTTGGTTAAATACAATTACAAACAAAATGAAGTTCAAGACCAAGTTAACATCTTCAAGGCACAAATGTGCACACCCACAAACATGCCACAGATAATAACGAACACACAAGGGCAACTGCACACATCAATACACAACCTCAAACATACTAGGTATATCATGCTATGTATTATTTTTAAAAAGTTTCAACAACTGTGTCTCTCTTTCTCCTGCATCTCTCTCTTGAAGGTTGACCAACCATTCATGCTGTCACCTGCTCTCTGCTCCTTCCTCCTATCTCCTCTCTCTTCCTGCGTGCATCACTTCTACCATTCCCCTTCAGGCTATAAGCATAAGGCATGCAAAGGTCAAAAGTTCTTACTGTCATCTTGCATGAGTTAATGTATATCACACATGTCTGTATACTTTAACGTATGGATTGTGCATGTGACATCTATCGAAGGAGACTTTGAAAGAGTGTCTGTATCTTCATCAGCGCGTATGCATTACTGCCAAGTTTCTCAAATAATTCTGCTGTCATTTGTCACCCTGAAGGTGCGTGGAGGAAGAACACACTCATTCTGAGGGGGCAGAGGATGTCATCTTTCATAACTTGCAGCGAGTATTAAAGTATCTCAGCAGCTCAGTAATTTCCAGGTCAGTGCTTGTTTAGCTAACACCAGCTTAAAAAAGCCTCTGGGATCGTCAGCTGAAAAATACAAGACCACAGCTGCGCAGGGGAAAATGCCAAAAGCTTACAGGTGCTCCTCTGGAGAACACACACACCTCTTTCCTGTCGCTGCCCTTTTCTCTCTTTCAGTTGAGCATTATGAATAAATGATTAGGCATGTAAAAACAGCTTGTTCAAACAGACGTTAAAGGCTTTCTACTCTGTGCGGGTCAACCTGTGTGTGTGCAAGGGGTACATGGTGAATATGCATTTATATAATGTGTGTGTATGACAAAGTTAACTGTGTCCACAGTGTATTTGTCTGTTGGTGAATAGGTCTAGGCTGATCATATTTCAGCATTACAGGGTTTGGTTCAGTGTCAAATCCCTCTGTGTGTAACTAAAGATTCTTGATAGGAACACGGCAGCTGGTGGGCTGGCTGTCACTGGTGAGCACACACACACGCGCACACACACACCTGTCATCTGAGTCACTCAGTCTCTTAGGCTTTCCCACCCTCTTCCACGCACGCACGCAAACACACACTGAATCAGTGTGCATTATGGTCTCCCTTATTTCAAAGAAGTGTGCCAAACTAGTCCAAACATGAAACATGACTATAACCCAAACTGGGAAAACAGAGTTACAGTCGACGTTGTGGCTTTTCTGTCCCTGTCTTTCATGTCACTGACGCAGTTTGTCTGAATTTGTGAGAGAAAGAGAGATGGGGAAGGGAGGGGTGGAGCAGCAGGTGTTTTGTGTGTGCGTGTGTGTGTCAATACAGGTGAACAGAGGGTCAGTGCACTACTCTCCATATGCCATCTGTCAGATCAACTACATCTCACGCTGACATTTCCCTACAATGAGTAACAATGCTAAGACCCCAATCCAATGCATTCGCCAGAACAGACATATGTTAACTAAATGTCAAGCTTACAGAACATTGCACTTATTTATTTATTTATTGAGGAATTAGAACAGCAACAAATCCTCACATATGAAGAGCCACTAAATCTATGGTGTTTTTTTGCTCAATTACACGGCTTTTAACGATGAATTGCTCCTCTTTTTTTTTTAGCTAATTAACTTTGTCAGCAGAGTAACTGATTGAACCACTAATTGTTTCCGCTCATAAAAAAACTCTCCCTCTTTACAGAAATTTCCCTGAAATACAGACATAACTCCAGATCCACACATTGACAGCTCGGAGTTGGCCCCTTGCAACAGCAAACCTTAATCCACCATCTACTGTGATTATGTGTTTATGAATAGGATGCCTATCAAAATTCCAAACACTCACATCACCATAGAGCTGCCCTTTGATCAGGCAACATGTGCATATGAAAAGGTGGAGAGCTGCAAAACACAACACTCACATCGAGACACACACATCACCCTTGGTCTTCCAACATGAGCTCATTTAAGTAACAAACTTCAGTCAGATCAATTCAGCCCTGAACTGTGCTTGACTCCCTCATTTCCATCTCTCCCCCAGTCTTCTTCTTTCCCTCCCCGTCATTCTCCGTCTCTCTCTCTCTGTTGCAGTGCAAGTTCTAATGAGGTGCTAATGAGATTCAGAGTCCTTTTTTGAATCAGATTACAGTGAATTATGTATAAAGCTTTTAAGTCATTGCTTTAAAATTACACAGGTGGCCTGTGTAGCAACATGACACCGACAGCACAGTGCTGATTTTTACATCTTGGTATGCTGTTTGTCTGAGAAATTAATTGCTATTGAACGCTATCACTGTGGCTATTAAATTAGGATTACATTTTTTAAATCCTTCATATTGAAGCTCTTTTTAATGAAATGCTGGACTGAAATCTTGATATTGGGTGCTGATAAATCATTTCTAGACACAACCCAGACACGAGGCTCTCAGTGCGTGGCTTTTCCAGAGGAGATGGACTGACACTTCTATACATACGGCAGCCCATTGCAATACCTCACGT